>NC_092424.1:19564495-19883245 GCF_036169615.1 Heliangelus exortis | reverse complement strand
CAGAGCCACTTAAGAATAATGTTTAGTGATTCTCCAAACCTAATTGTCAGCACATGTCTTGATATTCACTTCTTTGTCTTCACATGCTCCCTTTAATTCTGCCATTAGACTGGAATGCAACTGCAGAGCTGCTTTTCCTGCATATTTTCGGACAGTTTAAATGTAACCTGAACTTTACAAGTCAGATGTTATGTGTAATTATTCATTGTAAAATGAATGAATTCATTTTTATTCATGAACAATAACAAATGTGCTATGATCAGGAGTACCCATTTATATCACATCCATTCCTTTTGTGTTCGTACTGAGCTCGTGTGGAACTGCAGAACCAAAAAATGTCTGTGGCTCTGCCAAGGAAAGACTGCCTGAATTTCCACTGGAAATTCCAGTAAGCATTAGTGTTTAATTACCATATTGTACTTTAAAGGCAGGAATTAAGTGATGTGCAGCATAGCTATGGCCCTCTATTGCTTTCTACATGTCTTAATGTGTCACACTCTGACTCAGATCAGAAATTAGAGCTCCTTTGCTGATAATCCATGCTGGGCAGGATTTGCAGGTAAATAATAAATAACTGACTCCCAGTTATTCAACATAAGCTGTCCCTGCTTTCTCAAGAGGATAATTGCATATTAATACATGCTAATTACTAATTACTGTAGGGACTGAAAAACAACTTAATTTTCATTCCTTGCTTATAAAGATAGACTTACCTTTGTTCAGACATATTCCAGATACATAGAATCTTATTCCTCCTTCAGATTTCTAAAATGATACTGCAGTTCTCATAGGTGAAAGACATAAATGTGTCTGCCTTGCTTAAACCTAGTTCTTGAGTTCTGACATCATAAGAACATAGGGTCAACTCTCAGAATTTTGGCACTCATCATGGTGCTGTGTAGTGCAGTAAGATCATCTCTGGTTTAGGTTTTGCACACATTAAAGTCAGCCAAACAAATACTTTCTGTGATTTGACTTCTCACAGGCAGAAATGTACTGATTTCAATTGGCTCTTTCCTTCTTGTCTTCCCACCCCAAGCCTCCTGGAGACCAGGAATGATGTAGTGAATAACAGGAATTTTCAAATAGCACAGTATCAAATTGATTCCAGGCTCTGGAGCCATGTTGTAAACTAACTTTTGCCATGACCTTTGATTTTAAAATACCTGGTATGTTTACTTTCTTTATCTTTGCTGCTTCCACCTTTTAAAAGAAAAGCTTGTAGGGAATTTACTGGTGATATAGAATGGTGAGGAAAGAAGATTTTAACACTGGGAGTTTGTTTGCTTCCATAACATGTAATAGAGAGTAAGCTTGAGGTGACAAAATCTGAAATGTTTGTTTCCAGATCTCGAGCTACATCATTGAAAGGGCTGTCTGTGTAGGCAGCTCATGAAATTACTTTGAACAGGAACTGTGCAGGTTATCAACCTGTAGTACACAGTAAGAAATTCAAGTCATGTAATTTGCAGTGGGTGCTTATGCTTGTGTGTATATAACGCTGTGAAACTGAAGTAACAGGTCCCTACTCTGAGATTTTATGCAATGTGCACTTAACACATGTAAATGCTTTGTCTGTCAATCACACCAATCATTGTGGAATAACATGCAATGAGTACAAAACACTTCTGTGGTCACTGTAGCCCACAGTGGTTTGATGAAATGTCCCAGTAAGAAATTGCTTTCACGTCAGAAAATGCTGTATCATCAGAAATTCCTGACATGTCAGCAAAGGTGTGTAGCCCTCATAAAAATCCTTCAGCACTTAAGTTTTCTGGGTTTTTTCCCTGTTTTCAGAAGTAAGGTTTTCAGTTTTGCCAAACCACCCTGCAGAGCCAGGGACAGGCTGGGGAGCAGGGGGGGCAGTGTGGTGTAGAATGGCCCAGATCTGCCCCACTGTTGTTTCTCTTCTGAGGTGTCTTGGTGCTTAACTTGGGAGGGGTAGGATCTGAAGTGGAAAAGGAAGGAAGAAGAGCTTTCTCCTGGTGTTTATCTTTGCATGTTAGTCTGCACCTGGATGAAGGTGTCTTCCCCTGAATACTCAGCTGCTATAGTGGTTTGTAGTCAAGTGCATCCTATTTTAAAATCCTAAAGCCAAAAAGTGTGTATAAACTGTATTTTATAATGGTATTTTAGCTTTCACGTGATCAAGTATAATTCAAGGTCAACCATCTTTTTCACACTGGTTTGCCAAACTCTTAGACTTCCTCTGTTTGTTTGGAAGAGAGGGGGAGGTAGTTTCATGCTTTCTTGTTCTATTTGAGCGGCATGATGCTGGGTATTAAAATCAGAACAATTAAGCTCTGTTTTGATGGTGTAAGTCAGCATCTATTAGCATTGGAACAAAGGTTTTTGTGATGATTTTTATTACAAAAGAAAAACTCTTATATCCTTTCAAACATTAGGACACATAACACTTTTTTTTTTTTTTTTTCCCCTTGCAGAACTATACTTTAGAATGAATCTAATTTGCTTTTGTTTGTGCTAAGTGGAAATTAAAATCTGACACACCCTTATTCTGATTATTCTTTCACTGTTATCTGTATCCACTTAAAGCAGTAATCTAGTAAATAATGTTGTCTGCCTAGGAGCTGGCTTAGGTGGAGTTTGCTGAGCCACTCCCCAGCACTCTGAAGAACCCTTTAACAGATTTTTCTATCTGTTGCTGACAGCTGAAAAAAGAATTTGCTGCCCTCACGTTCTCACTGTGCAATTCTTCTTGAGATTGCAATACCGAGCCTTTTAAAGCTCTAATTTGGCAAGCCTGAGCTTGGCATCATTTTGGATACTTCTTAATGAGCTGTGGAGGAAGAAAATGAGCGATATATGAGAAATAATATTCTAAAATATTTATATGTATGTATGTGTATAAATTATATATTACATACATGTCCCTGTTACATCAGCACTCAGGGGTATTGTCTCCTCTAATGCAGAACTAGTGTCTATATAACTTTTGATTCCTTGTGTATTAATGATGCTTCAAAAATGCTATTCCATGTATAGAACTAAAATAAATAATTGGTTATTTTGAAAGTGGTCATTTGCTGAAAATTCCTATACTGTATTGGATATAGTTGTGGTGGAGAAAGATCAGAATGCAGAAAGACACTGAACAATGTTTGATTTAGGGAATTTATTGGAGTTCTTAAGGAATCATACAGCTTCATAATAGTATGTGCATTGTGTGTACATAGAGAGCAAACGTCAAGTAGAGGACAGCTGTAACTACCATGGAGTACTTCTGGCCATGCAAACCTCAAACTGAAACAAACCATAGGAACTACAAATGAGGGTTACTCACCTATGCTACCTCTAACTATCCATTTATGGGAAAATTAAGCAACTTCAACCAAACTGTACAAAATATTCGTAGAATTTTACTACTGGAGGCAAACGTAAAGAAAAGTTGCCTTCTCCCGATGTTCCTGAATAATAAGATGGCCTTTGAAACACTCTGCAAATTTAAAACAGTTGCTACAAGATTACAAAAGCCCTAAGGCAGAGACCAAGTTTTAGGTGAAGACTTTATTACTCTTGTGTGAATCCAGCTTGATTCACTCAAACCCTTTATTTAACTGCTTCCTGCCTTGCCTGGAAAAGGATGTCAGGTTTTGTTTATATGGCAATAACTCATCCATCACCAACAAGACAGGAAGATCCCCTCATATTTGACTAGGATGTACATATGCAAAGAAGGGGAAGAGGAAGTTTTGAACAAGATTCGCTTTCTCTTAGCCAAATAAACACTCTGCTACCCCTTAAAAATATTTACATTGCTGATGTTTTGGATATTTCTGCATTGCATATATCATGTGTGTATATATATATATATATATATATTGCATATATACATTTTCCATGGTGTTTAGTCTGTTCAAAACCTCAGTTCCTCTCAGTTCCTTGTAGGAGCATAATTATATGAATTGTCCTGAAGACTGTAAGTTGCTATTTTAGGATCTTTGTTCAGGAAGAGTGATTGGTCTGTTTATGACAGGTGGTGGTCCAGATGGCCAATGAAATATTCTTTACTATAATCTTTTGTTGACCTATTATTAATAGTAGATCACGAAAGACAGAGAATGCAACAGCTGATATCTAGAAAATACAAACTGCTGCAAGTAGCTGAACTGCAAAGACAAGACAAAACCTTAGCTCCCTAAACTATGGAAAATCTTGTAATAGGATAAGACACGTTTGCCTAACTGAGAGTAAGCTCAGTTAGCCCATTCCAGCTGGTAGGTTTATATCAGCTAAAATGTCACACTTCCATTCCTAAGTTAGCAAGGTGAAACATGTTTTTTCTGCCTTTCCCTAAGTTACTGTGACTGATGCATGTTATCACTCCGAAGTCTGAAGTCATGTCTCATGACTGAATAACAAGATAAAAAATATTCCCCTTGATTAATAATTGGCCCGATTGTCCAACCTGTACGTACCTTGGCAGTCCCTCAGTGGAACTGGCTTAAGGAGAGTGACTGAAATGTGAAATGGGTGTTCCAAGGTCAAACTTTGTGTTACCAAACAAAGTGTTTTTTGCATTTAAAACACTGAATAAACTGGAATCTCCTTAAGGTTTTGTGGTGATGTTATATTCTGGAAGGGGGAAAAAAGTGTTCTTTGGGTTTTGGTAAATAATCCAGTTTTACACACTTGTTGCACTTTGGGGTACTGTGTGAAGGTGATGATTCTCCAAGCTAGCAAGAACTGTGCTGAGTTAATTTTCTTAACTAATTAGAAATTGTAACAGATAATTAAAAATAATTATGTAGTTCAACTCAAACACTTTGGGGAGATGTGCCAAGTTCTGCAGAGCATCTGATTTCTCTTAGCTTGTCCTTATATTGTCTATGCATGGTGATGTTTGAGTTGAGAAGCTGCAGGTACCTATGGCTAGCAGTGCTGCCTTCTGCTTTGTTCTTTTGAGGTCCTTCAGTCAGCTGCATTGCAGAGGTGACTTGCTGCTCATGTGTCTAAAGAACGACATGCTATTTGGGGTCCACTGCTCAAAGAAAATGTGTGATAGTTAATGGTGAGGGTAAGTAAGACAGAGCTGTATCAACACAGAGATAAAGAAAAACTGATGTAGAGGAGAGCAGTGCTCAAGGCTGCTTTACAAGCTGTGTATTACTGATGTGCAGGCAACTGTTACTGCTATGAAAGTACAACAGTGGGATGAGCAGCACAGGCAGAGTTGGTCTGGGAGAATGTGGAACAAAATCCATCTCCTTGGCACCTATGGCTGCAGGAGCCCTGGCAGTCAGAGGATGGAATTCAGGGAACTCCATGAGCAGAGCATGTTTGCTCATCACTGAGAAGCAGGATGCTCCAATAAGGAATTAACCTGTCTGCTGTTTCTGTGTCTGGCCCTAAGGGTATCATGTGAACACAGCAGGATAACACCTGATTAACCCTCTGTTTAGGAAGGATATCGAGGTCCTGGAGCAGGTCCAAAGGAGGGCAACCAGGCTGGTGAAGGGACTCCAGCACAGATCCTATGAGGAGAGGCTGAGGGAGCTGGGGCTGTTCAGCCTGGAGACGAGGAGGCTCAGAGGAGACCTCATCACTCTCTACAACTCCCTGAAAGGAGGTTGGAGCCAGGTGGGGGTTGGTCTCTTTTCCCAGGCAACTCTCAGCAAGACAAGAGGGCACAAGAGGTCTCAAGTTGTGCCGGGGGAGGTTTAGGTTGGACATTAGAAAGAATTTCTTTACTGAGAGGGTGATCAGACATTGGAATGGGCTGCCCAGGGAAGTGGTGGATTCTCCGTCCCTGGAGATATTTAAAAAGAGACTGGATGTGGCACTCAGTGCCATGGGCTGGTAACTGCAGCGGTAGTGGATCAAGGGTTGGACTTGATGGTCTCTGAGGTCCCTTCCAACCCAGCCAGTTCTATGATTCTATGATTCTGTGATTGTCTCCTGGCTACATGCCCAAATTATTGTGAATTGCTGGGCTGTCCTGTGCAGCCACTAAAGGAAAGAAAATCAAGATGCCAGAGAAATCACAGAAAGACAAAGCTGGAACTGTTGTCATCTGTTTACTTTCACAAACACAAGTTATAGTGTACGGAATGGTACATCTCCACATTGAGAAGAGGTACATTTCTCCAGACAGCTTTTGGTGTCTTAAGAAAGATAAATCATTCTCATTAGAGACTTATTTCTGATTTCTAAGAATTTCTAAGATTGTCTAAGAATACATATGGCTAGTCTTTATCCATCTGCTCTTGTGCCATGTGCCATTGCTTTTCTTTACCTCTAGAAAACTTTTTTCCTTCCTAGGTTGTCCCATTCCCACAATGAATTTATAGATCGTAATCCTACCCCTTCCAAGAGTCTGGTGTGCAAGTCTGTTGCTTCTGATTATCAAATCTTCCTCTGAAATAATCCTGTTCTGAAGCAGTCTTGAACGACTGGCCATTATTGTTTGTGTTTAGCTACCTGCATGAATCTTCTGGATGTTTTATAAACTGTCAATATTTCCCATTTTTATTCTGATACACCAAGAGCCTTGTGTGTCCTGGGGCTGTAATATTCATGCTCATAGACACTCTGTCATAAAGACTCTGTAATCTTTCCAGCTAATGAGACATCAGCAGAAGGATTTTAGATGCAGGCATTTTTCTATGATTCTACCTTGAATTCTGAGCTCCTGGAGTCAATCTATCTAATCCTGTTCTGTGACAGCCAGCTACTTCTACATGCAGCATCTACTGTCCATAGGCTGCCAATGTCTTCTGATTTTGTATCAGCAGCCTATTTTGTTGGCACTTTCCTGGTCCTTAGAAATTTTGAAAGCTCAAGGAACTCCACCAGTGATACCTTCATTACTTCCCTTCTTGTGACCACCTGTTCTTTCATTTTAGCTTTGTTCTAAAACTGGCCTATTCAAATAACTTCTGCCCTGCTCCAAGTTGTTTTGTTCTCCAAATGTTGCATTTGCTGTTCTCATGAAAACACTTATGATAAAACCATGTCTTCTAAAATTTAATTCTAAAATTAACTGTGTGGAAGAAGGGCACATCTGTTTGAGAGGGATTTAAGGGCTGTTTCTATAAATAGAATAATAATGTGAAGAAGTGAAAGACAATAATAAGTGGATATTCCCTCCTACCACTATGTTTGAGCCTTTTTTGGCCAGACCTGTTCCTGTTCTTTAGGTGTACACATTTAAAATACTATTTCACTTTTCCTTCTCTGATATCTAAGTTTATGGGTAAATGTTAGTCCATACTTTGCTATTCTTTTTTTGGTCATATTGCTGAACTCAAATTAGGATATATGTAAATCTAATCTCAAGTTCTCGCTGTGGTGTGTCAGTTGTCTATATGACCGTATTGATCATAAAGTCAGGTGGAGAGAGTGATTTTCTTCCATAATTATGTCATCAGTGTTTTTATTTGATGGCAAAGCCATCAAATCTCTTAGAAAGTTTCATACTTTTGCCTTTTGACCATTTGCTGCTTTAAAGAAGGTGGCTTAGCTCTATGGAATTCTTCTGTAGCACATGTGGTAGCTTAACCACAGTCTTCAACTTTTGTTTTTGTTTTCCTATGGAGATGTGAAACCTTCCCTTAGTGAATGGAGTTTTCCACTTTAGTCTCTCTCTGCTTTTAAAAGTGATGCAGTATGTTTTATTTTTGCCTTAAGGGGGAGGGGTGGCATGAGTTGAAAGATAAGAAAGCTGTGCTGTAGCATACTGGTTCCAAAAGTGATAAAATGTGAAAAATGACAGACTTGTTCCAGGGCCATGCAATCAAAATAGATTTTGCACTGAAGATATAAAAGGAGACTACGCAAAACATTCCTGAAATAATTTATGCCGAGTTCAAGTTTAAAGCCAGAGATATAATAGTATATTATGTGTTCTTTTGGTGTTCTGTTTTTAAATTAAAAAAATGGTCTCAACTTTTGCACTCTGCTCAGTGCAGTGAATCCTTTAATATTATACAGGCAGAGCTACAGCTCTATCAGTCTTTCAAATGGCTCAGTTTCAAATTTGGAAGCTCAGGCTTTATTGTTTTTATAGTGTCACTCTACCCCATTTCTATGACAGCGATGTGCTATGGCTTATTAATATTCATGGCCTGAGCTCTCAGCTTCTTTAGTTATATATATTCCCCTCTGTTCTGTCTTGGTGCCACACTCAGGAAGAGAAGCTTTCATATGTCTCTTTGGTTGGCCATTAATGTTTTTTTGGTTTTGTTTAATAATGCCAACCACCTGTGTAACTTACCTGTTGGTAACCCAGCTAAGCTGGCAAACTTTGCCAGTCCTGAGCAAGGGCTGAGTCTTGCTGTTTGGGCAAGGTAATTTGCCTCTTGCTGTCCTGATCTAGAGTCTAAAAAGCTGTGCAGTGTGTGTGCTGTGCCAGTTGGCATTAAGGCCAGAATATGGGCCCTGGCTCTACTTAGATTTCTGACACAGATGTAGACACAGTCAAAGGGTAAAGGCCTATAAGGACATCTCCCTAGACTGTTTATTTTCCTTCCTCTCTCTTCCCCCATATAATTTTCCTCATTGCTTCCAAATATTTGACCATCATATTTCAAGGAGTGTTGTTGTTGTCATTACTTTCAAATTATTATTATTTATTATAATTTTTTCTATGATTTAAAATTGTTTCCTTTCATTTTGTTTGTTTTTTTCCTTTTTTTCCCCTGAGTAATTATTTCTAACTCTAAATTTCCTCAATAATAAAAATTATAAACCTGCAAAGTTAATAAAATATCTGAATAACATGCAAAAAATTATTGTGAAATATAGTTTCTGAATTAGAAAGAAAATTGTAACTTGAATTAGAATCTGTCGCAAAGCCTGCTGGAACAACAGAGTTTTGTTAGTGCACCCAAATGCAAGCACTCTTAGGGCAAAAGGATAGTCCAGTGGAAGTTAGATTTTTTCCACTCAAAATAATCTCTGTTCTGAGAAGTCAGACCCTGAAAGTATCCAAGAACTTGGACTTCATCAAAGAGCTGTGAATGTTCCATACACGATTGCATATGCTTTGATAAGGTTAAATGAAAAATGTGGGGAAAACTTACAAAGCCAACAACAAAATATTTTGTTCATAAATTATGCCATACACATAGCATTACAGAGACCAAATTACAGGCTGGTTGGACTCTAAATAGGGAGAACCAAAGAAGTCATTATTAGGGTGTTAATATTGAGCTGGGGCTCTGTGCTTATTTAAGATTGAGATGTGCCACTAGTGACGTGAGAATGGGCAAATAAAAATTACTGGGTTATACCTTCTACATTTATTTTTACATAGTTTAGTTATGCTGCAGTAGGGGGTAATTTAACTTGTCTGAAAAGAAGCTAACTTACTGCCAAATTCACATATTTATAATACTTTAGGTTAGACTGAACTAGTGCTTTACTTCGAAAAGGAAAAAGCAAATCAATATTTGTGCTGGAAGCGTATAATTTTTAGGACATGAGACTAGGTTGGTGAGGTAACTTCAGGTAGAACACATAAAGCAATTATGGTTTAATGATTTATAAGTTACTGATTGATATTTAGGTTTACGAGGTTCCTCTCTGCCCAACTCTCCAGCCTGTCCAGGTCATGCTGGGTGGCAGCACAGCCTTCTGGTGTGTCAGCCACTCTTCCCAGTTTTGCATCATCACTGAACTTGCCAAGGATACATTCTGTCCCCTCATCTAGGTCACTGATGAATATGTTAAAGACCAGGCCCAGTACCAGGCCTCCAACTCATCTCTGCACCATTGATCACAGACTCTCTGAGCTCTCTCACTCAACCAGCTCTCAGTCCCCCTTTCTGTCTACTCATCTAACTCACACTTCCTGAGTTTCTTAGTGAGGATGTCATGGGAGACAGTGCCAAAAGACTTGCTTAAGTCAAGGTAGATTATATTTGCTGCTCTCCTTTCATCTAACATCCCCTTTTGACATCACAGAAGGCTAACAGATTGGTCAAGTGTGGTAAATCCATGTTGACAACTCTCAACTACTTTCTTTTCTTCCTTGTGTTTCAAGATGACATCCAGAATGATTTGCTCCATCACCTTTCCAGGGGCAGAGGTGAGATGAACCAGTCTGTAGTTTTCTGGGTCATCCTTCTTGTCCCTTTTGAAGAATATAGTGGTTGGCCTACCTCCAGTCCCTGGGGACCTTCCCTGTTCTCTATGACCTTTCAAAGATTATGGAGAGTAGTCCAGCAATAACATCTCGCAGTTCTCTCAGCACTCATGGGTGCATCCCATTGGGATCCATGGACTTATGGATTTCCATTCTGGCCAACTGGTTTCATCCAAATTGAATTTTTTAGAAGAATTTCACATCAAAGTACATTTATAGGCTCAGGAACTCAGAACCAACTTTTCTTGAAAAGTTTTCTTTGTCCTAAAAGCAAAGTTAAGATGAAGCTTGTAATGGAAATTTTAGACATAGTCTATGCCTATGTGCTGTTAGATGACACTGTAATGTGTCAGCTTTTTAAAAATTTTCTTAAACGTGCCTATTTTTGCTTTCAGAACGAAAGATGAATTAATTAAGTTAATTCTGTATCCACCATGCAAGTTTTCTTTGCAGTCTTGAGTGGTAAGGACAGAATTAAGTCCAAGGTACATACCACAACAACTTTCTGTCCAAAGTTCCTGGACTCTGTCTTGTGTTGTAACTCAACCCAATGGTGGTGCATTTGAAATGATGAGGCCAAAAGAATTTGGCCCTGTCTCTTCTTTGTAAAAATCCTGGGAGTGGAGGTTAGTGGTGTGTTGCAATCTGCTTTATGATATTCTGGGGTTGGAGGAGGAGGAAGCCCTACCTATCATGTCTGCCTTGGGAATCTCTCCAAGGTAAACAGAAGGAGAACGGCATCTCTGAGGGAGGACAACCCCAGTGTTGATGAGTAACAAAAACAGCTAATAAATTCACATCAAGGATGCCATCCGTGACAGGAATATATACTTTAATCTGCTGTCTCAATGTACTGCAGTACATTTGGAAAAAAAAATTTTAAATCACCCTTGAATAAATGAGAATATCTAATTGAAATACCAAGTAAGGGTTCAAAAGGTTAGAGAGGGAGGAATTAATAATAAAAATGAAGCAATACTGGAAAAAGAGATAGGAGAGAAACTTCTTCATACAGGATTGTCAGAAAATGCTCTTCAGAATAGATTATGAAAGGCTTACTTTAGAATAATTTGCTTCTTCTTTTACATATCTTTTAATAACTATCTTGTTAATTGTAATTTGTGATGACTGCTACAAGGCAAATACTGGTTTAATTAAAGTTCATTTTGGTTATTTCAATTAACATTGGATTTAACAGGGAAGAACTATTGGATAACCTTTTAGCTAATATAAGTTTGGACTGAAAAAGTGACTGTAGCTTTCATGAGAACTATGCCCATCTATAGTTTTTGGTTTGTTTGATATAAAACGTCCCTCATTTACAACACTTGTTCTGAGTTAATATGCTAGAGAATTTGCCTTTCCTGTGTCCCCCCTTCACCTTCTCCCCCTCAGAAAGAAAAAGGAGCAGTTGTTAAGCTGGACTAAAAATCATAAAATGTGATATACCTTTTCAGATGAACAGTCTGCAAGAAAAAAGTATAAATACTGGAGACAAATAATAAACCTATTTTGAGCTGACAGGTCATTAGGCTTTTTTGTGATTGCTTAAAAAGTGTTTCCAGAAGAGAAATCAGTCTCAGGAGGCAGTCTAATTTTATTTTCCTCTATGGTCAGTGATTGTGTAGAAAAGTTAAGCTGAGGTTTTGATGTTTCTTCTGAAAATATGACCTTTAAAATGCTGTCAGTTTGAATTTACTGACAGGTGTATTATTTCTTCAGGCATATTGTGGTTATCCACAGAAATATCTGAGAAGTCTGAAACAGTTTTGGAAACTTCTAACGAATCAGAGACTTTCTATTCTTTGCAGATCTGGTATTTGCAGGTTCTAGATCAACCCATTTCAATCATAGGGCTGATGAATATTCTTGTTTTCCCTGAGTGAATTAGGATAAGCAATACTGTTTCAAATAGGTAATACTGACCAGTGTAAACTGGTTTAGGTCCCAGTAAGTAGAGGAGATGACCTGATGCTCTACTCCACAATATTGGGACTGTTGATTAAGTCATAGAGTAGGGAAAAATGAGTGGGGAAATACTGATTATTTGCTTCAAGTGTATTTGTACACAAGATGGATAATTAGACCAACTAGTGATGTATCTTAGAGGACTTAATGAGTCTGAGCAATTTGGTTAAATATTCAGCTCATATTAATATACAACCACATCTCCTAACATTCCAACATGTCTCAAGAGACTGATGAGATTGTAAGAGTTAGCAGATATTGCTAGAAGCATTATATATGGAGGAAGAGTTCTAGAAGGAGCAGAGTGTTAATTTGAGTGTCAAATCTGATTTATCCATTATTAAACCAATCCAACGAAATTGCTTATGGAGTTCCATAGCAAACCAGAGCCAAGGACAAGACCGTGGTTAAAAATTAATCCTAAAAATACCAAAAAAGTAAAAAAAGACATATAGCTGCGGCCAAATACAGAGTAAAAGCAGATCATTAGATTCAGACTCTGAGGGTTTTTCCCCCATCTTTTTCTGAAATTTTCCTTTTCTCTTATATAGTTCAACATAAAATTGCTGAGGAAAATTTGTCTTAGATTTCCAAAGTGATTTAACTTGTACATGTTAGGAGTTTGGAATCCACAGTATTATATTAGCATTAATTTTTTATTGTATACATGATCAGCACTTTGGAAAATTTGAGGTTTTTTCTGACTTATCTCAGACTGGGCAAACAAAAGGTGATGCACTTGCAATGACTGTTTGTCATCTGAAAATTTAAACCTAGAAATGTATAGAGATGGAATTTATTGACCAGGGCTAGAGAAGTGATGTGTCTGAACAGAAACTGGTTTGTGCTGCAGGAGGGAATTTAGATGAATACGTAAGATTTTGAAGTTTCTGGACTTAATTGATCTGAATAAAGCAGATGTGGGAATAATGATCTTGCTCTCACTCCTACATGTTGATGATGTTGTCACATATGGAACTCCCTCCCTCCTGCCCATAAAAACACAACAGCACAAAGTTTTATCTCCCTTTTAAAATTACTTCATAGAATCATAGACTGCCAGGGGACCTCAAGGATCATCTGGTCCAACCTTTCTACGTAAGAACATGGTTTATAATAGAATCAAAGAATCTGCTGAGTTGTAAGGGACTATCAGGATCATCGAGTCCAACTCCTGTCCCTGTGTAGGGTACCCCAAGAATCACACCGGATGCCTGAGCATCATCCAAACACTTCTTGAACTCAGGCAGGCTTGGTGCTGTACCTGCTTCCCTGGGGAGCCTGTTCCCCTGCTCAGCTGCCCTTTTTCCTAATATCAACCCTAAACTTTTCCCAGAACATCTTCCTACTGTTCCCTCAAGTCCTATCTTCAGTCACCAGAGAGAAGAGGTCAGCACCTGCTCCTCCTCCTTCCCTGGTGAGGAAGCCGTAAGCTGTGGTAAGATTTCTCCTCAGTCTCCTCCAGCCTGAACAGACCAAGTGTTTTTAGCCACTCCTCATATGGCTTTCTCTCTAAACCCTTCACCAGTCACATAGCCCTCCTCTGCACACTCTCTTGTAGCTCTGTATCCTTTTTGTAATGTGGTGCCCAAAACTGTGCACAGTGCTTGAGATGAGGCCGCTCCAGTGCAGAGTAACCACCTCTCTCATCCAGACAATGCTTTTCTTGATATACCCCAAGATTCCTTTGCCTCTCCTGCCTGATCCACTGTTGGCTCATGTTCCCTTTGCTGTCAACCAGAACCCCCAGATCCCTTTCCACAGGGTTGCTTTCCGGGCTCTTGCTTCCCAGAGTGTCCGTACATTCGGGGTTACCATGTCCCAGGTGCAAGATCCATCACTTCTCCTTGATAAGCTTCACACCACTGGCAATAGCCCAGCACTCCAACCTGTGGAGATCCCCCTGTAAGGCCTCTCTGTCCTTGGGAGTGTCAACCACTCCCCCTAATTTGCTGTCATCTGCAAACCTAATTAGTAAGCCTTTAGGTCCTGCATCTAAGTCACTTATAGATCCTTTAAAAAGAACTGTCCATAAAATGGATCCCTATGGAACCCCGCCGGTGACCAGTTGGCAGCCTGATGTGACCCCATTTACTATGATCCTTTGACCAGCCAAGTGGTCACCCATAGCACTGTGGGCTTCTCCAGCTGGATGCTGGACATTTTATTTAGAAGGATGCTGTGAGAGACAGTATTAAAGGCCTTCCTGAAATCCAGAAAGATTACATCAAGTGGCTTCCCTGGGTCAGCCAGGTGGATTACCTTCCCATGGAAACAAATGAAGTTAATTAAGCAGGACCTCCCCCTAATGAACCCATGTTAGCTTGGACCAATGACTGTGTTGTTTTTTAGGTGTTTTTCAACGGCTCCCAGAATAAGCTTCTCCATAATCTTTCCAGGCACAGGGGTGAGACTAACAGGCCTGTAGTTACCAGTCTTCCGTGCTCCCCTTCTTGAAGACTGGGACAACACCTGCTAACTTTAAATGAGATGGCCCAGCACCCTGTCAAGCTGAATCTTAAAAGTGTCCAGTGGTTTCAAATGAACTGAAGTGGTATAGGTACTGACTTAAAAATACGTATCATCATCTTGTGGTTAGATCACTCAAATAGCTCTTTAAATTATGAAGACTGCTATGCTTTAAATCTATGCTCAGAAAAACAGAAATCTGAATTTTTTGTCTTTTGAAATTAAAGATTGATCATTATTCGTTGGTTTTGTTTAAGCAAGGACCAAACAAGTAGAAATAGTTGTAAAATAAAAATGCAAATAGATTATACTGATTGTCATGAGTTAGGTAACAAATACATAGAATGAAAACAAAGCAAATTAATCTTCTGTTCTTTGGTGTTTTCATACTCTCTTATTTTCAGTTACACATGCTTGAATGATGCATTATTCAAGGTTAATTTCATTCTAAATTATCTTTACTATAATTCATAGCTCATGTAATTAAAATAGTTGTTCAGAGTATGCAGATGACTTGCACTTTGTATGAGATCATGTCTTCATGAGATAATGCTTGAAGTGGATTACCAGCTGCCTTTGAGGCATTTCAAACTGGTTTAATTTGGGATAGAAGCAGCCATATTCTTTTGACACAATTCCATTTCGTTGATGTTCCTGTTTGCCCTCAGAATTGTTTGTAGCTACTTTGCAGTGTCCTAACCAGGGTCTAACAATTCAGTTTTATTTTGTAATTTCATGGTCATATATTAGATTTTGTTCTCTTTTCAAACATGAGCATAGTGCTCAATTAAAAAAAAAAAAAAAAAAAAGAAAAACCCACAACTAAAATCTAACTTGAAAGTTTTGAGAGGTAATTAGCAAGATAACTGTAAAAAACCAAAAATCTTAAAATCTTTTAATGAGTCTAAAACAAAATGACACTTAAAAGAAGGCAAGGTGACTCTTGGTCAAGTCCATACTTGCAGCCTAATGAGTGGTGGAGTTTGCTTGTGCTGAGGAACTCAGATTTGAAATTCAACAAATGTTTGTAAAGATCTGAGCTACCATCAAGTTTATAAAAGCTAAATGCACACTGCAACGTGGAATGATTAGTTATTGGCCTATGTTGAGTGATAGATATTTTATGATAAACATACATTTTATCCCATACACAGCTTTAAGGGTTTTCAGTTTCTTGGTTAATTATTGCTGCATTTAGCCCTTCCTAGTATAAATGCTAAAAACCTGTTTCTGATTTTGGAAAGATTCATAGCTTAGCAATGCAGAAACAAACACTCTGAGCATGCAAAACAAAAAAGCAACTGAAACATTTCAGATGTCTCTGAATAATTCTGTTGTAGATAAGAGAGCACTGTAGATGATTTGAAGTCTCTTGTGGTTTTTGTTTGTTGTTTTTTTAAGAAATGTTAGTTTCTGACTCATAGTTTTTAATGTTCTGACTCATAGTTTTTAATGTTTGGGTTTTTTTTCTTGTTGTTTTTTGTTTGTTTGTTTTTTAACCAGAAAAACCCTTCTATTTTGAAACCAAAATGTTTACTTAGTAGTAAAATAAAACAACCTCTCTGGTTTTTTCCTTCTCCTTTTGTGTTTGTGCTTTCAGAAAAAAAGCCTAAGCTTAACCATAATATCATTCACTTAGAGTTGTTAAAATTATTAATTCATTTTGATGGTTGGAAAATAATAATAAAATTCCAGAACATTAATAATATAAGCTTATGGCTTTAACCTGAAGGAGCTGAACACTGTAAGTACTGCCCTTTGCATTCTAGGGATGACATTTAGAAAATCTCTAAATAAATCAAAATATTAGAGATGCTGATTGAAACTGTGGCACTGTCCTTGCTTCAATAACTTGAAATTTCATGTTACTTATATAATCAACTAAATATCCATTAATTTTGGATGTGTCATTTGACTTTTTTGTACCTGTCTAAATTTTCAGACCAGTTGTGTTTTGGGTTTTTTTTGGGAGCTGAGGTGCTGGTTGGGCACTATGTGGAGAGTTCAGAAACTGTCAATTAAGTCTTAAATATTCTGAAAGTCATAGTTTAGGTTACTGGTTCTGAATTATGAAATACATTCCAATTAATACCTGCCCTTGAAGCTAGTGCTGTCTCTGAAATAGAAATGAAAGCTCAGGTTGATCAGTATCTCAGATTAGGATGTCTTTGAAAACATTGATTTGTCCCAGGCTCCTCCTCATCAGTCAAATACAAACAACATTGACCAATTCTGCAGGAATGTTCATGTATATCTAGGACAGCAAGATTCTTGCCCAGCACACTGTATGAACACATGAAATTATGTTACACTCAGATTTTTCTGTTTCTGCCATGGTTGGAGCTGTTCTGGGCATTCATTCACTTGCATGCCTTTGGTTAAGTATGGTTTTCCTTCATGGAAATAGCTTTATGGTCCCTGTTTTCCAGCAATGCATGAAACTGCAAACACCTGGAAAGATTTTCCATGGTGCAAGAATTAGTGCACCAGTGGCCAAACATCTGGAACTGATTGGGAGATTCCCAGTGGTTCTTCACATGCTGATTGAGATTTCTTTCCTTTATAAGATTCACATCTCTTTTTATGTAGATTCCAAAAACTGAGGCGAAATGTGGGGAAGGAAAATGTCTGATTGGCAAATGAAATTATCTACCACTGGAAACATTTTCTGTTAAAAATCTAAAATACCAACATGTGTGCACATAAGATTTTGAAAGAAAACATTTAATGAAAATAAAGCATTTGTTATAGTTTATTCCCCTGTTTCACTGCAATACACTCTTTATTCAGATGCTGCAGGCTTCAGACCCTGGGTGTGGTGACCACCCTACATTACTCCTTGTGTCTTGCCTCTGCTTCCCCCCCCTCTCTCTCACAGGGACAGTAACTCCAACACTGGCTTTTCCCTCAGGATATCTGTAAATACTATTGTTTTGAAATCTGGAATGTGACCTAGAAGAAAATGCATTTCAAAAAAGTGATAAAACTGACCCAGATCTCAAGAGTAAGAAGTGAAATTCCCAGATTTAGCCTGGTTCTCCTAATGTGCAATCTTGCCCTGTATTCTATGGTTTTTATTTTATTTTGTGTAATGGATAAATTAGAGAGACATGAAGCAGCTTCAGTTATGTCTGCTATTTCCAGTTTGTCAGATTCCCCCTTCCTGCTCTTTCACCTAAGTCCTTTTTCTGACTTGTTGGTAATAGATGACAATATTGTAGCTTGGTACTGTACCCTTCTGAAGACATCTGGCACCCTATGGCTTCACTACATCTGGAAGATTTTACCAGTTAATCTCTCTTTAAAGTCACACGATTTTTAAATGGCCACAGTGGCATAATTTTCAAGACTTTATGTTGAAATTATGGAAGCAGCCTGTGCACTTTTTTTATTTTTTTTTTTTTTAATATCTCCATTTTATTTTGACTTTTCCTGTAATAAAATAGGGCTCCATCCAGGGATATTTTGGTGCTGCTGAGCACTGGACATTCATTGATTTCCTCCTTGTCAGCCTGGACATTCAGTCCAATATTGGAGCAGAAAAAAAACACAAGACTTTCTTGTCATAATTTTTTTTTTTCCAACAGCATGCTCTGTGTAGAGAATCTGGGAAGCAAATCGTATAATACTTTGATGACTGTATGCTACTCAAAAATGCCTCTGGAAGGGAGAAAATGTTGTAGGTCTAAGAGCTACTTCCATGTCCCACTTGGGGTGTCAGAAGCCAGCTGGAGCCAGCCACAGGATTTAGCCTTTGGTGTAAAACCGACTTTTAAAGGTTTCCATCTGCATATTTGGGTTACTTTGAATATTACTGTTTAAGTTTCAGGAGGATACTGATTATTAAGTTTTGGGTATGGTTTTTTGGGGGGGCTATTTTTTTTTTTTTTTTTTTTTTTTGTGGATTTTTTTTGTGTGGATTTTTTTTATTATTAAGAACCTAATTTTTTGAATGGGTAAAGTTGAGTATCTACAGTCTGTTTCAAAGGCTTTTACTCTGCTGTATTAATGTTGGATTCTCACAGTTCATACAAAAAACTGAACGCTGATTGGTGGCTTATGTCTAAAAGTGAGATTTTTGGAAAAGATTAAGCTAGGTATACATATTAATTCTACTTTTCCTGTGGAATCTGGGATTCAGTTTTCTAAAGCATGAAAGATACTTACAGCCTCTCCTGGTTTTAGCTGACTTTTCTAATAAAAAATTTTCATGATGACCTTTATTTTAAACAAATGAAAAACAAAGTATGAGAAATATTTCCCAGAGTCTTGTGATTAATAACCAACTTCCTGAACTGCAGAATATTCCAGTATTCTACCCTAACTAGAATACATTTGTTGAAAAAGATACCAAAGTATGCTGCAGTGGCTTCAGGGAATTTGCATCATAGAACTGACAAGTTTTATTGCATGGATACTGACTTACAACAGAGAAAGTTTCTCATGTAATTCTGGGTGAAACTGCCTTTTCTGAGGTAAAATAAAACTTTATTCTGGTGGCTAGAGTAAGAGTAAATTTAGGATATCACATATGATTCAAGTCTTGCCAGAAACTGAAGGAAAGACTTCTGCAGCAAATGTGGAAGCTCAACATAGATCTTCTGACTCCCAGTCCAGCCAGTGAATTGCAGGAACATCCACTTTCTGTTCTTCATCTTTTTTGTAGGAAGTTTTCTTGTGTGTGAACCAAGAATAGCAACAGGTTTGTAGGCCAAAGAGTTGAGCTGTTGGTAGTTTCAGGTATTGCATCCCATACTCCATAAACTCTGCTTCTCTGGTCAGTGGAGGTAATTTGTAGGGAGAG
Organism: Heliangelus exortis; assembly: GCF_036169615.1. NCBI lineage: Eukaryota > Metazoa > Chordata > Aves > Apodiformes > Trochilidae > Heliangelus > Heliangelus exortis. The sequence goes on along the minus strand of NC_092424.1, from coordinate 19,863,896 downwards.
GTTTTTCACAGAAAAGTTATAATAGTGAATTCTTCATCTCCAATGTGCACTCTTTCTGGTCACCTCCCAGTTTTGCTAATCCTGTCAGTATGTCTGCTGTGTTAGGCCTTGTGGAGAAAAGTAAGTTTTTAGTGTAGTGAGCCACACCAACTGTAGCACAATTTCATGATAAAAGAGACTTGGAAATAATTTGCTGGAAAGCCAGACTACATTTTTCAAGCATGTGTTTATAAACCCTGGGTTTGAAGCACAATGGCTGCATTATAAACAGGAGTTTGGGAATAGGCAACACTCCAAGCAGAGTCAGGAGTGGAAAAGGAGTAACAGCTGACTTGTGTTTATCAGAGCAGCCTGAGCAGGATGTGCTTTCACATATCTAAATATTTATGCAAACAGATGCGCATTAAACCACTTAGAAATAAATAAAGCTTTCTGAAAATAGAACTCCACAATGACATCAGGAGCTGTTTATCTTCAAGAACTGTGGGAATGGACTTGGATATCCAAATATTTCATTGAAAAAAAGGCAATAAAAGTAGTTTCAGATGTAGTTTCTTAAGTTTATATGACAAAGACCATCCGACTGTGCTGGGGGTATTTTACTAAAACCAGCCAAGCTTACCTTCTTCCCCAACCCTACACAGTGGTTGATGGTCTGTACTTGTTGCTAGTCCTTTAAGTGAGAGTTCTGTTTGTTTCCCTTCTGTATACTAAGGCAAAAAAAAGCCTTGGAGTGGGGCAGAGTCTCAGTATTGGCTGTGTCTCACCCTCATGGTACAAACACATCAGGTCTGCAGAGCTTTTTTCCCATTATATTGCATGTCCATATAAAATCCTGTCTCAACAGACAAGGCTTGGTTTCAGTATGATTGTGTACGAATTATGAATTTAAAGACTATCATCTACAAGAGATTTTTCTCCAGTGTGCTACTTTCTCTGCTCCAGTTCTACAATTTGAAAGATGTTGTGCCTCACTTATGGTTTAATAGCTGTTTTCTCTATGCTTTTGCATGTAATTTTTTGCTGGGGTCAACTTCTGTGGTGGTATCTTGTTTAAATTCTATTTTTGGGATCTCTGTGAGCCATTTTTTATATAAGTTGGTGCATGCTCTAAACATACCTGTTTTCTTTGGTGCCCCGAATTAGATAATTTTTATATTTTTCATGAACTTTATCAAACTTTTAAATTTCAAACATTACCATAGACTTCTCTTGTCTCTCTGTGTCCTCTGAAAATGCAGCACAACCTGTCTTTAGATTTCTTTTCCCTTGGCCATGCATCCAGGTTTTCTGATAAATTATCATGATGTATTACAAATTCATTGTCTTGGAGTATATAAGTGAACCATCTCCCACTCTGCACAAATTTATAAAAAAGGAGGAAGGTCTGCTTTCCATGGATTTTGATTACATTTGTTGAGTGTGATTTCTCTTATTTGACCATATCAGTTAAGGTTTTTTATAGGTTTCTGCTCTCTTTGCACTGTTAGCCTTCTATGGGTTCTTGATGAGTTTGATCTCTAAAAGCTAGTAAAAGGAACATTTAAACAAACTTGTAAATTTGGGACAAAATTACTTTAGGGGACATAATAGCCATCAAGATGTATTAACATATTTTTATGATGATTTTACACCAATAAATGCTACTCCTTGTTCCATGTGTTATTACTGTGAGACCAGTGCAGCTGGTGAAATGGTTGGAGAGTTTGTGGTTGGAAAAGAAAATTAGTTCTGCTCAGCCTTGAATTGATGTAGACAAAAGCAAATTTTTTTATTTTTTGGTTTTGCATGAAGAACCATGTTTCTGAAATAATACCTTGGTTCAGTACCTTGTTTACAATAAATGTGGAGGTGCTGGTGCTGCAACCCACCCAAACATTTGTGTTTTGTGATTATGAAATCCTTGTATCTGCTGGCTGACACAGGGCTTTGTTTTGTGAATGTGACAAACTTGGCAATAACTCTTTTGGCCAGAACACTCATGGTCATAGAGGTTAACTTAAAAAAATCTCAATTTAAACCTCCTGACTTTGTCTACAGTAAAAAACTGGCTCTGTTTTGGGACCCCAGTATGTATGAATAAAACAAACAGTCACTGACTTTAACCAGTTAGACCTCATAGATCCAAAAAGTCAAAACCAGACATGTTGTCCATCTTTTATTTTTTGAATCTGAAATGATACCTATGAATGGGGAAAATGTTTTTTTCCTAGATTTCCCACATATATTTGAGACCTTTTTTATGTCTTTCTGCTACCTTTTCTGGGTTGAAGAATGCCAAAAAGAGAAAAAAAGTGCAGATGAGAAAATTGAGACACTTGTTCTATAAATTTGGTTTTCAACAAGCTTAGTCTATTAGTTAATTTGGACACAATAATTACTTGCAGAACAAAGCAATTCTTGAGCAGGGTAAGAATGCTGCTTCCTGGATGCAGAGGTTTCATTTTAGAACTAACTTAAATTGGAGTAAATAAATGTTGTTCAACAGTAATTCAAATGTATGAAAACTTTGTTGATTAAAGTGTTGTAGTGCTAAACTAGAATTCACCTGATGTTTCCATACAAATAAAACTTAGTATATTGTAATGTAATTCTAGAGAAATTCTGAAGTTGCATCTTCTAGTAAAGTCAGGAAGTTTTAATTGAAAAATTGAATATCTTGAGATACAGACAAGTTAAAATAAAGGAAACATTAACATGTTTGTCATGAGGAAAAACCTGTCAGTCAGATCTCTTCAATTCACAGTGTTTTCATTGCTACTTAAAATTTTAGGAGTTTGTTGACATAAATTTTATATGCATGGCCATGTAATAATGGATAAAGGAAGATCTGAAAGATGTATTTCTTTTTTACAAGTGATTCTGATATTTAATTAAAATATTGATTCAGAGTTCTCTTTAGGTATCGTATATGTGAGTGGCAAAGAAATTTCTCATCCTTTTCCACTTGCTGCCTTCTGAATAGTAAACCCCAAACTTGCTCACTTTGATTTTCTTTCTTGCACTTCCAAGGGGCCTTGAGTTTGCAAGGGATTGGTTTCTGCTGTTCTGGTGAAATCTAAAAAGGAGGAAAAGCAAAAAACTAAAATTCTGATTTAAATTTTTGCTTAGTCACTCAAACCACTGTAAAACAAATGACATGGATGTGTCTGAATATATTTGCATCTCTCATGTTTACATGAAACTGTGCAAGACATCACAGACAGAATTTCTTTAGGTCTTTTCCAGTGTATTTTTGTCTACCCTTGTTAACAAGTCAAAATATAAAGTTACTGGAACAGATATATTTTGCCCTGTAGCTATATAATTCTAAGGGAGTTAATGCCCTTTGGAGAGTAGAGCTCTGGTCCTGGCATTGCTTCAGTTTTCTCTTCTCTTTAATCAAAGTCATCAGACGAATGACTTTTCTGTGAGCACTTTCCACAGAAACAAGTAAAAAAAAAAAAAAAAAAATTTAAAAATCTCTTTTATGGATACTTGTGAGAATATATTGAAGAATGGTGTATGAAAGAAGGAAGAGTGAAGTAATACTTAAAGTATTTCCCAAAAATTCTCTTGGAAAGCATAATTTCTGTCCCCCACTGTTACAAGGGTGTCCTAAGTTCATGTAAGTTCACATAAATAATCAGTAGAATAAAATCAACTTTGTGATTTTTAGATACTTTTTGGGGAACTTTGTTGGATAACTTTCTCAAAAAAACCAGAAAATCAACCTTCTGTGGATAGAGTGTGAACAGATGATGTGCTTTTGACTTCATGTTCTTTATTGATCATCTTAGGCCTCACAGAGGCACCCACACTTTAGGACTGAGTTATTCTCAGTACCAGTTTCCAATGATACCCCTGTTGTTTTGTGTTGATTTGGCTATATCCAAGATGTTCCAAGGTGCTCAGTATTTGGTAGTATGTGTACTTGGCCTTGTTGCTGTTTTTTGCATGATGATAACTATCCTGCATGCTGGATGTTTCTAATCACATGTTGAGAAGAGGAATACATTTTCCCAGTCATAGAAGTGTTGGTTGCCTGGGACCTTTGAAGGTCATCCAGCCCAACTTCCTTCTCAAACCATGAACATCAGATCAGTCATGGCTTTGGTTAGGTGTAGTCATGAAAGCCACATCTTGTAGGCCCCTCACCATTTCAGAAGTTTGTTACTAGACCCTCTCCAAACCCCCTGTATCCTTCTTGAAGCGTGAGTCCAAAGCTGGTTGAAGTTCTGCAGCTGCATTCTCACCAGTGCTGTGCAGAAGAAAGTGTCTTCCCTTGCTCTGCTGCCCCTGTCCCTTGTGATGTAGCCCAGTTATGGAGTTTGCTTTTGTTGTGGTGGAAGTACACATTTGCCTTGTATGAAATTGGCATCTGCTGTAGCTGCCGAGCTGTTTTCAGCAGATGCTGATGTGGCTTGTGCCTCTACCCCAGGAGCAGAACTTTTCAGCACTTGTTGAACTTCCCAAGTTTTCTGCTTGGCCAGTCCTCAGTTTTTGCCAGTTCCCTCTGATTAGAAGCTTCACCCTCTAATTTCTGTTGAAATGCTTGAATGTCTTGCAAAAATCTTGAGTTTGCCATACACTGAATATTTGTGTCATGAAAGAGTGGAGTAGCCACTGCCTCATGTGGTGGTTCTGCTTCAGACAAAAAGAAATTGGCAAATATTAGATACATTCTTTCATGTTACCATTCAAGTGACTTTTTCATCCATTGAATTCTCTTTAAAGATGTTTTGGTTGATAACAAAGGCATTTGAAGACAGATTTCCACATGGATGTAGTAATTTCCCAGGAGATAGTGGGAGCCTTGAGAAAGAAGTGTGCTGCCTTTCTCAATGAAGTTGGTTTCTGTTGCAAACAGCTTACAGATATTTTGTAAAGTTGCGCTCCTACTTTTTGCTTCTTAGCATTCATTCAGTGGTCATGGAAAGCTTGAAATCTTCCTTTTAGGTAGGCCAAGTCTTTCTGACATTCTTCATGGCAGTCTCACAGGGACCTTGTATGGCAGGAGTCTGAACTACCAAATCTTCAATAACTTTGCCTGCATTGTGAATGGCGTCTCTGAACACCACCAAAATTTCTTAATGTTCCCTTTTAAATGCTTAAGAATGCCAGTGTGATGATGCACCCAACAAGTGACATTTGTTGGGCTTTTTTGTTGTTGAAAGTGTCAGGAGATAACATTTACAAGTGCAGTGTTACGAACATGAGAGTCAAGATGGCCATCAGACTTTTCATGGTATTTCAGGAGACCTAAACCTAAACTGAGTTCTGTCATTGCATCACCTTCCTGAAATCCTCCTCTCCCACTGTGTTGACATCATTGTTTATCTTCTGCTCGGTGTCTTGCAGAGCTCTTTGTGTCTGCCAATGAATCTGGCTGATAGGTGGCTTTATCATGTGGGGTTCTTACCTGCCAAAAGGAATGCAGACACCAGAGGAAAAAAAAAATCACAGGTTTTTGCTGGAGGCTGCTGGATTGTTGGTAAAGAAACATTTGAGGAAGACTTGTAGATGTTTTCTGGGGTGGTAATTTCTTTTGTTGATCTTCTGTGCCATTTTGATTGGTCTGTCTGTCAGTCATTTCGTTCTAAGATATCTGTAACAACCAAGGCTGTCAATCTGTTGTCTTAATCCTCCACAGGAATTTCATCACCTATCTGATTTCCAAGTGGTGCTACAGGGAAAGATCTAAAGACTTTTAGTAACGTTCCTGTAATGATGAGATTGCTGTCTTTTGGTGTTAGCTTTCTGTAGGGAAAGTTTCAGTGGTATGTTTCCATAAAATGCATTCCTTCTGTGCTACCCTTGATGAAGTTATTTTTGATACTGGAGAGACAGGAGACATGGTTGACTCCTGTCTTCCTTACGCTGCTCCACTTCTTCAATTAAGGATCTGTACTTATTTCAGCCACCACTGAGGAATCCAGAACAAGATAAGGATAATTCAGGGAGAAGATATCCCTATCATCTGGCAGGAGAAAGCAATGTTCTTGTAGATTGCTGGAGTATGTTATATTTGCCTATTTTTGGCTTTCAAAATGCTTTTGAAAAGAGGAAAAATGCAGTAAATACTCTGTTTAACTGTAGTACTTATGGAGAAATCTGCTTACGTTCCAAGACTGTGGGCAGTGGTCTTGGGATATCATCCATCCTGTCAGCCAGATCATTTAAGAGGTATATTTTTCAGTCTTGGAATGCTTAAGAAAGGAAATTATAACACCAGAGTAAATTTATGTGTTCTGGAGATATTATTGTTTAAATACATTTAGAAAGTACTATAGCAATTTCAGTTAAATGTCTAACCTGGTGTACCTTGAATGAACTTCTGAACCTGCTACTGCTGGCTTTGGAGGTGTGTATCCTTTTGTGGAAAAAATTGCATTTGAAATTAAAGCATTAAAAAACATCTTAAAGACATTTCAAAATTCTGAAATGGTTTCTAAGAAACAATTGGGGGAAAATAGTTTCTTAGCATTTTTTCCCTCCTTTCACTCACCCTGCCAGGTGCTATTCATATGAATTGGTTGAATCGTGTTGGCTTGTGGGTTTTTTATTTCACCTCCTGCCCTAATTTCTAGCCTTATATAACCCTTGGCCGTGGAATTGTAGGCTGTTCATGTAAACCTGAAGGTGTCAGTATCATTTTTGGATACCAGAGAATTTCATCACAAGAGAAATTGCTGGTAAATAATTTTGAAAAATGGGTGGAGAATTATTGCTTTATTCATTTTTATAGTTTCTTAATCTGTCTTGAGTCACTGGGAAGGAAGCCACAGATTCTTTGGTACAGAGCCTTAGAGCAGTCTGTGTATTATTGTGCTGAATCACAGCACCTGCACCAGCCTGAGTAAACCATTTTTTCTCCAGCCCCTGGAGATTCTGTACTTATGAATAGTGATTTTCTAGTCCAACCAATGTAATTGTAATAAAAGCATCAAATATTTTGAAATGGCTAAATCTTTGTCTGATTATGCTTGGTCAGAGCATAATTAAATTACACCTGATGTTTATGATTCATTCTGTGAAGATTTACAAATGCTGTTTTTGTGGTATGAGAAATATTTTGAATGTTGACTTGCTTCGTGTAGTACACTTTGGTTATTACTTCCATATGCACAAACCCTGGGAGTTTTATTATCCATTTAACTTCCATAAATCATTATGAATTACTCAAAAATCGTTTCATAGGTCAGAATACATTTTCCATAGTTCCATTAAAAATATTTTTATGGTGATATTTTTCTCTTTTTCCATTCTTGCTGCCCTATGCATGTTTTGTATGTATGGCTTTCATCACCATTACTTGACAATTAATAAAAGTAAGCAGAGCAAGAGAAGAGGGAAGGAGGAAGCACAAGTTCTTTCTCTCAAGCTGACTCACATTTCCTATGTGGATTTGGGAGGATCACTTAACTTCTCCATGTCTATTTCCACATCTGTACAGCAGGAATAAATTTCCCATGGGCTTTATAAACATTAATTAATCTTTGGAAAGTACCTAGGAATTCTGAAATAGTAGGGCCTGTAGATCCAGCATCTTATAAATTACATCAGGATGGCATTGATTGACTTAGGACTTGGTCAGAAGTATGAGCAAATTCTTTGTACATTTGTGTCAATGACTGTAAGTGATATTAATTTATGTTTCACGGGACTACATGATTGCTAGAATCCCTCTGCCTTGTTCTCTTTGGTTATATATTCTCAGCACTAAATGAATGTTAGCTCAAGTAGACCTGCTAGAAATTTCGGCTACCAATAAAAAAAATTGGAGCCAGAGAAAAAACAAGAATTACACCAATAACTGTTAAAAAAAAAAAAAAAGGAAAAAGAAAAAAGTGTGTATTACTAAGGTAAATCCTTTCAAAACTTTTTGCATTGTTGCCACTGTGGCTCTATTTTTTCTTCATAACTTCTCCCACCTGTTATTGCTCAGTGTTTAAACTTTCCCTTTTGGGCAATTAGAATAAAAAGGAGTGAGTATTTGCAAAGCAACACAGCCATCTGCAGAGCTGTGGCTTTGGCCTTTTTCTATATATTTTCCTGGTAATTTTACTGGTTTTCCTGGTTGACCTTGCATTCAATAGAAGTCGAGGCTATCAAGGCTGAATATTATTTTAGAGCTTATTAGGGATAGCAATTAGAACAACAAAATGCATTTCAAGTTTCTTTTGTATGGACCTGGAAGGAATAGCTCACTCCATGCTGAGCAGAAAGCTTCAGAGAGGACAAGGCAGGTTTTTATCCTCTAGGGTGTGAGGAGGGTGTTATCTGCTGGTGTCTTTGGTGTCTTTCTACATCCAGACAACTAAACCTGTCAGTCTGACCCAGCATCTGCTGAAAAAGCAAGATTTTCAGGTTCTGGAGACTTTGCTGAGCTGTAATGTAAAGCTGCAGCAGAATGCCTTATCATTCTGCATATTATATGAGAATTACTCAAGAGTAAGAACTGTCACCTGAGGCCCTGTGAACATAAACCAGAATATAACTCTTGATGGAAAGCAGTAGTAATAAAGAAAAAACCCACTAATAATTAGCTGCATAATTACTTCAGGGTAGACCTCTGGAAAAGCCATTTTACCCACACCCTTTTTTTCCTACTCCCCTTCACAAATCAGCTCTTGCCAAATCCTAACTTAAAGCATTTGGCAGACATTACCTAGTTCTCTCTTACTTTGTATAAAGTACCCTCCATGTGAGGCACACATAGAGACGGTTTGGGTAATGGTTGGCTTGGCAAAGAGATTTTGTTGGATGGATAAAAATTCCCAAGGCCTCTGTTTATTTATATAGTTCTTGGAATAACCCTGTTTTCAAAAGGCTGCTGGCCAGCTGCTGAGACAGCGTTCCAGCTAATATATTCCCAACGCAATCACCACACTTTGCTTTTCCCATCATGATATCCCTGAGGCTGTTTTTGGTTAAATCTCATGACTGGAATATAGAAAGTTCACATTAAGTCAAAGCTCACAATGCCACAATGTTTCTTTGCTTTTTTTTTTTTTTTTTTTTTTCTTCCCACTTCTTTACTTCTTTTAACCAAGTCTCATTAAATGGAAAGGTGCCTTTTTCAGTTGCTTTAGCACAGATTATTTTTCTGTGTGTGGGGAGAATAAGGCACCTGTAATACAGTGTATGGCTGCATATATATAATGCCAAGACTTAGTGGATCACTATGGTAGATTTCAAAAAATGTATGTAGAAAGGTTACTTTTAGTAACTGAATCTTCTGTTTCAGTGACTTAAGATAAAAGCAGAGCCAATGCTAAGGATCTCTGTGGTATAAATGCCCTTTTAGCATTTCACTGTTCTTAGCAACCAAACCACTAAGGCAGTGAGCCAAGACACCAAACCACACTTTTTTCTGTTTCTTTTTATCTGACCTTTTTTTTTTTTTTAAGTCAGAAAGTTAAACAGCAAGACTCACATGTCTCATGTCATAGTGCACAGACAGACCAAGGGACTTAGGACTGTTTACAGGAATTTTTATTATTTTTTTCTCATTAATTGAACTACTATCATTGAAGAAAATTCCTGCCCATTTCTATCCTTCCTACTCATGACAATTCTTGTATTTCTTCCACAGGTGTGAAAATAGAAGCGAATAATAACACATAAACAAAACAGAACAATGAGCCAAATGATTAATTTAGATCCGTGGTGCCCATCTGTTCATGTGATGAAGGCAGGAATAAAGGTTCAGGCAAAAGATGTTCATAAATACTTTCACAGCCCAGAAAAGATGGTTGTTATAGGCTGGTCTGTAAGATGCATGTTCTTGGACTAAGCTTTTATGCAAGGGAGCTCATTTTTAGCAGAGGTTGAATACAGGCAGAGAGTTGGCCATAGCAAACCTGTCTTGTAACATAACTTTACACAATATATTTGAAGTGTCTTCTGTTCTTCTGCCACTGCTTGATTACACCGAGCAGCCAGTGTGACTGTACTGGTATTTTGCTTGGTTTTCTATCTAGCTACACTTCTTGATTTTTGTGTCCAAGATAAAGCAAATTTCACCACTGATTTAGCTGGTTTATCTACATTCAGTGAATAGCACAGATTTCTTACCACAGAGATCCTATCAAATTAGATGTTTAAATTTTACTCCACCTCATACCCATGTGTTTAGACAGAATGGAATTTGAAGTTGGGGCAGTACCTCTCAAAATGCTTGTTTCATTTTCCTTCTTCCTAGGGCCCGTTGTGCTCATTGTTACCCACATCTCATCCTCACTCTGATAAGCTGCACCACTGACACCTCTCCCTTCCAGTGATGGCAAATCTGGCTTTGTGCTCTGGGGAATTCTGTGACAGACATTTGCTAAGACAGAAATTCTATGTAGAAATAGTTTAACCACCCTGAGAAGGGCACTGAAGAGAAGGAGGTTCAGAAGGAGGGACATTTCTCTTACTGAGGGATAAGAAGTGGCTGAGGTCATCCCTGGTGTTGTTGATTATGTTATTCAGTTTAGATAGTTAGCAGGTAAAAAGCAATGTGTTGATACACACCTGCACATCTACAGAGCTCCATTTATTTCAGTAAAGCTCCAAAAGCATACCCAGGTGAATTTAAAAAGTGCTGAAACCATCCTGGAGAGAGACAAGAGGGATAGAGCCCTGGGGGACAAAGAGGTATTTCCAGTTTATTGGGAAGTTAGGGGAAAATGAATTGAATGAGTCAGAGGTCAGTTTTACATGGGAATGATTGATATTTCATGTTGTTCAACGTTTTAGGGTATTTCTTCCTCCCTCACGTTTCCCATCACCCCCCTGTGTGCTGTACTTTATTTGAGAAAAAATACAAACACAGCTGTGCCTGATGTGTGTGCTGTGCCTGGTTTACTAGTTTGTTCTACTGGCATGTCTTGAAGCTTTTGGGTGAAGAAATGCTGGAATTAGAGAAAGATATTTAGAAAATAGGACAAGAATGTTTTATCACTGTATTTATGCAGAGAAACTAAAATTACTGAAGAGCAAATCGTGGGAGAAGTGGGTTCACAAATCAGTTCCTAGGAGCCTTCCTAACCCTGTCATTGAGAAGTAACTGCAAGATGCAGAGATCCTCCAGCTTCCACAGAGGTCACTCTACAAATACAATTATTTGAACTATTGGTTTTTGTACTTTGATAAAAAAGAGTTCTTGCCTCTTGGAGCTCATGAGCAGCATTGTTGCTTATTGTCCCACTTTATTAAAATTTTGTTAGTTTAGAGCTATTTATTTAGCTCATCCCTTCTGACAGGAGTGGGGTATTCTGGTCATCCAGGGAGGTTGATTTGAACTCCCCAAAAGACTGGATATGAACCTAAGAACACTGCAGACAACTTGCTACAGGCAGCAGATCTCAAGATCTCTGTATTTTGAGGGTCTTGGCAGCAGAACTCCAGGGAAATAACATTTTTCTTGAGAGTCCCACTGTGTTTTGTACATGGCAATATTAAAAAGTTGGAACGTTTTTCCTTATGCTTCATTAAGTGCATATGGGAAAGGAATATTTTATGTGAAAAGGCGTCCAGCTCATGTGCACAGTCTAGCTTGTGTTATCATCACTTACATCTTTTGTGCTAAGATTTTTGTATTTCCAAAATCTCTTATTTGCAACATCATATTACAGGTAGTATTTATAACACTTAGATTGAAGGACAATAAAAATGTCCCATGTCTTAAACTGTAAGATGTTCTTAGGGAAATATAAACCAAAGGTTACATTGGTTATTTTAGGCTTTAGGAAATCAGAGATCATGGTAGAGTAAGGAAGATTAGGAAAAAACCCACAACAGTAATCATGGCTATGACTCCTTTTCAATTAATTAAAAAATACTGCCCTGTTATTTGATTAACTTCTGAACAGGAATGTATATATCTGAAATTATAGACATATTATATATATGTGCTCTTAAGAAAGCAGGCATGGATGGTAGCTGTTTATGAGAACATACTCCTATGGATCAAAAATTTAGCCTTTTTTAAAATTTCCATAGGATATATTGATTCCTTATTAAAAAATATTGGAAAACTGATAAACTCTCATAGCATAAGATATATGTAAAGACTTCACTTGCTCCTATTTCTTTCCTCTGTATATTTATACACAGGCATAACTTAACCTAAATGTTTCAGTATGGATAGCTGGTGGGGGAGGGAAGGGTTTGTCAGGCATAATATAGATAGATGTGCTTATTAATTTAAAAGCTACTGTCTGGGCTACTTAAATAGCTAGCTTTGGTCAGCTATATCTGGTTTCCACATGTGTTTCCTGTTTTTCTTCTAAATTCTATACTGCTCAGGGACCTGGGGAATCTGAGTCCAGGATTTTCCTGAAAGGAAGAACTGCTTTGTTCATTACTGCCATGGGAATGTGTTAAATTTAAGCATGTGTCATATAGGTCTCAAGCAGATACCAGCTTAGCTCGTTAGAAATGTCAGAATAGGGAGGAAGAAAGGGTGAACTATTAGGGGTTTTTTTCTTTTCTTTTTCTTTTTTGAGTGGATAGCAAAGAGGAGGGGTTGTGTGTGTACTGTTTACTCTGGTCCTCTTTTGTTGTCTGCCAAAGTCAGTTCAAGTAAATTAAAACAGTGACTTTGAAGTATGCAAACTAAAGTATCTCTGGCTTTAGTCTAGCATAAACAATGTAAAATAGTACATCAGTAATTTTGAACACTCAGAAGGAGATAAAATATCACAAGCAGAAAACCTGGGAACATAATATAAAAAATGTGTTTATTTGAAATTTGTGACAAGGCACAGTTGTATGTCTCACTCCTTAGTCAATAATGTTCTAATTACAAGTGGTTCTGTCTCTTATGATACTAATATGACATAAGCCTCTAGAAATTCCTGATTAAGAACTAAATGTCTGACTGTACAGCTAAGAGGAATAAGATATTAAATCTATTGCATCCAGGTCACTATCCACATTTTTTTCTAAATGTCGTCTTTTCTAAATTACCTATAGAATTACTATAAGAAAAATTAGGGTTTTCCTGATTACTTAGTCATGAGGGAGAGGTATAAATTGCATTCCAGCCTTAAGTACCATAATACAGCCAAAACAAGGTACTTCTGTGGGCTACTCCAGGCCTCTGAGTTTAGATGCATAAGCCAGGGCAGGACTTCTCTAAATTCCTTTTATAGTGGATAGAAAAGGTGCTTTCCTGCAGCAAGACAACACTGCAACATGCAGTTGCTGCAGGAAACATAATCTCCATCAAAACCTCAAATATTAGCATGTTCAGTATCAATCATCCTTAACTTTGTAGCCTCCAGCTCTCTGAAGCCAAGCTTTCCTTCTTCTAGAGCATTGCAGACTGTTAGGGACCAGTCCTAAGCATAACCCTAAAATTCCTTTGGATTTGTAGCCTGCAAATAGTTATCTAGGATTGGGATAATTAGTTTCACTGGCTTCTTCCTGACAATCAAAGACAGCAGAAGGGGAAATAACAGCCTCCTAGTGTACCCCTCTTCTGGGCCAACTGTGAATTAATTTATTTCATCAGATCACATGGAAGCAGGCAGGTGATCTGAGTTTCTGATTTCCTGACTTCCTGCCCAGTTTGTGACCAGTCTGTACAGTCAGCTGAGCCCCTTCCATCTGTGCTGACTTGAGACTGTCTTGGTACTGAGGCTCAGCAGTTGATTTTACATCTTTGCAGGTAGGGAGACTCACTCAGATCGAAGAGACAAATCTTAATGGAGCCCTGGGTATTGCTTTTCCTCAAAATTCAATCTTTCACACCCAAAACCTGATACTGAGTGCATGTGTGTGAGTTAAGGGATGACAACATTTTGACCTCAGAATACAAAGAGAGGTGTAATGTTGATGCTGGAATCTCTTAGTATTATCCAGGTGGCATAATGAGAACACAAAGTGAAAAAGTCATGTGTACATTAGGTAATTATGGTCTTCAGGGAGCAGAGATGGAAGCATTCTTAATCCCATTAAACTGACTACGTTTTTGTTCAGCTTACTGAGGAGAATGTTGCCCAATATGCTATTATATCAGATCTTGAGGAATCAAATTAAGAATTTAGGCAAGATGAAAATTAAAACCATATTTCAAAATGTCAAAATCTGGTTTGGAATTTCCAGTATATCTTCTTTAAAAGTATTTTGGAAAGTAATTCTTATTTTTTTTAATGAAACCACAAATTTGGGGGAAAAACATAAATCAGACAAAAGACTATCAGTATGAGAGTTTAATTAATCATCCCTTCCACTCAGAAAATTCTGTAGAGGCCAAAAACTTCCTTGGAAATCCTTGCATACGTTTCACCGAAATTCCTGGGAAGATTTTCAATAAAGAAATATGGTTGAGGTATGTGACTTGGACAGTGAGAAGCAAAACTAATCACCTTGATAAATGAGGAATAAGGAAGATATGGAATAGTAGTGGAGAATAACAAACCTGTGAAAACAGTATTTTGCTCTTCACTTTTTGAAGAAGCAGTGGAATGCAGGGATATCGTATGAAAGGTTTGTTTTAAAACAGTTAAAAGAGAAGTATTTAATATTTTGAGATAAGTGTGGAGCTGAACAGCACTATCAGGTGCTGTTGAGGCACTAAGTTTTACAACCAAGCCCTACAAAACCTAAGTTTTTGAAGGAAATTCAAAGCACCAGGGAAAGGAAGACTTTACCATTACTCAGATAGGATCCAAGAACTGACCTAAGTTGTTACCATAATGATGAAGTTGTTATTCTGCTACCAACTACAGAGGAAATATTACTTATATAACTAGATTAGCCTTGCCAAGTTGTAGTGTAAACAAACATGAACAAAACGTTGTGATAGATGAGGTATTTTGGCGACTCTATTTTACAGTCTTAGTGAGAACTTTTCCTTTTGACTTCTCCACAGTGGTCTTGACCTTGCTTCAGATAGCAGGAGAGATCTTTGTTCAATTCTAGTGGCTGTGAGTTTTCAGTATTTGCAACAGCTTTTCTTCCAAAGAGAGCTGAATAATTTCTCAAGTGATCCCAACTCAGATTTATTGCTTCCACATTAGACAGAATTCTGCACTTTAACACATTTTGGGGCATAATGCTGCTGCTAGTATGCAGTTACTCTCTAGTATACCTTGAGTATGTGTGACTGATAGAATTGAATTCCTTCTTTTTATTATAAAATGACAGTTCTTTTCTTTTGAGTGGATGCTGAAGTCCCATAAAGCCAGCTGACTTGGACACAGGTCCTTCTAGAGTATTTTTCATACATAGACAATTCTGAAATAAGGCATAATTCCTGATGGAGTAGTGTAATCTTCTGTTGGTATACATTTCCCTTGAATAAGAAGAAGAAAAAAAATTTTTATAATAAAAATTATAAATAGAATGAAAAAATGATTAGGATATCTCTTCTTGTGAGTTTCTGCCTTTTAAATTTCCACTGAAAAGTAGTCTTCTTTCCTTTGTAATAGTTAAATAACATCAACATTTATAAAACTCTGGAAAGGAGATGATTGTCCATACACCAGTTACCAAGCAACACAGTTGCTGGAAAAAATAACGTATTTATTTAACAGTAGTTAAAATAAGCTTATTAAAAATTTTAAAATGTGCTGCAGCTATTTTGTCACAGATTTCTTCTTCCTATTCAGAAAAACAGTTTTACCAAAGGAAAGTATAGCTGATAATGTGATGAATGACGATTGTCAAACCCTTCTGTCACAGCTGACTGAGCTTAAATGGAGCCCAAGGGGAAGAGTTTGTTAAATTCTCTCTGCACCCACTGAATGTTTCTCAAAACAATCTGGAGCCTCAAGTTCGTACACTAAACCAAGTAACTCTGGATGAAATTCAAAATCAACAAAATGCTAAGAATATGGTGTTGAAAAAAAACGCCACCAGAGCTAAATGTTTCACATAAAAGTGCTGAAATTCAAAACAGAGACCAGTAATGTTGGAGTTAAATTCCTCCACTTTTTTCCCTCTTTTTCTTTAATTTGATCATTGCATCCGTAACTTGGATTCCATTATTACTGCTTTTCTTATTTTTCTACTCTGATTTTCTTTATTGATTTAGTGCTTTGGGAACTCTTAACAAAGAACTACAATAAGAATGTGGAAAGAATAGTAAAACCTTTAGGGGATAGCTCTGACTCAAAGGATTTTAAGGTTAACCTAGAAGTTTTCCTCTAGTAAACATGTTAAAACCCTGTCATCATAATATGTGGAGTGTTTCTGATTAAAGAGTGTTGTCACCCCATTTATTTCTGCTATATTTGCCATTAGCTTTGTTATAAAATATACTTTGTGGAGTAATTCTTTTCTTTTGATTATTGTAATGGCAGAGCTCCAGATACTTTTGGGAACTCTTTAGATGTTGCGTCTCTCTGTATAGCTTTTATTTGTCTCCTGAGAATTAGACAATTCATACAATGTGTACAGGGGTTTGTTTGGGTTTAGTGTTTTGTTTTTTTTTTCCTTAGACTTTTAAAAAAGGCCTTTCTTCCTTCGGTAATTATTTTTCCTATTTTTGTCCTAATGCCCAATTACAAAGAGTTCAAGGACAATTTGCAATGGAATGGATTATTTGTTGACTTCTAAATTTCACCTTGAATGGAGAAAGGAGTCTGGACAGAGTCCTGAGCAAAAAAAAAGATGTTAAAAGATGGGCTGCATAGTTTAATTGGTTACTGTTAGAAGGAAACTTGTTTTTCTGCTTCCTGACTTGCATTAGAACTGGAAGGAAAAAAACCATATCCAGTGACTTCAGGTGCTGAGGCCAGATGTTGCATCATGGATTTAGTTGTTCATTATGACAGTGCAGGGCTTAAATTAAGAAGAAATTCCAATTTCTGAATGGGAAGCAAAGTTAAATGAACAAAAAAAACCCCACAAAACCTAGTAAAAATCTTGTGTGTTGCTAGAAAACTCAAGAAGATTTTAATGTTTAGTTCAGTCTGATTGTAAAAGTACAAAGATATTCAGGTGCAAAAGTATAATTGTAGCAAAGTGAAAATCTCAGAAGACTGGGAATAAAAACAAGAGGAAAAAAATGAGAAAATGAAAGAGCTAGATAATGACATCTTGAAGTTCTGTCTCTGTGTTTATGTGAATGCATTATACCCTATCAATATGCACACTGAATTTTATCAGGGTGCATAAAATATTAGACATAATATCTTTGTGTATTTATATATTCACTTAAGACATACATGTGTTAATAGAAAATAATTAAATTTTTATTAAGTTTAAATTAAGTCTTGCTAATGCAAAAAAAAAAAAAATCTTTTGCAATTAGTTACATTTTTACAATTCATTAGCAAGTACAACCCAATAAAACATTTCATTCTTGGTTTTTGTTACAAATTTCTTTGAGAGGAATCCATTTTTCCATTCAGAATTAACTGTGAAATCTGCTGTGCATGTCATCCAGACAAATGGGACAAATAGTCTGTGTAAATTGTCCATATCTATATAATGCTTAACTTCATTTTAGGCCTCCTTTGAGGTTTTTACTTTGTTTTAAGCCTTGAATTCAAATGAAAAATAAAAATAAAGTACCTTCAAAAGTAAAACTAAAATGCAGTAACTCCAAAAAGTTTTTTCTACCAGAACTGCAGGAATTCTAAATGTTAAGCAAAAATCTCTAACTGTACAATTAAATTTTGTTTTATTTTATTTATGTTTTTTTGAGAAGTCTGTCTGGAGACACTTTAAACAATATCAGTGGATATTATGGCTTCCTTTTCTCTTCTTTGTAATAGTTCTGTAGCAAACATTTAGATTGATATCAATCAGGCTGTACTATATATTTGTAAAAAGAGTAAGATAAATACCTGTGGCAAGTGATTTTCAATGTATTTCTCAGAGGTCAGTAAGAGGTGTCCCAGAAGCTGGTTTGGGGAACTTTTAAAAAACCTTTTATTTTTCATAAATCTAAGAATAAGGATTGAAAAAATGTCTGTCTTTATTAGTGGTGTTCTTCAGAAAATCTTTATTCTCTACAGCCACAGACTTGAAGTCCTTGGGAAGCATAATCTGTTTATATGTCCTTATAATAAAAGGTTATTAAAAAGCACTTGGTAATACAGTTAAGAAAATGCACTCACTTAAAAAAGCTAGGATGCTAACAATGAATTCCAACCAGTTGCTGGTATAACTAATTCCAAGTTAATAATAATAACTTTGTGTTGTGTTAAAAGATTTTCCTGCCAATTAAAAGCAGTCATTTCCAGACATGATCAGGCAGCTGTACTGTACCAGTGGTGTTATGGCTGTTGTGTTTCTGTTGCTATGTGTGTCTGGCTGGAGAGACCTCATAGGAGATTCTTCGGAATAAACAGAAGATGAGAGAAATCTGGATTTTATTTATTTGTTTGTTTGTTTGCTTATTTATTTATCTTAATGTTGATTTCACCAGCCACAGCATCAGCTTCCTGTTAGCAAGTACTAATAAAATAAGAACTTCACCGACTTTCTGGATATGTAACAGATGTCTATTTTCACACTCCTGTCAACTAGTGGCTTAGAATTTTGAAAGTGTGCTTGGTAAATGGCTAAGAAGAGCTTTGTAAGCAAAGTTTTGTGTTTCTGTAGTCTGTGAGTCTGACATCATTAACGTGTATCAGTTCCTGTAGATAGATAATACCATGGAAGAATGTCAGTACACGCAGTACTCAAAAGCCCTCCTTGCCTCCTCACTTGGCTCAGCAGCAGGAAGGCCCACAGCAAAACTCCTAAGCAAGTATTAAACTAATGCTTTTTGATCCATAGGAAGATATTTAAATCCTTTTGATTTTTGGTTTAGTAAAATGAGTTTGGACCTGAGCCTGCTGTGATGCCCTTGCATTTGAGAACTGTTCCTGCAGGACAAACCAGAGTTCCTAAAGTAACAGGCTCAGGATAGAGTTGCAACTTATTCTTTCTTGTGTGTGACTCACCCAAAGAGCACCTAAGACAAATGATGGAGGAAAGTATTGGAAATAATAGAATATTCAAAGAATTAGAGGACACATTGGAGAGTTAGAGGTTCACAGTTGAACATCCCTGAATTATTTTGCCTGCAGCATGAAGACCGTTCTTCAAAGTCTTTTGTGTTACTGAAAAAAGCTTTCTTTGAAGAGGAAGACTGAGGGGGAAAAGAAAGAGATACCAGTGCCAGTGTTGGGTATATAGTTCTTGAGAAGAAGTGGTATCTTGGACAGCTGAAGTGTTTCCACCAGCTCCAGGCTACTCTAGGGTAGAAGAAACCTGCAGGCTGAGCTGGCAGGTGTCCTGGATCTAGTACCTGAGCAAAAGTGCATCCTGACCTGCTTGGGAAGATAGATTTAGGTGTCCCTTAAGCCTACTTGTACTTTAGCTCCTTCCCATCCCACTGTGAAATGGAAGAATTATGGGGAAAGTGTTGTTGATCTGGGTCACAAATAGCTCCTTGAGTTCCCATTCCACCAAGTTCCTTGTGGTATGAAATATGTATTTCCTGGGTTTAGGAAGGGGCATGTAGGATTAATAAGGATGGACATTCCTAACCTAGGGCATTTTTAGCTATTTCAAGATTTCTCTTCCTAATTCACTCTTTTTCAATAAAAATACGGTTACAAATCAGAAACTTTGTTTTAATATTTTTAGATTCAGAAACAAACTGTGAAGACATAACTATGTTTTTATGAAGGAAATCTAAAATTAATGACAATTTTATAAATTCAGTTTATTTGACCCATCTCATATTATTGTTGCATATTTTATTTGGTTATGACCAAAACATTAGAGGATTATTGTTTGTGATTATTTCTAAGCCAGCAAAAAGAAATAATTGTTTGATATTTAAAGCCACAAACTTTGATTTCCTCAAGACTATTTGTGATATACTGTAAGACCCTTTAGCTTAACAATAGAATTTTGTATTCTGGATTTATTTTTTTAATTAAATCATTTTTCCATCTTAATCTGAATGTTTTATTCTTATCCTGTGCCACATAATAGCTGGAACTTCGATAAAGACTTTGGGAAGTCTAGAGTTTTAGTGTGACCAGAAAAATAACTTGTGGTGTGGT
The DNA here is from genome assembly GCF_036169615.1 of Heliangelus exortis. Classification (NCBI taxonomy): domain Eukaryota; kingdom Metazoa; phylum Chordata; class Aves; order Apodiformes; family Trochilidae; genus Heliangelus; species Heliangelus exortis. The sequence continues at coordinate 19,843,908 of NC_092424.1, read as the reverse complement.
TTTTTTTTCCTTTTCTAGCTAGACAAAAAAGTCTTGTATGAGATGTTATATTTGACAGCAATGCACAGTATAATCAGTGATGTCAAAACTACTGTGCAAGATTATAAACTTCAAGTATTTTGTACAATATTTGGTTCTTTGGGAAAGTGTACAAGCTTATTATTAATGTTTAGTTTAACCTCCCATCATGTCCATCAGCTAGCAATAGCTTCATTATGTACTAACTGTAGGAAACATCTACCCATAGTATGCTTCAGAAAAAATTCTTGGGTTTCTCTTACTTTGTGCACCATTCAACTATTATCTAATAGCCATGCAGATTGAGAATTTTGGCAAGCATTCCGACTCATAGGAGGTACAAAATCTCTTAGCCATGTTCAGCAACAAATCTGTCATTTGCTATGGCCTTGTCCAGGAGAGTTGGCCTATATGTAAAAATATGGAGTCTGTAACTTTCAAATATTTCATTCATGATCCTGTTAGAAGTTCATGCTTAAGATGTTCCTTACTGCGTTTTCTTATTGCTGTTGTAGTGCTAGGTTAGCACTTCCACTCTAGTCCCAGTCAAACCATTGAGATAAAGCTGATTGGATATTTTTTTTCCATTTTTCTATTATTTTTATGAAATGGGATCGACTTTATAAACATGGTACTGTCATACAGAAGATATATGTTTCCTTTGAATTCTTGCAGATTAGTTTATTTTAGTTATGTCTTACAGCTCACCTGTCACTTTAATAGGCTTCTGTTAAGTAAAGAAAAACAAATTTTTCTCCTCTGGCTGCCATGAGAGAGGTCAAGAACAGAATAATCGATGTTTTATGATGCAGCATTTTTTAAAGGTTTCTTGTAACAATGGCATCTGTTGCTGCAGAAAAAAAAAGTAGAAGTCAGTTCTTGTATAAACTCATCTGATCTACCCATAGTTGGTCTATTGTAAGGACTAGAAAGCAGAAAATAATACCAACAATAAAAATCCCCATTCAAAAAGTAAAAAAAAAATGTTCCTGGCAACAAGTTCTGTTAGGCAGCTTGCCAGCATCCTGATTCAGTGTTTATGGGAACATCTTGAAATTACTCCCAAATTAATGACTGTATCTTCCATCACTCCAGTCTGATGTCTGAACATGAGGAGAAATAAACAATAGTTAATGATCTGGAAGCTGCTGGCAGTTGCTGCATTAGTTCTGGTTCTTATTTTCACTTACTAACAGCAAACTGTTCTGATCAGATGTTTATCTTTGAAAAACATATGCAATGGAAAATTGCACCTCAAATTGCTATCCACTTCACGGCCTCTTTCACTGGGAGTTTCACACAGAAAGAAATTATTTCATCTTGATTTTATAGATCACCATTTTTAAGATGAAAAGGTCTGCTTTTGAGATAGTGTTTTCCTTTTTTAAATTTTCTTTTAAATTTATTTTTTTTAAGTTTTGTTTTGCTTGTTTTTTTTTTTTTTTTTTAAGTGCCCCAGGCACCTGAACATACTGTTCTGTGGGGTTCCCTTGCAAACTCAGCAGGGATGTGTGCACAGCTGTGCCAAAAAGATTCTTCCTGGCCAATGCCATTGGCCAGGCCAAGCTTCTGGTGAGAAGCAATTAGGTTTTTACACAAAGCAGTCAGATGATGAATCGTTGTAAGATTCATGATGTGTCTTTTTACATTGAGTGTACATATATGAAATAAAGGGCTTTTGTGACATTATCCATAAATGCAAAGCTGGCTTTTAATTTCTCTCCCTTTCTGGGAATTTATTGGTTTTTTTGGATAGTATCATAATAGTTGGGGGGTTTTTTTATTTTTAATTTTTTTAAAATATTTAATTTTAACAGCTTTGCAGTCTGGCACAGTATGTAATTGTATGCAGAGGTAAGATCCATGTGATAGATTTCACAATTGTGATAAATGTTCTCAAAGCCAGTTCTGAATTACCTAATTCTAACATTGGAACCAACCCTCTCCAGGTCCCTTAGAAGCTTCATAGGCTCACGTGTTTCTGCACAATGCTTTTTATTTTTGCAAAGGAATATTTTTTAGCAGCTGGGGACAGAGGACTGGAAGGGTGCCTTCATTTGTCAAGCCCAAGCCCCTGGTGTTACAGGCACCATGTTAAATAACTCCTCCCTGTATTAAAAGTGCTGCATTTTATCAGTTCTTTCTCCTTTCCTGCTTTCTTATATGTGGAATTCTAACCTGTCCTTAGAGATCAAGAAAAATTGTTCATTCCCCAGTACGTCCAGACTGCAGCTTTTTTAATATCCTCTTTGCCAAGCAGAAAGAGTGTGTGTGTGCTTTGTGTTATCTTCCAGCTTCAAAATATCTATTTCTAGTCCTTGGAGAAAAACCCAGGATGATACAAATCAGCATTATAATATCCTACATAATTTAATTAGAAAATGTGTCTCATTTGAAGGTATCACATATGAAGTTTTACATTTTAACTCTACCCTCCATTTTGATTTACACTACTAAGAGACTAAAGCCTATTGTCACGTTGCGTTGAGAAGCACCATATTTTTTTTTTTTCATATTGCTGTGGACATTTATCACTGCGGTATCTTAAAGAAGGTCTAGAAATTGTCATTATTTACGATAATTTGTAAAATGTATCATTGTGCAATTTAAACTTCTTCAACTAAGACTGATGAAAATGTTTGTTGAATTAGGGTATAGTAGCTTCCCATATATTTTTGAATCTTAAATCTGTTTTCTGGCTTACTCTCTAATCACTCCCATTCCAGCTTGTCTTAAGGAATTCCCTCACTTTTCCTCCAAGAACCATTGCTATTTTTCTATCTACATTATGTGAAACTACATCTCTGCTGGTATACTTCAAAAACTGCTGGGGTGATTGAAGAAATTCCTAGGTGATTTAGAGAATTGTGGATTATTGTTGTCTTAATTATTGGTTTTGCTTCTCCAAATAGTGTTTCCTGAAATCTGTGTATCAGATGTCACTTTCAGTTTTTTATTTCTTAGCTTGAGACTCTCAGGTTTTGGCTTGAGAGGGATCTTGCTTGCAAGCATCTCTAATGACTTCCAAATCCATTTTAATTTCAGAGGTTTGAAACTGTTGTATGTATCAAGTCCCACAGGAAAGTGGGGGACTATTTACAGGAAGTTTCTGAAGTAACAGAATGTTTTTTGTAGTGGTGGATGCTGAATTTTGGGTGGCTGTGAGTTGTTAAACATATCTCAAAATGTAGTTTAGGAAATAAAAATGAAGCTCCAATGGGGACAAATATTTGACCATTGTTTGTTGAGTCTGGGTAAAAATTACCCTGTGTGGATTTATTGCAATATAACTATTTTCTCAGTTGAATGAATGTAAATCTTGACATGAAAGAAATTAGCCTGGGCCTATAAATGGATGAAAAATGTCCTTTTAGGAAAAATCTCTTGCAACTACTCGAGCAAAAAATGAAACAAGGTTTTCAATAGTTAACAATTATAGTTTCAGGTACAGAGCCTGAACCCTAATCATTTATATATATATATATATATATATATATATATAGAGAGAGAGAGAGAGAGAGAGAGAGAGAGAGAGAGAGTTTATAATATAAATTACAGCAAGTTACCAGACCAGAAAGACTTTTCTGATTTAACAGTTCTCTGTTTTAGACATAGGAGGAGAAGCAAGATATTGCCACACCTGCAGCTGAATTGAAAAGATAACTTATTTTGATGTTTGGTTTCAGGTAGCTGCAATCACATCAGTCACATTCATCACCTCTGCACTTTCTTGTATCTTGTGGTTTAAAGCAATAGAGAAGATACTTTATAGATGGTCACCAAAGCAGAAATACTGCATTTTATATCCATAGGTGCACCCAAGTCTGCAATTTGGTTCCTTTATCTAAACTGATTTTATCAACTTTATCTCTTTATGCTTGGGACTATGTGGCAATAATCTCTAAGGAAAATGGGAAGCAGTTTGCTGCTGGACTCCTGTAAGCCTACTACAGAAATGAAATATTTCTTATGAAATCACTTTCAAGGCATAGACATATGTGCCTGGAAGTAGTACTACACCAGGTGCCAGAAACAGCTCTGCTTTCACTTATCTATCCATAGTTACTTGGAGTAGATCTTCCACCTCTTTTTACAGATGATGAGGTGCACTACTCAGTTAGATACCTACATTGGAAAACATGCCAGTCACTAATTACCATCTGAAGAGATGATTTCATAATACAGATGCAGCAGAATTGCTCTGATTATGACCAGAGATGATCAATGATTTATAAATCGAATTAGCGCACTTTTCCCTAAATACAATGGAAGTGAACAGTAGATTATTTTTTTAATCCAGAGGAGATTTTTTTAAAATCCAAAAGATCACTGTGGATTACCCTCACATGAAAGTGTCTGTAGGCAAAAAATGTGCAGTGAGCTTTAAAGTTTAACAATTAATAATAAAAAAGGACAAATCATAGCCTATTGAAGGATAGATTTATTTTCATTTCCTGATAAATAGAAACCACAGCTGGATTTGACAGCAATGGAAAAATGTAGACTGATGGTATTCCACCCATTTCAATGTATGTGTCTTGAAATGGCATCTATATTAGACAAATACTCATAGATTTTGGGACAGGGAGGATTGGCATGGATCTTCTGCTTGAATCTTCTGCCCCACACAGGTAGAGTAAAGTTCTTACTATCTGACAAAAGGACCCTAGGCCTTCAGTTTTAGGTATAATATGTATGTCTGTAAAATGCTAATTTTAATTAAAGATCCTGCTTTCTGCTGTATGGCTCTTTATAGATTTTTAAAAAGCCACATTTTTTAAATGTGTACCTCATCGTGGGGTTTGGTTTAATCATTGGCTCTATTAGCCCTTTCACTGCTGGCTGCAGAGCTGTGGACTACTAGAAATTTTCTCTCTGTAGATTTTAGTATCCAGTCTCATTACTGCTTTAGGGTTTTGGCTTTGTGTGCCCTCAGCAATTTTAACAGTGCCAGAGTGCCCCCAACCTCCTAGGCTGCTTCATTGCTCTAAACTCTCAGGGGGTGTTCACCAGTCACCTCTGTACAATGGTTATGTGCAGCCTTAAGGAAAACTTTCAATACTCTAAGGAGTACTTTTAAATTCTAAAAGATCTGCTTAAATTTTCCATCAATATCCCATTCAATATTAGGACAGCACAAGAAATGTGAAATTTAAAGCATTTGGAGGGTTGGGTTTTTTTGTGCTTCAATTTTCTCAGTGTATAATTATGCAGTTATTTAAGTAATACAATTTTAAGCTGGTACACGCCTGTAACTTCCTTATACTTTTCTGTTAAAACAAAATGCCCTTAAGCATTTCACTTTTGTTTTATATTCACTTCATTTCCCAGAATAATTAAAGGTTAGTCATTCTTTATAATGTCACACAGGTAAGAACATAGGCTTGATTTACAATCACAAGGGTAGGGCCAGATACTACATTCAGTCTGCTTTTGTTAGCATAACAAATTTTCAACAAAGGTCTTGACTCTCTGCGTTACATAATACAAAAAATGAAAAAATTCAGGATCAGAACATCTGAGGTCCCGTTTGTAGTTGTATAAAGAAATCCATCTCCCCTGATTTCAGTACAAACATGAGGTTACACTGTCTATGAATATGAGATAACTTTCTATCCTTTAAGCACTACTACACCACCTAATATTAAGAAGGGCTGGGACAGGTTAGCAGGGTCTTTAGTTCCCTGTTTTATGGGAACAGTTTTAGTGTTTCCAGACAATGCATGATGCCCACTGTGTGGGTTGCACCCATGTTTATAAGCACAATTGCATCCATCTCAGTGCAGTGCTTTGGCTCATATGAATCCCAAAGGCAGCTTTACTGTTGTGTTGTACTTTTTTTTCTAGAATGGGGCAACATTTTTTCAGGGTTGCTGCTTCATACTTGAAGCTTATCTAGTAGCGATCTGTGTCATTTAGGAAATGTTGCTTTCATCTGAGAACTCATAATATTCAGTCAGTGTGTGCCATTCATAACTAAATAGCCTCTGCTCTTCATTGTTCTTTTAATTAATGATTGTTGATTGGTTTGACTGGCTGCACATTGTTGCCAGGAATGATCAAAGACAATCCAAGATTAATCTGCTAAACTAGATGTCAGATTAGTAAATTCCTCTGTGCTATTAACGGAGATTTTTCTCCCTCAGTAAGGGCCTGTCAGAGGGTGATGGCTCAGCTATACCTCTAGCAGGTCAGACCTGAGGTCAGTCCCTGAAAATATGCACACATTAATGCAGCAAAGCGTGATGATTCATTTATATCAAGTTGGTAACTCCAAGCACTCTTCATGAATGTTAGCCAGGTACTGGTGAGAAAAAGGTAATTTATTTTGATTGCCTTTGAATACAGTTGAAGAAAGAATTTATACCCTCTCATGGTGAGAATGCATGTTTTTTTTCCTCAGGTCAGTAGTGGAATTAATCAGTGTAAGCCAGAGAAAGGAGTTTTGTGGGTATCTTTTCAACAGCCAGCATATCTCCATTATTTCTGGGTAACTTCTTCAGTCAGGACTTGATGGATAATAAGGAGGACCAGGCTTCGATTTAAAAGAGCAACTATTAAATAGTGGGCTGAAGCTGCAATCATAAACCTTCAAAAATTTCACTAAACTCCCTGTTTAGTAATCCATTTTTCTCCATTTATAAACTGTGTTTTATGAAAGGAACCACCCCTGCATCCTCTCTCCTCCTTCCCCTACAAAAAAAAAAAAAAAAAAAAGCAAAAAACAAAAACCCACCAGATTAAAAAAACTAATCCCAAAAACACCCACTAGCAAAAGATGTTAATTAATGTGTGCTTAACTTTCATAACCCCATCCTTTAGTGCAGCTTTCCTGGAAACTCTTAGTTGCTCCATGTCTTATACAAGAACAACTTGCAGTCCAGAATTGTCAAACCCTGCTAGATGGCAAGGCTAAGTTTCAGCTGTTGGTGATCCTGAGGCTCAAGCTGCTTTCATCTGTCTCAGCCTGCTACAAATCCTTCCTTTTCCCTGTCTGCCACTTCATTAGCCACTGCAGTTTGGGTGTTCAGCTCTTAGCCAGAAAGCAGAGAGTCTGAGCTTTTTACACAGTCCTTCTTCTTAATAACTAAAAGATGTTTAAACAAATCTCCTGTTTTCATCCTTTCTTTCATTGGTAACATCTGCATCCCAGTGCTGGAAGCTATTGGTTGAAATGAAGGATTGAAATAATTCTCCCCAGTGACATAGATGTAGTGGGTTGACTGGGCTTCTTTCTTCCACTTTATGAAATGCTTCCTTATCTCCAGAAATACCTTTTTAGCAGAAGAAAATAAATAGACATATTTCAGGCCTGCCCACTGGGCCCTTTCATTTGTCTCATTTTGACCATGTATCAGCAGAATGATTCTCCATTTTAACCTCTCCCCTAGGACAGAACAGCTTTCTTGGTGATGGCAGCATTGAAGCACATGGCTGCTTTTGCTGGTAGACCTCTGCCACAGAGCTTAAGCCTCACCCAATTTATTTTACTTAAATTTAGGATTGCTTTTTCTTTCTTCCTTTTGCTTTGTTTCATACCATTACTATCTCCAGTAGTAAGCCTAAACAGCACTTTCTCAAATACTTTTATTTAAGATACCTTAGTCTTAGAATCATAGGTAGATATCAGTTTTTTAAGAATGTTTCTGGAGTTCACTTGTGGCCACTATATAATTTGAGATGGTTGAAGTTTAGTTAGAGCAGCTTTTACTGATTCTGTGTACAAATGAATATCTGAAATGCCACAGTATCCTTCCCCGCTTTTAATATTAGTTCATCACACACGATCAACAGATTAAATATCATTGTTTCTGTTAAACATCATAGCAGATTTACTTTTAATTTTAAAGGTCAAAGAAGTGTTAGCTTAGAATCTGTCAAGTTGCACGTCAGTTGCCTTTTAAACTTTTAGACTGTTACTCGTTTTTCTTCCTACTCATTGAAGAATTTCTGGATATGTTATTTTTTGTCGCCTAATTAGCTTTTTGCAGTGAACAAAGACGTTTTCCAAAACATCAGAGCAGGCAATGGATTTATTAAGTGGCAAAAAAAAAAAAGCATAAACTAGATATGTCTTTTTTTATACAACGGAATGAATGGCTTAGGCTGATATTGAAAAACCATCATAGTTGGAAAAAATAGAAGAGAAATTACCACTTCTTTAATTTATTTTTTTTTTTTTAATGTTTTCAATATATGGCAAAATATTAGAAATGTTATTTCTCCATGTAAGTGTTAATATCAGTCCATAACCATGACACAAGTAGATCTAGCTTGTTCTAAAATTGGGAAAAGAGCAGTATCACCCTCCTGATTTACATATTTTTACAAGCAACAGTATTTCCACAAGCCCTAGTACTTAAATGCTCCAAGGATAGTATGTGGTTTCCTGTAAATCTGCAAACTGAACCGAGGTCATTTTGCACCTGAACTTTTCCATGCTTGTCAGCAAATTGCTGTAGTTTCCTTAAGACAAAAGAAAAAGCGGAGCAGCTGAAAATAATTATTATTGAACTTGACACATCAAAAATGTAATTTGTCACTTGTGATTAAAGCCTTTATCTTTAGTTCTATTTTTATATCCATCATGGGTCTCCCTTAGCTATCATTAGGCTCCACATGGTTGGAGTTAGTCTGACCTTTGAACCATCACCATAGACAAAGGGATCTGTTGCTGCTAAACTGGAGCCCACGCTAGCCAGCAACAGTGTAAATCAACGAATGTAAGCTTGGTTAATAATAATGATCAGCTTAAGTACTCCAATTAATATTTAAGTCTGTGAGGCTAATGTAGATGCTGAGCTACAAAAGAAAAATTAGGTTAATGAAAAAATATAACATTAGAAATTCACGCTGTGGTAATTTGATTTGGTGTGACAAGTAAAGATGGTGGAGGTTTAGTATGTTTTCGGTATACTCATGCACTATTCGGTTGAGAAAATAGAGAGTGATAGTTTTACAAACTTTCTATTGTTTTTCCCTTCCTCTGAAGGCTTCCAGAAGTTTGCTGGCTGCCATAAATATTGTGGTTGCTTATTTTCTAAGCAGGAGGAACTGAAACATCTGATACATAACTGTCCTACCACATCACTATCCTACCACCACATTACCCTCTTGCTTATCATTGTAAACCCGTTCTGTCATACTGAATATAAACTGAAGCCATGCATAAAATCTGATAAATTAATACTTTAATTCTCAGCTACGTCTTTTTTAAGTACAGGCATGTGTAGCTAAAAGCCAGCAATATTTTTACAGGTGACCATAAGTGGTGTCTCCTCAGAAGCAAACCATTATTTAATTCACTGTTTAGTCACATAGAAAGGCTTGGAATGCAGTAGTGAGTTGGACTTCAAGAGTAAGTCACACTGCCTGTTGTTTAAACTAATTTTAGTGTCTCAGTAAAACCCAAATTGTGTTCTGTGGTGCAGCTTATTGTGGATATGATGTGAAAATATTTCCTGACCCTGTGTGCTTACTGAATATGTCCCGTCAGTTTCCACAATAATAAAATCCCAAGCCAAGCCTTAACTTGGTCTCTGTTATGTAAAGCTCCCTTGTGAATAGGGTGAAGACTATTAGATTTGTAGTCCTATTATTAAATATTTTTGTGGTAACAACTTCATTAGTTTAAGGTCATTAACACACTTCCTCTCTTACTGCAAGTGATTGTGGCTTCAAGTCATTATTTTAGGCATCTACGTTTTGTTTATAAACATCTAGTCATAAATACCCTGTAGTTGCTGGAAGCTGCAACAATAGCTAGCAGAGAATTACTATCCAGGAGACCAGATTCTCCCTTACACTGATTTCTGGAAACATCTCTGTGCATGAAGCTCTGTTTAGCGTGGAAGTGCTGATGACCAAACCTTTGAATTGCATTGAAGGACTGAAAGCACTGAAGCTCCTGATGTTTCCTTCATGTGTATAAACATAAATGTATCTTTTTTAAGTGGTTACCTCTGAACTGAGTGAGCTACATAATTTATTCTTTGCTACACTGAGCCATCAGCAAGGATCTAAGGACATCAGGCTATGTCACCCTGTAGTTCGTCTCCAAATGCTAATAATTTACTCTTGTTGTAGGTTTATTTGCGTAGTTTATAAATAGATTTCAGTTTTAAACTTACCTCTTCGATGTGAATCTCCAGATCTTCCTCTTTAAAAGGGACATATACAGATTTTCAGACTTCATTTCAGATTTTTCATTTGGGATTTTCAGATTTACAGATTTTCATTTGTTTTATGACTTTCTGAACCTGTGCTTATGTGGCAGCAAGTTTCTCCTTTGCTTATGTTTTTTTTTTTTTTTTTTTATTTGGGAACGTTTCTCTAAGCTCATTAGTCCAGAAGTCAATATTCCCATCACCATTTCTTGTACCAAGCCAAATAACTTGGAATGACTTGGAAAAATCTAATGTTCTGACATGCCAAATAAGGCCAGTGAGAATTTAGTGAGGGTAGGGAATGCAGCTTTCTGACACATCATAATTCTGTGACAGCAGTTTAAACTACTATTGGTAATTTTTGATCCAAATCCTATAGAATTTTTGTCATTCTCTTCAGTAGGCCATGCTCTTTCTGATTTTTTTCCCCCCTTTTTTTTCCTTTTGGATATTTTATTTTATTATATTTTATGTATGATTAGACCTCTCTTTTCATAGGTTGGTCCCACAGCACTCACAAAGCCATAGGATTTCTTCAGTAATGATCCTGCACTTTCTTGCTTGCAGAAGTACTGCTGGAGTGTTTTAGCCATTTCTGGTTACTTCTGTTCCATATGAGAGTAACAGAAAAATGAGAAAACAACATGAGAAAATTTCTTCTTCTGTGATGAAAATGCTGTCCATCTGGAAGGAGAATAAGCTTAAAACTTCAGTATCAGACCCTAATCCCATCCTGGGTTATTTTTTATTTTTTTTTTTTTTTGGCTTGTGGTTCTTATATTTACACTGAGTTATTTAATTTTTTATTAATGGCATTTGTAAAGTCATATGATTTTTATAAATCATCTCTCCTCTGTATACTCCCCTCCTTCCTCTTCCCCCTGCCCTCCCCAAAACCAACCCTAAAACACAAAATAAAAAAACCTGCAACAATAAACAAAAATAAAAGACTTATTGTCACATATCTCTTTCTCCTGCATTTTGGATAATTTAATGTTTTGCCCTTATGGACCCAAAGTGATAAAGTATTTTGATTCTTCAATGTGTATTAGTATCACAGAACCCAGAGACCTCTTATTTTCACCATTCATTTCACATACATTTCCACTAAAGATAAGGAGATTTGCGTTTAATTTTTTGTTGCTGTGAGTTTTTTAGTTTATTGCCTGTTATCAATAAACCTAATTTTTGGGTTTGTTTTGTTTGTTGTATGTTTTTAGGTCTTCTGCTGAGCCTGTTCCCTGCTTCTGTGAGGTCAGTGATGACACCAGTGAGGCAACTGGGGAATTAAGGTACCATTTGATATTTTATTACTCTCTAAAAGATGGTGTGATTTAAATTTTCATCTCTTAACAAATAAGGCTTAAGCAAGTTATTGATGATAAAAAGATCTAAGTAAAAAGGCACGATCAGATAGTATAATTCTTATCCATTCCAGTTTTGACAATATTATGACTTATATAAAGATATTTGCCATATTTTCATCTGTTAAACTATGGCTGAAAAAAAATGTTATGCAGAAAAGCACAGAATAAACAGTAAAGCCAGGTAAGTAATTTGTTTTACAATTTTAATCTTATTATTCAGGTACAATAAGAAGTCAAAATCTAAAAGTTTCTGCATAAAAGAAGATCTCTTGCCCTTTCTCTTCTCTTCCTACACCCAGTGGTAACAATTTTCCTTGGGAAAAAACATAAGTCATGTTTTCTGAAAAATAAAGCATGAAGTTTTCTCTCTTAACCAGCACAATTTGTTTGAAGTCACATATGGTTGCACTTCACTTGTGTAAATGTGCTTAGCACTTACTCAGCTTTTCAAGTATGGTTCTAGTTTCATACCAATAAAACTGATCATTGCCCACTGGTGATTTTTAAAATGGACACATTGCAGTTCAATTAATTTTTTTCTCTCCTTATTGCAATGTGAATTTCTCCATTTAACTCTCTTTATGCCTGAAAAGGGCATTAACGTGCTGCTTTGGCAACTGGTATTGTTGGCTAAATGCAATCTCTGTTTTCCCATTAAAATTGCCAAAGTTATAAAAAATCAAACAGGCTGGGAATAGTTAAATGGGCTTTATAGTGAAATACCTTGTTGTGGGGGCAAAAATGAAGTGGTTTTCCAAGGCAGTTGGTGTCAGTCTTGCTGATGCCTTCACCACAGCAGGGCTGAACACCTCCCTTTGGGAATTTTGGGGAGCAGGAGTTGGTGGGCAGGGGCTGCCAGCTGCAGTGCAGGCTTTGCAAAAGCTTTTCTCTCTGTGACTGGCCTTTTGGATGCCAGGTTTAAAAACATTGGGTGCTGTGATGTTACTCTGTGGTAGTGCCATGGTCTCTGTTGGTAGCGAGCCAGGGATCTCTGGTGATCCCTGGCACCCTCTTGCCTCAGGTAGCTTCACCAATCACCTGAGTAAGCTTTTTGCACATCTAAAGGGTAGCTCTGGCTTTTAGATCCTGAACCAAATTATGAGTGCTCTTACTGTGAAGGAGAGAAGGAGAATTTGAAGAAGTATAGTGAGATATTTCAAGTCCTTAAATAGTTGTTGTGCATCTTTAAAAAATACTGATTATCAGTGCTGGTTATCACGCTCTTTCCAGAACAGACTGAATAGAGGTCATGGCTCAATATCAACATGAATAAAAACAATACATTAAAACACTGCCACCTTCCTTGCCTTCTTTTTAATTTTTTTCCTATTTCCTTCATTCCTCCTTTGATTTTATTTTGTTTGGGTTTTTGGATTACAAATTATTGAATTACAGAACAAAACATCAATTGTACAGTTGGTGTAGAAAGCAATTAAGAGACTAAATGTTTTTCCCTTGCTAGCTGAATAGTTACGTCTTGTCTGATGATAGTGTAGTTGTAGTGCCCGTTTGTGTAGGAGGGTAAATCTGCTGTCAGTGGTTTGTAGCCAACAGTCACAATATGTTCCTGTGTCAATTGCAGTGCCATTAAGAAAGAAAGATTCTGCTGAAAATCTCTAAGTAGGTTGAGGGCTGCACTTTAAACCTCCTCATGTGCAAAATGTCAGGTACTGATGTTTGTGTTACAGAGACTGAAAGCCTCTCAGGAAATCAGTAAGAATTAATGCCAAAGACTGTTTATTGTAGAGGGATTTTAACTGTGTTTAACTTACTCCCAAGTAAGCTTGTTCCAGTTGGGAAACCTCGGAGTCAAATCGTACTGACTCAGGAGGCCAAATAACCCAATGTGATAAGTCACAGGGAGAGCAGGGGGCTGCTCGGACTCTGATTTTTCCAAAAGGAAAAGCAACCTTTTGCACTTATGTATATGTTCTTGCTTGTAGGGAACGTTGAGTAAAAAGGTTCATAGTTGTAAAGGAATGGTAAAAAAGAACAAGAAAAGATTAGCAGCTCTAAATGTTTCTCACTCAGAAATAAAACTTATTGCTGCTAGTAGGCATCTTTTTACAGGGAGTCCTGACCTAAATGAACTGTCTTGGTATTAAAATGCAGAAGAGGATCCAACGTTCTTCCAGACTGGGAACTGTAATTTTATCTTATTTATAGGCCCTTTTTATATGGAAATCTCTCCTCTTTACAAACAGCTGCTGAAGTAGAGCCGTCTTCCAGAGTTCCCGGCTGGTAGTGAAGTAGCTGTTGCAACAGTGAGCATGTTGTGCATACTTAGCTTTATCTTAGCTTCTACTAGGGCAGATGAATCCTTAAATTTCCTGCTGAAAACCTGGTCAAAATGAAGAGGCTAAACAGAATTCATAGAAAGCAAATGAACAGCTTGTATGTACTGGCATTAGAAAAGCGAAGGAAGATGTTCACATTCTATCTTTGTTCCTATTAAAGCTTTGGCATCTACTTCTAGGCCATATACATATCTTTTCCTCCTCTTTGGAGTCCATTTTATTTCTGTTATAGTTAAAGATCTTGCTTGTAAACTTGAGAGAATGTGGTCTAGATTAAATTTCCAATAAGCACATTATTACCATGAGCTAAATTGTCCGGTTTATAGGAATGTGGAATAATTATAATTACTACTGCTGCTTAGGGCTGGGACACAAAGTTGCAGGCAGGGTAGAAGAAACACCTATGAGGAATAGAGAGTGAATCTACTCATAATGAATTGAAATTTCTGCCATTGAACCTCATTCTAAACTTTCTTTGTGTGAATTTAACCCACATTATACAAGGCTTGATTGAGACTCGGCTTCCTCTAATGTCTGGGTGGAACTTCCCAAACTGATTTGTCATTTAAAGTAAGAATATGAACAGTGTTTCCAGGAACTAGACAACAAACTAAGGCATAACATTGTTTGTATCACCTCCAGATGAGAAAAGGAATGAAGTAGGCATTTGTCATGGCAATGATTTTTTTGATGCATAGCCATTCCAAATTACTGTGGTTTCATACATAGAAGAAGAATAGTATTTAAGATGGTGTAAATCATTTCCTTTTGAATAGAGTGCTGGGTTGGGTATTTTTTTTTTCTGGTTTGACAATAAATTAGGGACAATAAGGATGTGTGCTTTCAACTTGTTCTGTAAAACAGCATTTGTCTCAACAAGTTTGTCAGGCAGTGTCTGCCAGTCTGATCCCTCTCATGATTTCAGGCAAATAATGGAAGCAATACTACAGGAGAACAAACAGTAACATTTCTAGGAACTGTAGAACAGACAAGGTAAAATAGAAAACAAAATAAGAAATAGAACCTGGAAATCCCCAAAGCTGAAGCTGGGGTTTCAGAAAAGAGTAAGCATGTACCCTTCCCATGATAATGTAACAGATCCAAGCATGTGGGTGGATAACACCTGCAGCCATGTGAGGAGTAGATGTCGCTCTAGAGCTTTTATTTGTTATTCTGATTTTTATTCCATTGTCCTTTAATGGTGTTTGCTGGGGAGCAGATATGAAGGGAACCTCAAAATGAGGTTTCCTCAGGAAGTGGCTTTTCCTTTCTCTCTTGTGGAAGTTGCTCCTCCCTATCCCCCATCCTCACCTCTTCCTATTTTTTGATATGGTGTATAATGAAGTTCTGCTATTTTGATTGAGGAATAAAAAAAAATTAGTGAGTCAGAAAGAGATGAAACATTGAAGGTGTTATGATTGGAGGCTTTTAAAATGAATGTGAGAATGGTAATCTTAACTTCTTTGTGATCAATGACAAAATTATCAGTGACTTCATTAGGGTAAGGAGAGCACCTTGCAGCTGGGAGCAAAGAGCTGGGGTGAGAGGGGAAGAGAGCAGAGTCAGAGATCTTATGTGTCCAGAGGGAATGAAAGACTACAAGAGATAGAAATGACCTTCATCATGCCAGTGCTTATTTGTAATGAGATGAGTAAATAGGAAGCATTTGAGTGATTCCATGTTTTCTGTACTGATAAGACTGAAAATCCATGGTCAGAATATCTTAGTTTACTCCTTCAGTGAACAGTGCTTAAAAAAATAACGACCAACCAATCAACTGGTAAAATATGCAAGAAAGACTGAGCTTTTTAGAGCAATATTTGTTTTTCTAATCCTCATCCAGAAGGCAGGCAATGGTAAAGCTAGACAGGAGTGTAAGGTGATTTTCTTCAGACTTTAGCTGGAGTTAATCTTCTTCAAAAAAACAAAATAAGGTTTATTTACCGAGACTTGTTAAAGACATGGAGCAAGTATCAACAAGGAACCAGGGGAGGTTCAGATTGGATATTAGTTAAAATTTCTTCAATGAAAGAGTGGTGAAGCATTGGAACAGGCTCTCCAGGGAGGTGGTAGAATCACTTTCCCTGGAGGTGTTCAAAAGCCAGGTATATGTGGCACTTCATGAGATGGTTTAGTGGTTACGATGGTGTAGGACTGATGGCTGGACTTGACTGTCTTAAAGGGCCTTTCCAACCTTGATGATTCCATGATTAATTATATTTGTTCTTTAACTTGTTATCAATAGCTTCCAGAATCAGAACTTCCTGGGTGAGTGACAGGTCAGTTATCTTAGAACTACCTGGTAATAAGTCAGAATTTCTGTTTTTACAAAAATTTTAGGAATTCACTATTGGAAATATTCTAGAGTTTCTCAAAGTAAGTGTGAATGATCCAGAGAGCTCCTCACATTACTTTCTCAGGACTGCAAGGTACAGATTATGCAGGTGCTGATTCAGGTGTGTTTTCTCTTGCCACTATGTCACTTGTTACCATAAGTTTTCTCAGCTGATGGTCTAACAAAAAGAAACTTCTTCCTAGAAGGATATTCATCTACTGAAATTCAGTTGTATTCCTTTTGTCTTTTACCAAGTGGGAAAAGTCTACTTAATATGTCTGAAAACTAAGAGGTTTTTCTGATGAGTCAAAGTGAGTGACTTGTTTTTGCTGAGTGTTTATTAGCATCTTTAGATCATGCTACCATGTCATATTATGTAATAGTTCCTCTTGGTCTTTTGCTTAAGGTAAAGTACATTGAATCTTTTCTATAATTTTGAATTGTTCTTTCTTAGCCTATGCTGGAAATAGACAGTTTCATGGGGGAATAGTTATGTTTTATTGCAATTAAGTTCCCATTAAATTTATTTTTGTCCACAGTGTAAGAAACTGTGCTTTCCCCAAACTGGAGTGTGTTTATGGGTTCGTGATATAAAAACAAACTAAAAATGATGCATCATTCTTCTTTCCTGCAATAAAAAGCTACAGAGTAGAACTGATTGGTTCTCTTAGGTAGTCAAGCTACAAATCAGTAGCTTGTGAATCAAAAGCAAGACCTTTTACTTCCTGATGTTTATGAATCCCTATGGTATTTGCCCTCAATATAGGGCCCAGGAAAACCACTTATAAGTAAAGTACACCAACCTGCTCAGCTACTGAGTCATTTTACCTTTGCTTCTCTAAATAAAAGACAATAAAGCACAAAAAGGTGGTTCACGGGTTTTCTGCATTATGTTGCCTTTTTGAACTCTTTGAAAACTGTGCAGACCGTCTCTTAAAAAATATAGCAATATTTTCTTTTTCTGTATTTGTCATCATAAGAAGATAGAATCAAACAGCTATAAAGTCTTATGTGATATTGTCTTTAAGAACAATAAGTAGAAAATCTTAATTTCCCTCACATTGGCACAGAACTTTGTTTTAGTGACATATGTTAGAAAGTCAAATACTCCATATTTTGGAAACATACTACAGAAAGCACAGAAAGTTTAGGGGTTCAAAGGGAGTTTGAAAAATCATTGAGTCCAACCCCCTTGCCAGAGCAGGGTCACCTACAGAGGTCACGTAAGAACATGTCCAGGTGGGTTTTGAATGTCTCCAGAGAAAGAGACTCCACAACCTCCCTGGGCAGCCTGTGCAGGGCCCTGTCACCCTCACAGTAAAAAAATCTTTCCTTGTTTTTATATGCTCAAGTTTATCTGTTGCCTCTTGTCCTCTCATTGGGCATAATTGAGAAGAGCCTGGCACCATCCTCCTGATTGCCTCCCTTTATGTATTTATAAAATATGCTGATCAGAGAACCTATCAAAAAAGGATTTACCTAAGTGCTATTCTCTCAAGATGATACTAGTAAATCACTCCCTTGTAGGATGACTATTGTAAAAAAAAAAAACTATGACACTCCATATAAAATGATAATGAACATGTTAGAAAACTTCATGTTCACTATGAAATTTGGATAAAAATTTAGACCTTAACTTAGCCATTTATGTTATGTTACCTGTTTTAGTCAGGAATATGCAAGAAGAATTGTTTGGTTTATAGTTTTTTTTGTAAAATGTATGCTGCTATATCTGCATTACAATTTTAGAAGCATTTTCTTTCAGTTTCTGAGCCATGTGAGGTGAAATAATTGCTGTGATATGCCCTATGGATGTACCCAAAGCTCAGAATCTGTGTTCTGACTCTGTCACTTGTGTTTGGCCACCATGTAGCCACTGTCATTGTTTTATTGAACACTGAAGTGTAGACACTGAGCTATCCAGTGTATAGACTGTACATATTTAAACCTGGACTTGTGTAATTTATGACCATACCTTTGTTGAACAGAAAATATAATTTAATTATTTTAAATGAAATTATTAAATTCTTCTTCAAGAATCAGGGGGCAGAATGGGGGAGGGCAATGCTGCTGTTAAACAAATGGTTTTTTAGAAAAATCAACAAATGGCTTGTGAAAATATAAAGAAGTAGTACTTAGAGAAAATTGCTGTTATTGCTGCGGAATGAGGGTCAGGATTCTTCTTAGAACTACATCTTTTAACATAACTTGGAAGTTTTAAAAATTTTTAATTACTGTTCTGCCCACTCTATTTGTCCTTGTCAGATTAATTTACATTATAAAATTCCACATAATATAAAATGTGAGGAAACTCTCACTGTGAACATTTGTAACAATGTGGCATCTTAGTCTGTCAGTTTCTTATTTCTTTTGAGGTAGATCACTCTTGAATTCTGCTTTGGACATTTTTCTAAAAGTAGTGGATTCTAAATAGGTCATGGACTTTCCTATTATCATAGAGCAAAATCTAAACTCAGTGTCTACGAACAACTTAAGTGTTAGCTTATTTTCCTGACACAGGTTTGCATTATTGTTATACTACTGCCTTATTTTTGTACTCAAGGACAAATTATCTTTTGCTTGATCTTTATGGATTGTTTGATAAGGCATGAGTTTGTGCTGCAGCCTTTTCAAGTTAGTACAAAGATAATAGTATGGCTTTTTAATGTCTCTTTGGTTTCCTGTTTTCAGGGAATCTGTAGGTACTTTGCTTCTGGCAAAGTTGATTAAACTGACTAATAAATTCAGAAGTCATTGATAGGTAAGTGTTCGGTGTGAATATCCTCATGTACTGCACACAAAAATAATAGAGATAAATAATAAATAATAGAGATAAATAGAGATAAATAATAGAGATAAAACATTTGTATACTACAGAAGTTAGGATTTTACTTATTTAATTTATGGGAAAAATAAAATTTTCTTTTTGACCTTTTCATTAGTTGGTACATTTGGTTTGTGTCTGTCAAGTGAATTTCTTGTGGAGAAATTCTATGTAGCTTTTACATAGAAATATTCTTTCCAGCTTAGTGGAATTTCACACACATTCACGCACATTGTCTGGCTATGTTGTTGGTTTTGAGGTTTTTTTTTTTCCTCTAGAGCACTAAATTCAGCTCATAACACCTCTTGTCTGTGTTTTACATCTTTATTTGACTTCCAGTTGCATTTCTGTACTCTCTGTTGCAGTGAGAGGTGTGACTTCTGGTTTTGAACTGTGAAGACTAGAAGGAAGCATAGCAGTGGTGCTTTCACTTCTGTTTACAATTTAGGAACCAGTTCTAAAGGGATAAAATACTATGAGAGGCAGATAAGAAACACAGTTTTCTTCCAGTGGGGAGATTTTCAAATTTAGCCTCTAGACTCACTGTGACAGAGTGCAAATCTTTACTTCATGAGCATATTGAGACCAGGTGTGAGTCTGATCCTTTCTCTCTCATGGGTCATACAAGTTTCTGTGCAGTGTTTGAACTTGCACAATGGCTGTCAGCAAACTCTTACTCCTCATTATTAACCATATGCCATTAAACTCTTGCTTTTGGACAGTATCTTCTTAAAACTCTGCTGAAGGAAATACTTAGAGTAGAATTTTCTGCTAAGCTCAGGAGGTTGTTCCTTGTTAACCTTCACATAGAATCTTCACGATCATTATGAAATAAACTTTTGTTTGTAAGAAGGAGTTTGCTGTTGGGCACGAACTTCGTCCCTCTTGGTTTTTGTTCTGTTTAAAAATGGCAGTGGATAGATTTTTCTGGGAAAAGTACATATCAATCCTTGGTTCTTCAAACCAAGTAATTTCATGAACTTCCATTTAAAAATAACCACTACAATGGCTCACAACTTCTGAGGGCTGAAAGCATTTGTTTCTTTTCAAATTGTTTACAGTTGCATCTTACAGCTGTTAAAAAAAACACAGTACTTTTATTGAATGGAAATATATTGTCAGCTCAGAGAAACTAACAGCAAGGGAGATTTAATGAACTAATTAACTTTTCCTAGTCTTCAATTTTCATTTAGACTTTTAAACACATCCAGGTATTTACTAAGGACACCTATATCAGTCCCTTGGGATCAGTGAGTAGTTGAATGGAACAGGCTGTAACAAGCCAAGGTGTAGATACATGCTGCAGGTTTGTTTAAAGGTCAGGTTCAGTGACGCCCAACACTGTGATATTCAGTCTGCAGCAGAATAGATTCTGTTTCTTAAGTGTTTTTCTTGTTGTTGTATTGGGGGTTTGTGACTGCAAACCACAATGTGAGATTTTTGTTACAGAGAATGGCAAAACTTTTGCCACTTGGGCATTAATTTCATAGGTACAGACTTTTATAAAATTTCAGTTAAACGATGAGGAAAAAATTAAGCCTTTATTTGGGTTTGGATTATCAAAAAAAAAAAAAAGTTACAGGAATGGAACCTGTTGTCTGTGGATGTCATGCATTTCATTGCACATTTCTGGCTTGCCACTTTTTTAGAGAATACAGAATCCTGTAGGTAAGCAGAAGTTGTATCTTGTGTCAGCAACCAGTTACTGAATTATCAGGCAAAGCAGAAAGCACAAGGCAGATTGATGTAGCCCTTACTGCAGTGTCTTTCATCAAAGTAAATCCTGTTTCAAAATTCCCATTCCTTTTCAAAGGACATCAGGTTTTGTTATCCTCTATGATCATTATCTTCTCTTTCAAGTATACTGAGACAGAAAGCTTAGAAGTGAGACTAGAACTGCGAGAAACAGGTAAATTCCAGATAACATCTGGATCTCATGTACATAAGAAATAAAATACTGTGAAGAGACAGAGTGAAAAATAAGATGTTACAGAGCCAGAAATGCTTGAAGGGAAGAAAAGGAAGTACCATATTTCAAGCTAGCTGACTTTATCCCTCTCTAATGGCAATGTACTCTGATACTGCATTCAGATTTTGTGGAGCAAACATGTTCCTCCACAAGTGTTGTGTGTTCAAGCAATTCAGTAGAGTTCTTTCGGTGTCTGTGGAAATAATGAAAGTTTTTGACCTCATCCACGGCAGGCACAGCATGTTCTGCACTGCCAGTTGAACAGCACCTTGCAGTATCAGGTTCTTTAATTATGTGCCTTTGTATTTTGGTGTAACTAAATGTCACCATCCAGTGGTACATTGGACATCACAATTGTCAGCCCGTCAATGTTCTCTGTCCACAAGGACTTAATACTGGCTAGTTGAAAAATTCTGCTTTAAAACCAAGTGGTTCCTAATGCTTCAGCCAAAGGAAAATTTCCGTAATATTTAGGGTGGGAGTTCCCTGCTATTCCATGGTTCATCTTAGTTTGCTTGTGAGCTGGTCTAGAATATTTCATACAGACAAAAAAAATCCTCATCCACAGACAGGCTTTTGGCCCTCAAGGAGGCTGTATTTTACCATTTTGATATGTCATATACAGTAATTAAATTTAATACTTGTAATCAAAGCAATTTAATTGTACTTGAACAAATAGAGGAAGTGTCATTATCATGCTCTCAGTCTTGAATTTACAATTTCAAAATTACAGTGACTTTTTTCTAATGAAAACTGTAACTCATTCTGAAGTTGTCCCATGAACTAAGAATATTTATTTACTTCCTTATATCTCTCCCTTTTAGAATAAAAACTTTTTTTAAAATTAAGATTTTTAGAATGTCAAATGGCTGTAGCTGCTAGTTGGTAACTCATGTTTACATTCATCATTTTCTTGTCATGAGTAATGTGAATCAAATAGCTTTCTGGACTGTACTTGCTTTAATAGCAGCTTATACTAAATATCCACTGGTGATATTAACAAGTTATGATGATCAATTTGCAAAACTGTTAATAATACAAAAGTCTTTAAAATGTTCCTGTATATTAGGGATTCACATGCAGAGCTCCACGGAGCTCAGAGCCACTCCTGCTCCTCTGCAGTGTGCAAACTAACTGCTTGAGACAAACTTTTGCTTGTTTTGAAGCTGCCTCTGTTCCCAAATAAATATTTATACTGGCATTTACCCCATTTATTTACCAGCCATTCACGGATTGGACTGCATTTAGGGAATTAATTGTCTTACATAAAAATGCTGTTTATTCCTTGACAGCATGTTTCTGCATTGGCCCTCTAGATGGCATTTGTGAAAACAATTCCAGATGGAAACATGTCAGATGTTTACGTATTCCCCAATAGTTTTAAAAATAGATGCCTTTGCATAATTCACAGGGTTCTCTATGTGCACCTCTGAGTTGACCTGAGCTATAAACACATTACAAATAAAGCATGTTGAAACAGTAGATAGACTTTTTTTGCCCTGATTATCTTACCTTATTTTTGTTGTTGTTGTTCTCAGAGGCATTAAAAGAAAACAATGCTTTTGTAGAATTAGATGATTTTTAG
This sequence comes from Heliangelus exortis, assembly GCF_036169615.1. Taxonomy (NCBI): domain Eukaryota; kingdom Metazoa; phylum Chordata; class Aves; order Apodiformes; family Trochilidae; genus Heliangelus; species Heliangelus exortis. The sequence continues at coordinate 19,821,347 of NC_092424.1, read as the reverse complement.
ATAAAAATAGCTTATGGGACTTCCTAGTCTTTTGGGTCTATTTCCCATGTTTACAAAGAAGTTGTAAGCAGGAGACATGTATGAATCAGTCCTCAGTTGACAAACTGCAAACCTCAGTGTAATGTACCTGAAGAGTTGACTCTCTGGTTTAAGTTAAAACATCCTCTTAGATACAGAAGCTTGACTTGTTCAAACCTGCAGGAGCTGGAGCATGGAAATGAAATTTTTCTCATGGTGTGGAACAATAGAGAAATGCTCCAGCCGTTACAGTAGCCTGCAGGCTACAGAGGAGGAGTCCGACTCTTACTCCTCTCCCATGCACTCTGTGCTACAAAATACAAGAAGTCAGCCCTCTATGGATTATGTGGTTTGAGTAAAATAATTGAGTAAAATAATTTTGACACATTTCCTGCCTCGATTCTAAACATACTGTAAGATCTCTGGCTTTCTTAAGCAAAGTGATCATCTGTTGTAACATAATTCAGAGGATTATAATTATTCAGAATTATATTATAATTCAGAGACCTATAATAATATAAGAATAATAATCAGAGAATCAACTTTGGCATCTATTCTCATTGCTTGCACCACTAAGGAATTCCTCTAGATGGGTATTCCATTACTATCAAAGTACCACCGTCAATCCTGTTTTGTTTTGTTTTTTTCTTAAATTCTTGAAATGCTAGATATCTTTTAAATGCCATAGTAATGTCCTAGAGATCTTTCCATGAACAGTGTCATAAAATGTGGCATCTTTTCTCAGTGGAAGGTAGCAGTCCAAATCACAACATTACCCTGTAAGGCAGTGAGATGCTGTCAGGGTTCAGCTTCTCTACTGGAATAAAGGAAATCTGAAAGGGCATCTGTTACAACATGAGGCAAACTCCTTCTTGCTTTAGCAGCCACGTAGTTAACAGAGTTAGATGTGTGAATGCTGTTATCTGACCCATGCAGAGAAATCCCATGTTAAAACCAGCCTTCAGCCATCCTTGACTTACGGCACTTCATGAAAATTGATGTAAAATACAATCTGGGATTTTCAGTGAAGCTGAATGGAAGAAAACCAGATTAATGGGTCATGAGAGGAGTATGAGCATGCTCGGATTGCTTTTGTAGTACTAATTTTGCAGTTGTGAGAGTCTTCTCTTTTGGCTTGTTTATGGCTAAAGAACCCTTAGCAGAGTAGCTGAGGAAGTTAGGAGGGGGACACATTCTCTCAGTACAGCTTTTCAGAGTTAGGAACCTTTTGCTGTATGAGAGCAGACTGTGACATAGGAAGAATTAGTCTATTTTCATATAATTGTTACCTATAGGGACTGCTGGGAGTAGGAAGGATCAAGGATCTATGTATCAGATCTGGTCCATTTCGAAGATAAAGGCAACAAACATTTCCTAAGAAACAACAGCAACAAGCAATTACTTCATAAAGCAGCAAGAGCAGAAAGGAAGATGTTGGGTGTTACTGTGGAGTTTTTTGTGAGAACTGCTTTCTTGAATGCCTTTGGATTTACCAGAGAGGAAAAAAACTTACTTGGAAATCAGAAAATGCTAGTGCTCACTTATGAATTATTTCCCTACTCTGCTGTGAGGGCTCATCTCTCCTAAATAATCAGGCAATATCTTTTTACACAGCCCTGTGATTTTTCTCCTGATTACTTTCTAGAGTTTAAGAACTAATTAAATTATATACTCCAAATCATTTCCTAAAATGAAATACCTAGTAAAATGAGCAAATAACTTAAAAAGGATGTGTTGGATTTTGATTTTGTTTAGGTTTTGATTTTGTTTAGGTTTTGATTTTGTTTAGGTTTTGATTTTGTTTAGGTTTTGCTTGTTTTCTGGGGGATGTGGTGGGGGTTGAGTATTGGGTTGGGTTTTATTGTCCAGTAAGAGTAAGTGAATTACTGTTGTCCTAAGTAATCACAAAGTTAGTGTTCGAGTATTTGAGTGAGTCTTGAGCACTTTCCACTTGTATACGTTTTTTTTTTTTTTTTTTTTTTCCAAATTCAACACTTCTAGCATTATACAGATGGTGTAATTTTTCTACTTAAGTTTGACTTTTTTTTTTTTTTTGTCTGAATGGCTACTTCATTTTGAATATGAAGAGTGTGTCAGAAACTTTGCATTTCTCACTGTCCCAGACATCACAAAGATTTAAGAAGTGATGTTAGCTTTGTAAACATCCACTGACTTATGCATACCTTGTTTTGCCCCACGCCCTGCCATAAAAGAAAGATACATGCAGTGTTACTTCCAAAGGAAGAAATATTTTCCCCTTATCTTTCCAGGCCTGTAAGAGTAACCCCAGATATATTTTAAAGAAGATTATAGCATGTCCCGCTGAAGACTTCAAATGCAGTTAACAGATGGTGTGCTATCTGTTACAGTGGAACTGGCTGTACGTGCTATACCATTTGAACATCCTACAAAGAGGTCACTTTAATGGACAGAGTAGGCAGTAAAGGCAAGCTCTGTGAATAAACTGAGCACTGGGATAACTTCCTGGAGGTGTTAGAGAAAGAACACCTGGTGTTTTTTCACTATAACAAATAATAGGGATTCAGAGGCAAAAGTGAAAGCATCATTAGTAGGTTTCCCCTTAGTCCTTAATATTTCCTGACCAAAGCTGGAGATGTAAATTCTTATTTCAGTACTCAAAGGAGGCAATGGCATGAATACACTGAAAGCAGAAAATGGGGAGCGATAGATCCTGTTAGTTCATTGCCACTAATTATGGTGATTAAAAAAAGGTTATTACCAGGTATTCACTTAAGACAGAAGGAAAACAGAAAGAAAAGAGATGAGTGAGTAGTGCATGTTAAATAACTCTTGTTGAGTAAGTTACTGCTTAGTATCCGAGAAGTTTCATTTAAGAATTTCACTGTTGCTCAACGAGATTCACTCCACAGCCTGGGCAATAACCTGCCTGAGATGATGGAATGGACTTTTGGGTTACATAAAAGGAAGTAATGAAATCTAAAATTATGGAATGCAGTGGATTTTAATAGACACAGACCTCTATACTCAGGCTTAAGGGTTAATTGGAGCTACCTATCACTTTGTCATATACCAGAACAGTCAGAAGGACAGTTCCTGCTTTCTTGTCAATACAACTTGAAATTTCAGCTATCATTTGTATGCTTGGTTGTTTATCAGTGTTGTGGAAATACTCCTCACATCCTCCTCCCTCTCCTGATCCAGCATTCCTGGTATGCTCTTTATAGACTAAATGCTTCAACTGAATCCCAGGCAATCTGAAACCAACCAAAAAACTTATGTTCATTGCAGGGGGATTTGGATCAGGCCCAGCAACAAGAACATTGCAAATTAGGAATGATGTGGAAAAGTGGGTGTCAGGGCAGAAATATGTGCGTGGGCGCTTGTGTAAAACCTGTACACAATATGCTTGTGCTGTGTTTTCCCAACTGTTTTTAGTTTTTAGCTGCTCATTTAAAAAGCGTGCCATCAGGACCTTTACTTTTTTAATGAAAATAGGAATCCAATTCATATTAATCAGGGAGAATCTGTATGAAGATATTTTATTCTGCAAGAGCAGGCAGAATCTCAAGGCAAGGAACAATTTGATTGAAGTACTTTTGAGAACCCCATAGGAATGTAATCTTTTTGAGTGAAAAACTGAGGCACAGGACTGAGCTGCACGATTCAAAAAGGATTCATACTGAACTGTTCAGTGCACGCCGTATGTAATTAGTGCACACTGGTGGAGTGAGTATTTACACAATAAATCAAGATTTGGCTAAACAAATCTGTCTTCGTGTCGCCAACATACTTTGCTGGCTGCGTTTTTCTGGCATCATCCTAAACTCCCCCTCCCCTCTACCTCCTGCTTTCTTTTTTTTTTTTCTGCAAGGACTTCAAAATGCCCCTTTAAGTGCTGACAGCACCAGGCAATCATTACTGAGAGACTCGCTGTCGAGACAATGAGACTATGCAGGGCAGGATGGCGTTGTCACTATCTTCTTCAGAGTCTGCTTTCAATATGGGAAAAAGTTCTCTAAAGCAGCTTCCCCCAGGTTGTTGTGACCTTTTGTTTTTGTGCAACTGGAGCTTCATTAGTTTGTTGCCGCATGCACAATTTCCAACGGCTGCTTTGAAGACATGTTAATTATAGTAATAATTTCCAACTCATTTACTAGTCATTGCCTATTTTCTTGCAGGGCAAAAGTGGAAATAAGATCTTGCCCAAACCACTCCTCATTGAGCAGTAATGCCTTAAGTCAAAGCTCAGTCTGAAAATTTATTTCTCTCGTACATTTTGCCAGAAGCCTTCGTTTTTCCAAGGTCTGTGCAAGTAACTGCATAATGCAAACACTAACACTCTAGATCGTTTCACACATTAGTAATAGGGGAAGCATTTAGCCATCAGAGGAAGAAAAAAAAATCTATTAGATAGAACACTTCATTTACTGAAAGCTAAATAAGCTGTTATTCTGTGCAAGTTTGCAGTTACAGTGCTTTTCCTTTAAGCTTGTGAACAAGCATTTGGGCTGCACTGCTTATTTGATCATCATAACCATCAGTAGCTTCACTGTAGAAACTCCAACAAGAACTCCCTGTTTTGGGTCTTCATTCTGCAAGAAACAGAGTACCACCTGGAAAATATTTTATGTCCACAGCTTCTGGCAAAGGCAGTTCCAACTGGCCTAGGCCTTTGGCCAGGATTTATCAAGTGAAATATAGGTATCTTTTCAAAAGGAGCCAAAGATAGTCATGTGTGAACATAATTGGTAAATGCACGCTGCTGTGCATTTGCACATGCAAATTTGCTAATGTAAACACAGACTTGCATGCTTATTTAATGTGTTATGGACTGAGTCGTGGTGTCTGCTTGAATTTAGCACTCCACGTTATTAGTTTCTCTGATTGAATCATACATTTTGACTAGGTACAAGGAGAAGGTCTGAATTCTGGTTCAGTTTTGGTGTTGTATTTCATGAAGTGCGCTCCTTGAAACTTGTTTGAATCCTACTCAGTTGTGCAATGTGCAAATGAGAAATCCTCTTTTCTCAGCTGATCTATGGGAAAGAAAAGTGAGCAAATGTCAGCTCCTGTTCTTCTACCTCACTGCAAAGTCTTAACTATGCATTTCCTGTGGCCACCTATTTTGCAGATGATTGTTTTCTCAAACCACAGAGCAGCTGACCTTCAGTGTTAGCAGCTGGTGTGCAGTGATTTACTTGCAAAGCTGAATGCAGTAATCTACCAGCTATTCAATCATTTTGCTGATATTTTATGTTCACTTTGTTTCCTGTGCATGTTGGAATGGGAAGTCATGTTGGTGATACAGAACTTCATCGGTCGGGTGGTGGTATTGGAAGTTTTGTGGCCAAAGGTGACCACACTTGGAGTGGTTCAAATAGTGGCAAGATTGTTTATGGCAGCTGGAGAGATTCCTCCTTCAGCTAAAATGATGCTACAGTGCTTTGTGTCACGTGCTTTTATGATTTCATTGTGTTTAATAAGAGCGAGTACTCAGAAGGTTGTGTGGAGGGAGAGGAGCCATGGGTTTGGAGAGAGCAGGAGTCCCCTGCAGCCGTGACTTTGATGCTGTGCAGGCCCTGCACTAAGTAGAATATGACATTTATTTAGACACTCTTTCAAACGAAGAGGAAATGCTCGGTGAGGCAGACTGTACATTACACATTTCAGTGGCAGCTCATTTGTCACAGATAGAGTAACTGAGCAAATGGTACAGCTTTTTTTAGAAATGGAGGCTATTTTAGTAATTTGAAAAAATTATTTCTTTCCATTAATGCACAAGTGAATCCCCAACATTTTGAAGTCTGATTACTTGTCTGATTTTTTTTTTTTTTAATTAGAAGCACAACTCACATTGAATAAAGGATTCTAATACTTCCTATTCTGACTATGCCAGAAATTTTTCAAATGCTGTAATCTTTTTTGAGATTTAGAAGTTTCTGCTTTTTGGTCATGAGGAAGAGCAGAGGATTTTAGTAACAGTTACTAAAAGTCAGCACTGATTTTTAGCTAGAATTTTAGAAGACGATTATAACCATTTGTTCTTTTTATTTGAATGGTGGGTTAGAGCTTTTGTTTGTGACTGTAGGGACAAACATACCTGAAAGGTGAAGTTTAAGAGAGTTTGTGAGAGAGGGAGAGGAGGCTGTGTTTGTGCACAGGTGGCCTGACGCCAACCATCTCTGTAGCTATGCATCTTTTTTTCTCTTTTTCTCTGTAAAAAAGAGGAGTGTTTTATTTACCCTCCATATTGGGTTTTTCATTGTTGTCTTGGAAAGCAATGGTCTGCGTAAGTGATAAAAATATGATTTCCCACATAAAACATAGAGAAGTTCCCATCTATAGTAAAATTCTGTCACAGCTGTGCCAAGCAACTGATTTTGGTTTGCTGGCTAAAAAAAGAAACCAGGTGAAACAACTGAACACTGACATTTGAGTAGGAGTAATAAATCAAACTGGTGGGTGGGGGAAAGGAATGTTCGTGTCTTCAAAACATTCTGAAAAAAAAATTTTGAAAAAAAGGCCTGCTTTTTTCCATGTGAAAATGAAGTGCATTTGCAAAGGGTGGCTCATTGACACCCTGTATCATTACATGTTAAAGAAAAAATTAACAGAGAGAATCTAATTACAGCCTCTTAGATAAACTCAGTAGTTTACCTGTGTTGTAATTATAAAATTCCTTAAAAGCACAGCTTAGAAATGATAACAACAATAATAGTAATTTCTATCTTATGCCAGTAATTTCTACCCTTGTATTCCAGTTACAGCTATCATTTAGTATCTGTGTTTGTCAGCAATTCATTGAAAATCAAATTGATCAGTAATCTCAGAAGTAATCGTTAACTGGGAGATATCCCAGTTTGTTTCTGGCACGCCAGGAAGCACAGTCAGTGCCGTGAGATCTTGTCTCCAGAGGAAACTTGAGCAGGTTGGATTGAGGAGTGGGTGGCAAAAAGCTGGAGTAATTTTGATATGGGTAGAATTGCACAAACTTTTCATAGTGGCTAATATGTGAATTTTCATTGTATAACACAAGTGATGGGTTGCTTTGGGAAGATTTTGTTAATTGTGTTTCCATTTGTGTCCCACCCTGCTGTATATCTCTGAACTCTTTATTATTGGGCTAAGGATTATTCCTGTAAACCTAAAATGATGCTTCCATTTGTCCTTGGGGAAGTAATTTTTTTTTTTTTTTTTTTTTCCCCTGAGCAGATGAATTCTTTGTTAGGCTTGGGTAGTAAATGCAGCTAATATCTCTTGATGTTTTCCTCTCAGGGATGAAAGATTTTCATCATGCACAATTTTAAAATTTTGGTCCCTTAGTTTGAATATTGGAAACAAAACTTATCTCTCTGTAGGAGTGATGAAGTTCTCTTTCAAACAACACCATGGAAAAAAATACTGTCTGAATAATAAAAGATATTTTCTGATGCACAGCAGAATATTTGAACTCAGATGTGATCTTCATTTGAATTTTGAATTATTTTATTATTGAGGCTATTGAAGAAACTTGTTGAATGAGTTTATTGATTCATGTTTAATGTGTTGTCAGTTTACAAACCTTTTGTGTAATTTTAGCACTCTTACCCCCAAATGTGTTATCCAATTGATATACAGAGACTTCTTCATATCCAAACTGAGTTTGTCTGGTTTTATATATGAATGTCAAAGTTTCTTAATTTATGCTATACAAAAATGCCTGTGAATTTTTTTTATCATTGTTAATTTGTTGAATTCAGATGAGTACTCCTGTGCTGGCTGCTGCCTCACAAGAGAATTTTCAGCTCACTCTTTCAGTCATGAAAGAACTGTTGCTATTGACTTGGTGTGATGGAAGATAACAGACCTAGAAATATATCCCCTACCCTGCCTGGAAAGAACTGTCCCTTTCCATTTTGACATTTCAAATGAATCATGGTAATATTAAGTCATGTCTATTTTTGCTCAGAGATGAATGTATGTAAGACTTAAGTGCGTGGATGGACTATATATACATATATATTTATATATAAACACTTGGGGAAGAGTCAAGTTACAAATAGGACTGAAGTTTACTTGAAAAGTATATCTGAATGCCACTAGGTAAAACTTCAGTCTGATGTTACATCCACCTGGTGCTCCAAGGGACTTGTGAAATTAAAATTTAGGCTACTTCCCTCCATGTTTCAGTGGTGAGTACACTGCAGTTCATAAACTAAGGACAGTGTGTTATTTTAAAATAAATTTTAATGAGTTATGTGAGTCTTACATAGATTATAATGCCATCATCGCAGAAATTATAGGAAAAGGAAATTATGCAGAAAGGGAAAAGGCCTGCTGTGCAGAAAGCCACAGATCTGGTCTCCCAGAAATAAAATACAAATACAAGCAATTTACAGTACAATAATGCTCCTCACCAATAAGTAACAGGAGATGCTATAGTGTTGCAACTATAGTGACAGTAATTTCAATGCCACTCCTTGTTTCACAGTAATAATTGCAGGTCCTTTGAGTTAGACTGCTTAATGAGATTTTCACTTAGAAGACAACCACAGAAATCTCACAGGACTCCCCATACCTGTTCTGGATCCTGGTTCTGAACCTGGTCTAGATCTGATAGAGACCTGGAATTTGTTAATGTGCACAAAAAGCCATAATAAAAGATGGTAATTGCTGTCTTCTGCTCCATAACAAGGTCTTTCTCTGAGCACTTTAAAGAATCTCATTGTACTGTAACTTCTTCAAATTTTATTAGAAGAGCACTGTAATGTGGTACTGCCTAAATTAACTTAATGTACAGGTGACACAGGTAGAAATGCTTGACATTAAAGATGCCTAATGCTTTATAATAGTTTTTCTCTTGCTTACACTGTTGTCAAATTTCAGTGACTATTTTCTAGGTGGGTTAGCAATCTCAGCCTAAATTGTTATGCAAAATCACCAGTACGAATGGTACAACCAGTGCTAAGAATGTCTCAGGAGGGGTTTCCTTAGGTTTAAAGTTACGTAGTGAATGGTTGAAAAATTCTGGTAACTACATGCTTTTAGGGGGTGAAGGGCAGTCAGAATTTGGTGGTCATCAGTTTCTTTTGTCATTCTGGTGAGAAAGCTATTCATTTTTTTTTTTCAAATTATAAGCCTCTAAAAATCTCACGTATTTACATATCCTATTGAGATTTGGTAGAATTTGGCAGTTCATCATCTGAAGGATCTGTTCACACTAAGCATATTCAGGCCCTGTATTTCTCCAGTCTTCTAACCAAACTGTGTCTGTCTTGTGGATATAATTTATATTCTAATCCAGGGATGTAAGGGGCAATAATGATTTTCCACTTTTCTTCTTCCATATCTGCTCAAATATATCGGCTCCCTTTTTCTGCTCAAATTCACTGTAATGCAAGACAGAAAAGATGTAAGGAGAGATCTTACTCTGAATGGAAAACAGCACTATGCCCTGTCATAGTGTCCTTATCCTAGGATAGATCCTTGTCATAGACCCTTATAGTGTCAATTGTATAGCAGATTTTATATTGTTATGTCCTAACTTGACTGGGCATATTTATTAACATAGTTGCTGCATATGAAGCTGAATTCCAGCCTGGATTACACTAGTTTACTGTGGAAATTTACACAGAGAACCCACCTGTGCGTATAGGTTTTCCACACAGTAATTTGCATGCACAAATATGTGTTGTTTACTCTTATTTTGACTCATTGAACAGTCGTGTTGAAGGTACATGAAGCTTGTGGCTGTTGTACTATCTAGAAGCCTGAATTCATAGGTAAAACCATGTCTGGAATGCTGAAGGATATGCCTTTAAATACTTTATATAGTTTAAATAGTTGATATAAAGCAGTCTGGCAGTACTAGGTATTTTCTACCTTGAGTCTTCTCCAAGTTCCATCCAAGCCTGAGAACTGGCAACATGTTAGCTACTACTGATTTCTTTTTGTTTTCACACAACGTGCACAATGTTTTTCACACAACTGTGCACAATGCAGTTTCTGTTTTACTTGAAGGAGGAACCGTGGAGACTTGCATAGCCAGATAGCTTTTTCCTGACGTGTACATCAGGATAAGGACAAATAGAAAGGTACAGATATTCTGAAGGCACAAATTAATTACCCTGCTTTCTGTAACTGCTCTGGAGAGTGCTGTTCAGCAAGCCTCATGCTTCAGTGCTCCTCATCACGATGTTGGGTCCATCCTTTTTTTCCTTTGAAAAAAATGTACTTTTACCCAGTTTCTGAATTTCAACTGAATATGCAACTCTAAAAAAAAGAAAAAAATCCTTTTGTTTTCTTTTTTAATGGCCAGCCATTAGTGATTCTGAAAATAGAATGCATTTCGAAAGTATTTTAAGAGCTGCTTTCATCAATCTTTATTATTTATTAGTTGACTCGGATGACAGATCTGAGCTACTTTATAGTTGGAGGTGCGGCTGACGGCTTGTGTGCCCTTCTTGACCTTGTCAAGGGCAAATGTAGTTTAAAGTTGTTTATAAACTATAAATTTGATGGTAAAGAATGATGTGAAAATAAATCTAGTGTACTTCTTAAATGATTAAAAGTACATTGTGTAAACAGGATACTGCAAGGGGGAAGTCTCTGAAGAATGTGATTCTACTCACACTATTTTGAACAGACACAGCACAAGCTGATAGTTTCTGTAGCTGATACAAGATTTCTGTACAAGATTTCTGTAACTAAACTTGGTCAGAATGGCAATAGTTTTGCCCATTGCATGTAGCAATGAAGCTACTATAAGATGTTGATGTTTACAGCTTTAAAGAAATACTGCAAAGCCAAGCTCTACCAATATTTCAGGGAAATCATTCACAAGGATCAGAAGAGACTGCTCTGTTTCTGACCTTTTAGAGGTCAGAGGTTTGAGAGGCATATATCTTCTCTTTAGTAAGAGCATGCTGTGATGGCTAGGACACTTCTATTCAAATTGGTTCCCTATGGCTGTTAGATGTTTTACTTTTTAATTATATTGACTCCAAAACCTGCCTTGTCTCTGGACAAGTTTATTCCTTCCACAATTCTGGACATACATCACCACAATTTATACATAGATTATAGTACTTGAATGTAACCAGTGTAAAAAAGTGTTACTGATTGCTACACTGTGCATAATTTAGACAAGGTGGAACATTGGCTATAATAAAAAAAAACATGATTAGAATATTTGGGAAAACTCTTTGTAATGTTTTTTCCAAAGCAAAGATTAGCAATCTCAGGATTTAGAGCTCTATCTGTATGCAGTACTAAAGGGACTTGCCATGGCCCGTGGATGAATCTGCTTCTCTATTCTACCAAACGGTATAAAACTGCAGTTTTTGCACTCTAAAACTGCCATGATAAATTGGTGAGAAAATGTTACTTATTTGGTGGTGTGATAAAATAGAAAACAAAAGGGTTGCCTGCTCACACCAGCTTTGTAAGCTCACTTTTTTCATTTGAACACAATAGGGAATTTACTTCTCTACTTCCTGCATGAGGTTTTAAGTCCTCCTCTTGTCTATAACTTTCTAAGATTGTTTTTGAATGCTACAGTATAATCCCATGCCATCCCTCCCCTCACCACCCTATTGCCACAAAATTCTGGCACTGTGGAAAATGAATGCAATTCAGTGTTCCACAGATTTATTTATTTAAGTGCAAAGATAGGACTATATGACAGAGACTTGAACATAGTCCCTAGTTCACAGCTTGCCCATCTAGATTACTGCTCTGGTATGCAGATCTTTTAACTACAAAACTAGGATGCGAGTCTGCCTTTCCTCAGAGGTATGAAGAGTTTGGATCTAGACTTCAAACTGAGTCCTAAACCTGTTATTATTTTACAATTCCCCATCTGCCTTTTACTAATTTCTGGAATATATATAGATAGGAATAATTTAATTTCCTGGTTCCTACTGAGTAGTGAGTTTACGAAGTGTAGCTCAAAGACAAATAATATATTTAATCAATTTCAGAGATTGTTAAAAAAATGTATATTAGACATTTCTCTGTGATGCAGTTCTAAACATGCTTTCCTCTAGCATGTAGAGGTAAAAATCTTAATTAAGGTTTGTTTTACTTCTGCTGTGTAAGTATAAGCTTTAAGAGGGTCGTGTGAGAGCTGATCTGAGCCTGTACCTAAGTTTTTTTCAAAACTGAAGAGCAGGACCACTTGTAATTCCACATTAGTAATGCTTTTCATGTAGTGGTGTCAACAAAAGTGTAAAAAGACAGTGCTGGTATGTGAAAATGAAAAACTAGTAAGACACTGAATATGTTTCACCATGCAGAGGAACTGCGCTGAAACTCTTAAGCCAACCACACAAACAGGTTCTCATTTCTTGGTGGAGGTGTGGGGAGATGAGGAATCATCAAGAAAGAGGAAGATAACTTCATTGTTATGCAGGGGAGCTTCACTTAGGACTTAAACAGCTTTGCTAATGACCCCATCAGATTGCAAATTCTCTTTAATAAGGCAATAATAATAATTAGGAAGACAAAGGGAGAGCAATATGTGGATCCTGTCATTGGAATTTAGTGCAATTCTGCACAAGATGAATTGAAAGGACTAAAAAGAGATGGAGGAGTTATATGGAAAATTATAAAATAAGAGGTCACACAGTGGTAATTTCTTTGTAGCAAGACTGAAAATAAAATCTGGTTCCCTGTGTTAAATTTGAAAACTAAAATTTTAGCATGAAACATCATGCTCCAGGTCTTAGCTGGCTGCTATGTGTAGTTTGAAATCAGGCTGCTTCTACTGTTAGTAAGCTCTCTCCTTATCTAGCTTATGTGGCAGCTCAGTGTTTAGTTTAGCTGTTCAATTTATGAACTAAAAATTAGAATAAAGAACCTCATATAGGCCCATCTCAGAAGTCATGCTTCAGACCAAATTTAAATTTAAAAAAAATGTTTTCTGACTGTCTGAGCTTAGAATTCTGAGCTACCTTCAGCCAAACCAGGACAGCCTTTTATAATATATGGTGAGCTTCAGAGTATGTATCCACACTAACATTTTCAGCTCGGTCATTTTTTGAAGCTAAGTTATGATTTTTCTTTTCATTCCAAGTACTGTCACCATATAAAATGCTTCCTATTCATTGTAACTGAGGGCAGGGCATTCTGTCCCTGGTTTAGCAGCAGCATCTTTGCATATATGTGACAGATATTAACTTAATAAGTAAAGTTATTTCCTCAAGTTTATCGGTGCTGCACTTCTGAACTTGACAGGAGTCAATATTAGAAGTGGAAAACCCACAAGAGGATATAGTTGATGTTATAGCTCAACTGATCCAGAACATATTTTTGCAGACACATATTCCAAGAACCACCCACACAGACACTGATCTGAGCAGACTAAGCATTAAATAGTAATGCTTTTTCCTTTAATGCTAAATATTTCTAAAAATCAATGAGTGCATGATAATTTTTGCTTTAAGGAAATGCTGCAAATCTTAGTGGGTAGGTGTTGGTGTAGTTTTCCCTTACTGCAATCCTATTTAATAGTTATTTGCCTAAAGGTTTGTTGGTATTGGTCATGAGGAATACGTATCCAAAGTACTCTGTATGTGTTATCAAATTGTGCAGGATCTATTTTTTTTTTTTTTTTTTTTTTATGTAATTGTGTTAAAATAAGGCTGCTGTTAGGAAGGAAAGTAATAATATATCTGCTGGAAAACTTAAAAGTGCTTTACAGACTGTGTGTATGTACTTCTTAGGCAGGCTAATTGTGCAGACAATGTATCTGCAGTATAGATTTTAAGGGTCTTGACTGAGATGAAACAAAAACCTGCAGTTGAGTCATTAGTATTCTGAATTATGACTGCTCTAAATATAATTAAACTCAGTGTCTTCTTGCTAAGTTGTGTTTAGCATAGTCCAGGTTGGCCTATGTGGCAGACTTTTTGTTACTGTAGAGCAGTATCTCTGATGTAGAATTCTGTGAGGAATTTAAACAGCCTCTGGAATACTGATTTTTCGATAGTATTTCTGTCAGGTTAAGAAGGTGGGCCCCATCTTGGCAGATGCAGAGAAAGAGATTGGACGAGCTCCAACATAGATTCTTTGTTGTGCTTTGTTGCTTTTCATTAATCAGTCGTGATTCCTAGACATTTTTCTGAAGATAAATGCATCGAATCATTTTAAACTTCAAATTTCTTGTTGTCTGGCAATAGTAAAACTAACAGTGCACTGTATCCTCTAACAGTACATTGGCACTGTATCCTCTAACAAAATAGTTCATTTTCCGATTGAAGATAATTAGAATATTGGCAAGAATATTCACAAATAGAAAAGTAATTACTTTATCTGAACAACATCTTGCAGATGAACCACAGCTATTGTGTGTATTTATTCCTCTATTGAATTCCTATGGCTTTGCTGAGATGCCAAACATTTCACTGATCTGTGTAACAGAGATATAGCTGTCACCAGTGTCCACCAGCAGATTCCATAGCATCTGTTTCTCCAGAAGCCCAAGAGCTCTCATCTCATCTGCTAAAGATAAGGCATTACCAATTGGTCCATAGATTCCCCAAGGAATCTATGTTCGGCCTGGATTTTCCCCCACATCCTTCAGGCTGCTCCAGAGCTAATTTTCCCCCGTCACAAGGGAATACTGATTTTCTGTGTATCTCAGGTTTTCTGAGGGCTCATACATCATACTCTCTCTCTCTCTAGAAACTTATATATTCTCTCATATAGTACTGAATACTATTATCCCAGATTGTCACAGAGGATAATTCGGGCTGAAAGGCACTTCAGGAGCCCTCTACTCCAACTTACTTATTCAAATCAGTATCAGACCAGGATGCTCAGGGCTGTGTCAAATCACATCTTGAAAAACTTCTGAAAACCAGTGCTGCAAAACTGGTCTGTTGCCTGACTGCTTTCATGGGGTTAAAGTTTCTCCTTTCACCACTATGAAGACCCCATTCCTGTCCTCTCAATAAGCTCTCCACTTCTGTTGATTTCTCAGCAAAAGCCACCTCTTCTCCAGGCTCAATTCCTTCAGCCTTTCCTCACAGTGCAAGTGCATCAGGCCCATCTGTTGCTGTAAACTCCACTGAACTTGCTCCAGTTTGTGAATATCATTCCTGCACTAGGAGCCCCATGCTTGGGCACAGTGATGTGGTTTAATGACACTTGCTAATTGCTCACTCCTCCCTTTGCTTATCTGTCAGAGCAATTTCAGCCATACTCCCACATGTCTCACAGCTACCAAAGTGGCATTGACCAGAACCAGGATGGGCATCTGTACAGAGCCAGACAAAATCTATTTTTATGGTAGGTAGAAACTGACAACTCTGATTTTCCACAAGAAGCCTTGTGTTAGGTGAGGAGTCCTGCAGAGGTACAAATTCCAAGAATTCTTTGATGTGAATAAGGTCTGTCCAATAAGGTCTGTCATTCCAGCAGAACCATTTTGGGGGGGTATACTATACTAGACATTAAAAAAATATCCTATCATATTGTGCAGAAGAGATTTTTTTTTCTCTTGAACTCTCTTGTGAAAATTGTTTTCCCTTAAAAATAGAGAAGCAGAAGAGGATTCAAATATTTACTCCAAGCAGAGCACTTCTGCTTTTTGACCTCTAACCATTATACATGGGAAACATGTTAGTTTAAAATAAAAAGCTTTAAAAGTGCACTAACATAAAAAGGACACTATGTGTGTCAGGTGTTTTAAAAATATGGCAAAAGAGCTGAGGTCAACAAAAACTACTTGCTACCATATGTGAAATAATTCTGTAATGGTCTTAAAAGCCATATCTGTTACTATTGTTTCAGTCTCATTATATGGATACATCTACTTTTTATTCTGATTATGAACCAGAAAAGGCCTCCTTTGGGTGCTGTGAGGCTGGGTATCTTGATAGCTTCAAAATCAGCCTGGTATGTGAGTGAAATTTATGAAGATTCCTGTGGTCGAGAGGCCATGTAAGTAGCTGAAAGTCCATGCTGAAACTGGAATTACAGCACACGAATATGAAATTTAAATGAAATAAAGCAAAAAGCAAAAGAGCTGAGAGGGTGGAGGGATCTTGAGGAATGCCTTGTTAAATCTGAGCTGGATGTTGCTTGCTGAAGACTTAGTTTCACAAATAAATCAGAGCTGGTTGCTAAATACAACAGAGATTGTACAGAGCAGTAGAGGCAATTATTTCAAACAGTAGTAAGTAGTGCTGTTAATCTGAAGTAACTGGACAATAGATCAGTCTCCAAAAATCCTGAAACTGCATGCAAACCTATAGTGGTTTCTAAAAAGACCTAAATACCCCTCTCAACCTCCCCTATCAGAAAAAAAAGGAGTTTCCATTCAATTCACTTGCTTTTTGAGATTTTGAAAGACATTGTTACTCTCTTATCTGGGACTGTAAGACCTTCCTCCCTTGTGAAGTTCTCAGGTAGTCTTCTAATTACATTTCAATAAAATAAAAATATTTGAGATACATTTTAAAAAGTCAATAATTTAATGCAGCAACAGAGCACCAGTTTTCTGTTACTTTTCAAGCTATTACTGATTTACAGTTAGCATTCAGTTTTAGATACATAGTCCATATTTCCTATGTCAGGTGAGTCAAACCATTTAGGAAAAAGCTGTCTTTGGGTATGGTTTGAATAGTTAAGTATTCATTTATTGTTTACATTTTGACATACCCATTCTATCGTTCGTATTCAATATTAATAGACTGTCTTCAACTAAATATTCAATAGCAGTATTTCTATACTCTATACAGTAATATATAACTCACTTTATATAATATTTGTATACTTTTATGGCCCATCTTAAGTAAATTAAAACCTGTCACACTTCTGTGTAATGAATACAAGGATAATAATGTTCAGTGTTGAGATTAAATTGTTAGGCCTCTTGAAAATGAAACATCCCAGACAATGAAAATTCCCAAGGGAATAAAAATCATACTTTATTCTTTGTATATATATAAAAAAATAAAAATAAATCCAAGCAGAAGGAAAAAGAAAAAAGTTTACTGGATTTGAAAAGGATTTAATGCTGACAGACTTGGCATGATCTTCAGTGGGACAATGAAAAGCTTCCCATAGGACCATAAAATAATTCTGGGTAACCTTTTCAATTTCAAAAGGCTCTGTCATCCCAGTACATACTTTGTGTCTCCCTTCAGACTTCCCTGGGCCCCCTCAGATGAAATTGTTGCTAAGGTTCTGCCTGCAGCCTGGCCTCAGAAAGATTTTTCTAATGTCATGTGCCAGAATCTAAGGACAACATAAAAAACATAATTCCTTTCCCCCTTCATCCCCCACCACTGTGATCACAGGCCAGTCAGTCACTCAGATATCCCCACAACGTGACCTGCATGCCAGGCAAAAACTTTTTAAACCTACAGTCTAATTGCTCTCTACTTATGTCTTCCACTGAAAATGAAGCCATGTCTCTGGATGCCATTTACAGCTCAGCACAGAGGACACAAGGCTCATATTAGTGGTTCAAAGCCTTGGAAAGTATATCACAAAATGCATAGGAAGTTGTTATTTTCTAGAGTTACTAAACATTCTTGCATTATCCTCTTGTTCCATGGACATTTCCAAGGAAAAACGTCAGTAACTCTTTAATTTGAAAGGTCTGAAAGTTACTCTTGTGTTTGTTAAAAAAAATAAGAAAATCTCTGAGGACGAGCAGTATTAATTCAAAACAGTTTTAAGTGAGTGAAGCTCAGAGTTGTTCCCAGCCCTACTGTTTTACTGTATGTATATACATTGGATAGTAGTAACTTTGTAAAATTTTATATACCTGTAAAGCCAGATTACTTTCTAAGGTTTACTAAGTAAGGTCTGTGGTGCAAAGCCTGGAGAAGGAGGATTTTTCTGTGGTTACCTTTTTGTGAACCTTGGGGAGTCTGCAACTCTGCTAAGAGATCCCCATTGACAGAAACTCTTTATGGAGGATAAAGCTTGCCTTCATTTACTGGTGAATAAGCAGAAATGACATTACAGGTCAGACCCTGTTGAGTTTTGATACGTAACAGCTCGGTGTTTTAGTCAGATGCTGTTAAAATTTAAGTTTGCAGATAAATTGCAGTTGCTGCTGAGTAATGAGAGAGCAAAAGAAGAGTCCTAAACATCCCAAGTTTCTCTCATTTCACTCCCTTCCCCCCCTCTGCCCCCAATTAATCTTTCTTTTTCTGTCAAAATGACTTGGTACCAGAGAGTTTGCCTCTGCACCCAGGAGCCCAGCATTAAATGTAGTTTATCACACTTTCTGGATTATTTAATTATTTGGGTAAAAAAATCCCTAACCAATTGGAAATGACCTATTTTGTTGCTCTGAATAGCTGCAAGGGAGTTGTACTAGAAAGCTAAAATCATTAAAAAGACCTATTTTTTACTAATTCAGTGCAATCAATCGAACTTTATAAGCAAAGGTAGAGTAAGAGAATCTCTAAAACTATTGGGTCACATCCTGAGTTCATTGTTAGGTAAAACTTACCAATGAAGTCAAGAGTAGATTTTTCAGAGTAGAAGATCTTCAAGATTCTACCTTGTATTTTAAAAATGGCAAATCTGCACTGTATGCACATTTAATATTTTTAAAATAAGTATTGGCCTAATCTAACATGTTCATATGTAGGTTTTGGATTGAAATCAAAATTGGAATATGTCAGGATATCGGGTTTTACATGGGCCCATCTGTTATTTTTACAGTTCCCAAGGTACAGTTCAGATTTTCAGAGACTACAGAGGGAAAAAAAAATCAGTATTAAAGATGATTAATAGCAAATGGTTATAATATTAGAACAGTTACTAAGTTAGAATATTGCCATTTGTAAAAAAAATCTTAAAGTTGAAAACATTTTATGTAATTTGAAAAATATGTTAAATACGGCTTTGAAGTGTATTGCTTTAATTAATTTCAGAAGAAATAAGCAATAAAACTTGTGGGGCTTAGAAAAAAAATTGTATTGAGGGTTACCAAGGCCTGGAAAATCTTTTAAATGCCTTTTATATACCATGATACCCAAAAAATGTGAACACTGATGCTCATCATTTAGCTTACAATGTAATGAATAATTCTGAAGTATGCTGTGGTTACAACAATAGCTAGGATTCCACAAAAACTATTGAGTAAAAATGTATCTTTGTAAATTTTAATTTCACCATCTGAGGCTAGAGCAGGTATATTTTGGGTTTAGTTGAAGGATCTGTTTATCATATGCTTTAAATCAAAATGAAATCAGGATGCAAGTTCAAATAGCCTCTCCATGCTTTTTAATGTCTTGAGTAAACGGTATTTGTGAAAATAAGAAGTGGAAAAGACACTTAAATGCAGGAAGATCCATGTAGTCACCAGTATGACAAACAATTTCTAAAAGAAAATATTTTGCAGTGTTGCCAAGTAAGGTTCAAATAGAAAGATTTTGTTATATAAGATATGTTACTGTTAGTTTGTCTGCAGTCCTATGGCTGCTGCTGAAAAGGAGCACGGTGAAATAAGAGAAAGGATATTATCACTGTGATATTGAAAACTGTGAAATAATATGGAAGTAAAGGTATTAAACAACCATTTCAGCAGACATGTTCTTAATCAGGGAGAACCTCACACAGAGTAATCCACATGAAATAACCACTGAGGTGCAACTGGTGATAGCTACTGCTTCCTTTAATTGCTGTGAAAGAGAAGGAAGCCTCTGGTTGTTTTGATTTTTATTTTTTTTTCTGAATAGTACAGTGAACTAACTGAAATGGGAAAGGCTTGTAGAACCAGTTTTCTTTTAGTTTTTCTTTCATCTCTGATACATGCTCTTATGCACTAGTTAATATTTCAAGTGTAAAAAAACACGGTTCATTACATTTGTCTGGAAGTTGACTGAGTTTGTTCAGGAGCAGGAGAAATTATAGACTTTGCTGTGGGGTTATTTTTCCTGATCAGTCCCTTGCCAAGATGAAACTGTACAGCCAAATGTAAGTGACTGAGCATCTTCTGCCTCCTTTCTGGTGAGGAACACTGGAATACTCTACTGCAATGCCAATAAGTGCTGCTGTAGAGACCAAGCTGTGTCCTGTGATGTAAGGGGAAGTTTAGGTTAGATATTAGAAAGAATTTCATTACAGAGAGGGTGATCAGACATTGGAATGGGCTGCCCCGGGAAGTGGTGGATTCTCCGTCCCTGGAGATACTTAAAAAGAGACTGGATGTGGCACTCAGTGCCATGGTCTGGTAACTGCAGCGGTAGTGGATCAAGGGTTGGACTTGATGATCTCTGAGGTCCCTTCCAACCCAGCCAATTCTATGATTCTATGTGTTGCAAACTGCATGGCATCCAGCTTGGTCAGTCAGGGCTGCTTTTTAAGTAAGGCAGCAATGAGGAAGGCTTTCAGCAGGGTGTGGCTGCTGGAGGGAGGGAGGAATGAGGTAATCCTTTAAAGCAAACAGAGTTGTTTAAATAATGCCATGAAACTTCCAGTTCTCAACAATGGTCAGAGTTCAAGCTGTGTTTGTATATTCAGGGTTGAAGGTTAAACAGTAACTAAAGTCTCCCCTGATTGCCACCGGTTTACATTTTCTCTGTCACTGATGTTTGCCAAGTGGGATTTTGTGAGATTAGAAAGAATACAGCTGGGCAAACGGGTATATTATAGGGCTTACCCAAACAGAGTTAGAGAGGACCACCACACTGATACAATACATATGGGGAGTTCAGACCACTCTGAGAGGCCTGATGGATCGTATAACAAGCAAGGGTTGAATGCAGAACATTTTAAAGGAACTATGTAGTTGAAAGACCACACCTCTCTCTCATTTTGTATTTCAAAGAAGTTGCAGCAGTACAGAACAGTACTGCAACTGAGAGAAGAGACAAAAGGATTTCTTTTTTATTTTACACAGTGTTTTCTCTGTGCCATTTGACAGCCCCTTTCAGGAAACTGGTTTCACTCTGTGGCCTTTGTTATCATCACAGATCGCTGAAAAGATCCTGATAGTCAAAAAGCAGTGTAAATAAATTCTCTGGGTAAACAGTACTTAATGGCAGCAATAGTATGCAGAACATAATGTGTAATTGCAATGGTTTTGTCTAGTAATTTTCACAGAACTGATAATGGAGTGAAACATAATTTCCCTTAAGGAAATACTTTCCTTTGACACTTTGTTTTTATCTTTTATTTAAGTCAAGCAGAACTTTCTGATTTCTCTCAGTTCTTTACATTTCTGCTATTTCTGAAAGCTCTGACTAGAGCTTAACAAATGTTTATTGATATGTCATGTCATCTTGTTGGCATTCATTTGACTTCTGAACACCTTCACTCATTGCTGTTTACAAGAACAATTGTTTATATTGATCTAAATATTGCTGAGGTAGAAATTATTTCTGATACTAATAAGTGGTCTGGCAACAATCACAGAAAAGGCTGTTGAGATGCATAAATCTGTTTCCTAGTCCATCATGTCCCTGCATCCAGCACCCCGTACAAGATGACTCCAGTTTACCTGCTGCAGAGATGCTTTTGTGCTAGAGTTGATAAATAACAGTAAAGATTCATGGAAAGGTGTGAACTTTGGTAATAATTTCTTGCTCAGAAGCTTCATGCTCAGCAGACACTGAAAGTAAATAGAATTTCTCATGTCTAGCAGCAGGAATTACTCATGGTTGCCTCAGTGTGCTTAGCATGTGGCAGGATATGCTTTAAGACAAACTGCTGTTGAGGGGAATTACTCTGCAGGGGTGAATTTCCCTAGAATATTCCACACTGACTGTCCTATTATCACATTACAAAGTTTTCACATGATCTATAATATGTATCACTAGAATATCATGTGTTTACTTTTTAAAGCATATCTTACAACCGTAAGAAAATGAAGTCTCTTAAACATGTAAATGTATTAAAGGCAGAGAAATAAAACAGAAGGCAACAACAGAAGTTGAAAATCTAAACTGAATCCCTAAAGAAAGGATTATTTCTTTCAAATGTTGTATAATAGTTGCAAGAATCAAACTACTTCATCTATAGCATTGCTGAACAGTACTGACTTCTGAGACTAACAGTTAATCTCTGTATGGGTAGCAGGCACTGTCTCTCAAAAGCATCTTTAAATTTATTAAAATTATTTTCACTGCCTGACTTGTTCACAGAATTATGAGAATCTGCTAAATTGACAGTCATTATGAATTTGATTCCTCAACCCAAACTAAACTCCCTACTTTTGCACTTCTTAGCTCCTGCAAAATAAAAGCTTGAATGTGACTATTTGGATATTAAGTAAAGGAGGGCAATGGAGCCTGGCTCTGACACAGGGGGCTTCAGTTCTCTAGGGGTAACTGAACTGTGTAATAATATCATATGCTGATTTTCATGTAACTTCTGCATGGGTATTTTCTTCATTATATGCTCTATTTCTGCATCATAGCTTCAAAGATGAGAATTTTTACCTTTTTACCTGGCTCCGACTCTCAAGAATTTTGATGCTTTGCCTTAAACTAAAAATATTTTCTTTATTCTTAAACATCTGCATTTTTATTTTCAATTAATATCATGTAGAAATGTGTCCAGTTGGGTGCTTAAATTTTTTTTATCCCTTGTGCTCCTGTAGAAATAGAGAGCTACCAGGACCTTGCAGGACTGGTGTGAAAATTTCTGTCAGTTTGGGGTTTTGTAAATCGCTTTCAAAAGCTAAAAGACCTGGGCATGTATATATTCTGTTTAATATGGTAAAGTCCTTAAAAATCTAGAACTGTATTTAAGTTTTCACTTAATTCCACTTGGTAACAAATCAGGAAAAAGTCAAGATCTGCAGAACTGTAAGGTCAAAGTCCACCTATTGTAACATTTTATTTACTGACCCTCCCACAATAGAAAGAGATAAGTAACTGATTAAGGCTCTTTTAAATTAATGTGATTAAAAAGCTAATTAGATCTTTCATCCTAACACTCTCATATGAAGTCAGCAAAACAAAAGACCTGTGAAAGCATTTACTTATTAAATATTTGTGCATGAAGGAATAAACAAAGATAATAATAAGGCTTAGTTACCATTAGTTGTTGCTTACTAATGAAAATTACTAGACAGGACTCAAAAAACAGCTCTCATAACACTTCAGAATTAACTTTCAGCAGTGTCAAAAATCAAGTGGCATTTCTTCAGGTACTCTTGCCTGAGTAGCAAAGGAGTATGAAGGTTTCAATGCTAACACAGTTGAGCATCTTCTCTTACTCATTAAGTAAGCTTTTAGAAGGAGCAGTTAAATGTTTGAGATCTTGAGACAGGCTGTCATATTTTTCTACAGTTTCTTTTAAACACTTCAGCAAATTTAACTGTAATTCTGTTAAGACTGTATGAGTGATATCTTCATAGAGTTGTAGTCAAGTGAATCACTTTATCAGTCCATATTTGTGTACTGTTGGATAAATTCTTGAATATGTGACTTTTCTCAGCTATTCTCCCAGGGGATCTTCCCTGTGGCAATAGGTCAGCTCTGACTCTCTGAGCCAAATACTGACTCTATTGACAAAATTACTGACATAAAAATATGCTGTATGTGTTAGCATATTTCACTTTTAAGTAACGTGTTTGTGATGATGACTTCAGAATTAGAATTATACACATGAAACTTCGGGGTTTATGATTTAGTATTTACGCAAAAAGCTACTGATTAACAGTTCTTTCAGGGTGGTTCTTTGGGTGGTCAGGGAGGTTCTGTGTAAACATACAGTTTACCTATAGGCTCTTACAATGGTCCCTTTATCTTTGTAGAAGTACTCAAGAATGTTAAGTCCAATTTACTAAGTGATCCTATAATCCCGTAGAATGTGAACATTTTTTTTTAATGTGAACCATATTATAAGGTAAGAGAAACATGATTGAACTGTAGATAGAAAAATAGCTGGTTTCAGCTTTTTTAATCCAGAAGTGAGCTTAAAATTATGTTTATAGATCTGGCTGATTAGTAAATTATAATATGCACATCAGCAAGCAATTAATAGATTTATTTCTTTTTTTAAGGCACTGTCTGCAAAATCACTGTGTCAGAAAATATTCACATAAATAATCCCATTGCTGTTAATGAAAATATCTGTAAGAGTAAAGCTGCTTGCTTAATGTTTTCCAGAAGTTGGTCCATGTACCCAAACAAGTATGGAATTTACTGCTGGATCATGCAATGCAGGGCATCACACAAGGGTCAGAGTATGTGGAAGAGCTGCAGAAGTCCATTGGAGCAGAAACCTCATAGGTTCCTCTCCTATGATTTCTTATTTCTCTTGAAAATTTGGTCTGCACTAATTCAGCCACTTTCATATTAATCTGTTTTCATTTTGTATGAGTAGCAGAGAATCAGACCAATATTTTGCTCATTCTTTCCCCTTCTGTGGTTAGTAAATGATGGAACCACTTTTATATAACGAGGCTCAATGCTTGAGAAATGCGTGGGGCAGGTTTATTGCTCACACTTGCATGTCCTGCATGGTATAAAACAGAGTTTCACCATTATGGATTAACCATCTATTGCAATACTTCAGTCCATCAGTTCATTTTGTGCACATTTAGTTAGCAGCAGGAGTGTTGTGCAGTAGTTTTGGCTACAGTTCCCTCTGTGACAAATTCTGTGTGTTTCAGGTAACAAACTGTGCCTTCATGAGGAGAGGTTGCTTATTTTTAGATTCAAAAAGAAAACCACCTGTAGAAGATGTAAATCTCAGCCTGAGAAGCTATTTCCAGTTCCTGTGTTGCTTTGTACTTTGTATAAAGATGCAGATTCTTGGCTGTGTTTATGAAACATGTTTTACAGACAGCAAAAGAAGCTGAAGGTTTGGAGACCACTCAGTTCACTCAGAGATGTTCTGTATCTGCAGCTAGTGCCAAGGTTTGTTTAAATTCCCTGTAGAGCTACCTGGCTGACAAGATACATGAGTTAACATAGGGATATCTGCTTAAGGTAGCTTCATGAGTTAGGAAGCAGATGTTAATGTCTCATATAACACTTAGGTTCACCTTTGGAGAATTCAGGTTGCAGGCATTAGGTTGGTTTAGGCTTATCACAGTACCAACTTCACATGAAATATCCATCTGAAACTTCTAATGTAATGTTTAGTATTCTCTCCTCCTTAGGAGCAGTTAAGTTTTATGTAGCTAAAGGTCACCCTTGAAAGCTTTCCCAGATGTCAATATGAGCAGCTACCTCGTTTTTATGGCCCACTCTTCTTAGTGGAGACAGTATCATTCATCACCAGGGGAGAATTCCTCTCCCAGTTAAATCAGAAAGCGCAAATGCTTTTAAAGATGAAGTCTAGCCAAAGCTGAAGTATACTGGATGCCTATCAATATAAAGGAGTTTATTCTGCTGAAATGAAGAGCAGTTTACCTGAAGTGTCAAGTCAGAGGAGTTAATTGCCAGTAAATCTTCGATTAGCTCCTAGAGCATGTGAGCATGTCTGGTAAAATTCTCTATTTAGATGTGTATGTTTTAGGAAAGAATTTGATCCAACAGATTTATCCTTAGTGGCAAGCTATTTTATTTAACTTCTCAAAGATAAAGAAGTGTCCCATAAAGGCACTTTGTTTTCTTTGCCTGGTTTTGATAATGTTTGATTTGTTGCTGGTGGTGTACTTCTGTGATTTATTTCATAATCCTGTCTATGTGGGTTTCTTGTTTTTCACTGCTAGCTCAGAACAGACTGACCCGAATAAGATTAGTCAGAAAACATAATTCATTAAAACAATATGTTGATATTTTGAAGATTGTCTCTCTTATCAGTCTCTCTGATTTCAGCAAGACTGTCCTATCTTTGAAAATTCTGCCATAGTATTGAATTTCAACTTCTCAGGAACAAAAAAACCTCCAGCAGCCAGGAGCTTGTGCTAAGCAGCAACCTGTGTTGGTAGAACATGGTATTGATTCCCAGATGTTAGAGGTGTCATTCTATGCATTTTCCCAGACAGAAAACACTAAAGATAAGTGAAAGTAATATGATTTTTGTTACTCTGAATATAGGTAATTAGCTCCTTGTGTCATCTCCAGTTAATCTGCAGAGCACATGGAAAATAACAGCACAAAGTATTAGGTGTCCTCTAGATACTAATGGAGCCTTAGCTTTACATTAATATCTGATTGAGGTCTTGACAAGCATACTTCTGCTTGCCACTATTTTTTTGTCTTGTAAATTTTATTCTTAAAAATGTACTAATTATCTTAAATATATATAAATACATAATAAAGTAGAGTTTCAAACCATGATACCACCTAAAATTCAAGCTATCCATTACAGTACTGACATCTCCCATAAGACCTTGTTTATCAGTCAGGTCCTTATGCTTTGAAATGGAGAAAAAAGAATTTTGAGAGAGTGTGGGTTTATGATTGCCATTGCAAAAATTGTTTTCTCTGCATCATTATTCCCATTTTTTTGTAGCTACATGGTTTTTTAATCTATTTGTGCACTTTGCCTTTGTTTAACTGAGACAATGAAAAGTGAGGGTATAGAAATCCTCCTCTCAAGTAGTGACTGGCAGTCTAATTAGTCACACTGTTTCATGTTGTATCATTGTTTGTTTTATTCTTTACAGTTATTTTTGTTTATTTGAGTTCATAAAATAATAAGTCAGAAACCTTTACTGGAACTGTTATGAAAAATAATGAGACATTCAGTGGTAATTTCCAGGTAATATTTACAGAGAGAGACATTTTCTTAGTAGAGGAATAAAGTTTTCTAATTTATGATCATCATGTGGAAATCTTTAAAAACAAATAAACAGACTTGTTGAAATATAAGATCAATTTGAAAACCCCAAATAATAATTTTATTTCTGTGAAAAACATGTTTTGGAAGGTTGTGCAGTAGATGCAAGAGCCAGAGCTCAATTTCAATAAATAGATAAAAATAAACTTTTGCCACAAAGTGAGTGTAATACTTTTTAAATAATGCCTGTTTTTCTGGCTGATACTTTAGGTAGTGAGCAAAACATATTTCAGTGAGAGAAGGAAAGCAGAATGCAGCCATCCCTGGGATTTAGGAGTTAAGTTTGATTTCATGAAATTACATTGCTTTAGAAGTATTACAGCTGATGGAAGATCTTAACATATTTGTTTTGCAAAAGATCTTAATGCCTTAAATAGGTTTTAATTTCTATATCATTTGTACTGAGCAGATAGCAAATGTTTTGTCCATGATGTGTATTTTGCTTTCTCTCATCTTGTCCCTGAGCTGAAAATTCACTGGATAGTGAAGTGTTTGGTTTTGGTAGAATTTTGTTTTTAAAAGCAATAAATCTATTTTAAAAATGGGCAAGCTGGGTGCTAGAAAAAGTCAAGACCAGAGAGGTGTCATGCATTTGGAGAGAGAGGTGGAAATGCTTGTGATGACTGCTGGAGCTCATTCTTTAGCTTGTTACTGAGATGATCACTGATCAATACCAACTGTATGGTTCAGTGCTATGCAATACAAAGAGAGGTAAATGCCATCCCCAACCTCCTGACACATCTGTGTCATTTTCTTAGTTGACATCAATGTTGAAAATATCTGGAGAGAGAACAGGTTTGTTCCACAGTGTAAATTAAGCATAGGGGGATGGATGTGCAGTTTCCTGTTACTGTTGTTCCGAGGGAATGACTTAAATCATTTCAACACTTTCTCTTTGGATCCCTGCCATACCTTGGGACAAATGATGTTGGATTATGCCAGATCAGGAAGATGAGAATGGGTATCTGCTCACTGACAGCAGTTCTTCCATAAATCTCTCTAAAGTTTGTCCTGTACTCTGCTGGCTTTGATCCCAAATGTGATGGATCAAAGGTATTGGCTTCAACTGAATGAGTTATATTGTGCTCTGGCTGACACTTCAGACCTGTTCAGATTTGATGTACAGGGTAATGTAAAATACAGTATTTTACTATCTGAGGATTTTTGAAGTGTTGTTTTAAACACTGCATGTCTTAGGAAGGAAGGAATACATCCTCCATAAGTCAAATGTGAGTTACTTCATTCATGAGTGCAGTTGCTTGGGACATTCTTTCATCAGCTAGGCAGCTAATCCACTTGCAGGAACTTTTGGGAAAGGCTCCTGTGCAATTTCCAGTATTCTGTGAACAGTGTGAGCTCTTCAGATATTCCCGGAGCATACAAGAGGAACTGGTCTACTTAGGAAACCTTGTGTATCTGGTGATGTCACCCAAATAGGATCATAATAGTTTGGTTTAGAGTGGACGTGGCAGGATTAGGCAGTGTTGGGCTTCATTGATCAACCCCCCTGCAGCCAGTGCTGCTCAGTGTGGATTTTAACATCCTGATGTGACCACACACATCTGAGACAAGAGCTCTTTTGTTTCCAGTTATCTTGAAGTGTTGACAGCATGGCTTTCTTGCTTAATGCAAGCATATGGACATGGATGGCATCAAGAAGAAGAAGAAAAAATATTCGAATGGCTTTTTTTGCTTCCAGTACTAGTGTCTGCAGGCACACAAAAGTTATGCTTTCCCTTCTGCTTTCTGCAGATCAATTTGGAGTATTTGTCTCAGCCTGGTGGTTAGCAGTGAGAGAAACAAGTACATCCTAACAACCCACAAAAAATGAAACCCGTATTTGCTAAACTGCCCTGTACACCTCAAAAACATGTAAGGAATATGTGGTGTACCAATCCCATAACCACCTGCAAATGTTTCAGTTGGGCAATCTGTGTGCTAGGTTTTCTTTTTTCCATTCCTTACCCTATTTGCAATACATTTTAAAAAACTCAAAAAATAAAAAACAAACTTGTTTTTATCCATTAAAACCAAACGTCTCTCTTCAGGAAGTTTGTTGACTATTTTCAATACTCATCATTACATTCGGTCCTCTTTCCCAAGTACACACAGTATGTCTGCAGAATGTTCCCTAACCGAGGGGAAAGAGATTATTTTCACAAATGAGCCCTTGCTCACTAAAAATGACAGCTCATATTCCATATGAACTAAACATAGACAGGCAAGTTCTCCACCTCACTAGGAGAGCACAGCAGTATGGCAGAGCATGGACACAACCTTCTGGGTCTTCCTCAGACCTCGAAGAACAACTTTTCTACCAGCTTCCCTGTATCTCCCCTTCCCCAGCTAATACTGTTTTCTTTCCTATCCCCACCCACCCCCTCTTTCCTGCTACTAGAACCTGTAAGCAATCATTCCATTGCTCACTGCTTGGTAAGGAAAATCCCAGTGAGAGATGTACTTTTTCTCACTTTGCACCCTGAGTCCTATGAAAGGTAGAGAGTGTTTTATCAGTGCAGTGGTTTGATTTCTGTATGTGGATCTGTGTGTGTGAGGAAAAGAGCATGCCCTTGAGTACACCTACTTAACTAAGAAATATAATGGCATTGTTAGATTTGCTCTGGGAAATGTGGACTCCGTTGTCACCTTGGGCAAAGTAGCATTTAATGTTGAAATTAAAGCGTGTTTAAACATTGCTATCAGTCTTTCTAAGGCTTCTATTGTTATTGCTGTATGATATCATGTTTTGTTTAATTACATTTATAGAGTTTATCCATAAAACAAGTCTGGGTACAATTCAAAGCAACATCTTGTTATTCTTTCTCTGTGATTTTACTGGAAAGATAACAGTGATGTGGGACTGTGCATGGCTCTAAGTATATAGTGAGGATCACATCTGGGTTTTCACTCCTGAGAGAAGGTGAAATTCTTGGGAAGGTATCATATATACCTGAGCAGGAAGGATTCTTTGGGCCAAAGTTTTTACAGCCTTGGGAAGGAAACTAAACTGAGTCTCTCTTTGGCTGCCTTCGTAGTGTAGGTCAGTTTCAAGACCAAAGCTGAGAAATGGCTCTTTCAGCAAAGACTATATTTTTTTTTGATTGGTTGTGATTTTTTTTGGCTTTGTTTTGGTGCAAAGAGGATGATCAGACATAGTGTTTAGAGGCATTTCATTTTCCATAAACAAAGGGAAATATTTAGTGTTCTGATGAAGGGAGAGAATCTACAGAAATGGATTGGAAAGAGTCTACACAGATTAATTGGTGAACTATTGTGAGGAGAAAGTAAATGCTGTGTTTTGTTACATGTTAACAGTTTCTCTAATTAAATGGGTTGTTAGCAAAAAATTAAATTAGGAGGGCAACACAATATGATTATGGCTATATGGTGATGATTCTTTTGAGTCTACATCAAAAAGTGATTTCACTTTAAGTATGTATGCAGGTGTGACAAATTTAAGTGCCTTCAAGTGTTTGCTAAGGCAGCTATCAATATTTCGACCACTAGAAAAGGATTTACATAGGTGTGCAAACAAGAGTGGGTTTTTTCAAACAGATTCCTTTGATGCAGTTAAAACAACAATACTCAGCATTACTCATGGTGTGGCTGGTTTCCATGTATTTGCAGTTTTCTGAAAAGAACAGGCAAAGAAGATTTATAATGGCTGAAGTATTCAGATTCTGAAAATATTAACCAGCTCCTGTTTGCAAACAAATCTATCACACACACCACAGCTGAATATAGCTGACAGCTTAGGAACTGGGATATGACAGAACTGGAATGGCACACAAAGAACAGAAAGGGATCATATTAAGGCTAAGAACTCTATTTTACTTATTTGGTTGTTGATGTCTTATTTATTGCACTATTTTAATCATACAGTGAAAAATATTTCCTACAGGAAAAAAATCAGGTAAGTTTGTTACATATTCAGGTCTGATGGAAACCCAAACATGCTTTCCACATTAAAAATGTAATGATAGCTATCTCACAAATTGACACTTGTAGGGGCAGCTGGTGTATTCAGAGAAGTGGAATTGAAGAAGGAGCATAACCAGTACAAGGGATGAGAGGAAAACATGAACGTGCTCTTAGGGAGTCAGTGCTGCAGGAGGATACTGGGCAATGAAGGATGTCAAGGCAGGAGCCATGGTGTGGAAGAAGTTCTAGTTCTAGGGTCAGAAAATTTGCATTTCCCAAAATAATGCTTTTAAACAGAGCTATTTTTTGTCTAGTGCAGGAGAAAGTGTTCTAAAAAGCATGGAAGCACATCTTCGTATATACTTTGGGACTTCAAATATTAAACTATGAAGGTTTATTTTTATTTTTTAAACATGAAACCTCTACATTCATGTCATTCCAAGACTTCATGTTCACATCAATGCTGAGTTTGTAGTGATTTTCCAGTGCTACCCAATTACAGTGTTACAAAAACACTGGAATGCATTTTCCAAGTAATGCTATACTGTTGGTCAGTGTAGCAGAAAAGGCTTAACAACTGCTTTCCATCAAAGATTAAACTGCACATGGATATGGTTCAGTAATAGCAATGCAAAGGACAGTTACTGATCAGTTGCCAGGGCTGCATTTGTTCATGCAACATTACCTTTTGTAATGGAGCACTAAAGAAATGTAAAACATCAAGGGGGGCAGGGGAAAGCATGATCTCTTTTCTTCTCCCTAGGAACCAAAAGATATCAGCACTCATTCTCTTATTGACTGCAAAGAATTTAGCATCTCTGATGTGGTGCTGATCACGCATATTCTGTTTCTATTTTCTTCTTGGAGTAGCACCTGTAATCCTACAGATTCCATGAAAAACTGTTACGTTGCTAAGGATCATAATAAAAGTTAAGAAAAACTATTTTTTTAACCTTAACAAGAAGACCCTGTGTTGTATTGCAGATCTGAATATTCAGGGAAAGATCTTTTAGCTGGTACTTTGGGGGAGGGGAATCAAGGCAGCATTTTGCAGTATCAGCCATAATGGCACATTTGCTCAGAATTATGATTTAGGTTTGTTCTTCTGTATATTATCAAATAATAAACATACTCTCTCTCATTTAGAGAAAAGGTAAATTTGACTAAGTGTAAAGGAATTCAGCTGTATTCACCACGTGGTGTAATTTCAGTTATGGAAGAGGTGGTGGTGTCCCATAACACCTGAGCTGAAGGGAAGGTATCTTGTGATAAAGAACTGAGTGACACAATCCTGTGGATTTTCTTTGGTATTTTGTTTGTGTTTTGTCTTCAATTTGGGGTGTGCTTTTTATGATAGTAATAACTTAGTAATTTTATTCCTTTTTGACTTACATTTCTGCAATATCTCTCTGAAGATTCTTGATGTGTGTGTATGTAAGAATTTAAATTAAATAATGCATGTATTTAACCCATAGTAATTTTACTTTCTTAAGACAGCTTTTTTTCTTATGGTTAAGCACTCAGATCAAGAAGCTATTTTTCCAGTTTAGGTAAGAATGTGAGAAAAAAACCAAAACAAACTAATTATGTCTGAGGTTTTGAACATTTCACATACAGTTTCATCATGTTCATGGGTGTTACAACTGCAATATTGGACCCCTGTGAATGGTATGCCAGCAATAAGATTTAAGGGCTAAGATCCTTAGGTTTATTGGTTGCCAATAGAAGTGTCCTTAGAAGTGATGAAATAAACCTGTATTGGAATCATCTAGAGAGGCCCTTTGGTACATCCTGTCCTTCCTCTTGTCCACAGCTGTTTACTTCTCTTTTATAAATAGGTGAAATCTACTTGAGGGTAAATCTTGTCTCAGGCTTTAAGAAGGATACAAAATGAGAGAAGTAATAAAACATAAAAATATTCCTAACTTGAGCTAAGGATGTTTGGATCTAATTCTTTAACAAAAAAAATCTTTCAAGTCTGAAGAAGCAAATGTAATCCTCATACTATGCTTTCATGGTCTTGAGGAAAACAAACCAGGTCTTTGCTGATTAAGCAAGCTGAACAGAGGAAGACTGTGCTGTGTTTGCACAGAAGTTACTAAGGACAAGCAGTTAACTTGGTTACGCTGGCTGTACTCTGTGTACATGTGAGGCACTCCAAAAATTTCTCAAGAAATCTTCCAATTATTTCAGAGTAGAAGTTAAATATTAATGCAAAGGTAAACAGCCTGTTGACTTCCTATGTGGCTTATTACTCGGGAGCATAGCAGCAGTGTTGAAATACTGATAGTTTCAAGAAACGTGTGCTAAACCTAGCTTTCTTTTCCCAAAAGAGCTGTGTGTCTGAAAGGGATCACAGTAAATTCCACAGTAATTTGCAAATGGAAAGTAGAGGCAAAATTCATATTGTTCTTTCTCTGATCATCCCAAGCATTTTAAGCTTTGCATTGTGTTCTGTAACATGGAGTATGGTTGTGTTTATTTGTAAATAATATGATGCTTCTTTTAGCTTTAGATCAGTATGTTGCTGATGCTTTTCAACACTCACAGCATGCCTGAGGTTGGAAGGCACCTCTGGAGGTTGCCTAATCCTAAAGCCTCTGCTCAAGGCTTGGTCAAATAGAGCAGGTAACTCAGGGTTGTATATCCAGGCAGGTACATACAACCAGGTAGGTTTGAATGTCTCTATGGATGGAAATTTCACAGCCCCTCTGGGTTACCTGTTCCATAGTAAAAAGGAAAAAAACCCAACTTTTTCTTCTTTTTAAATGAAATTTCCTGTATTTTAATTTGTGCCTAATGAACCTTGCAACTGGGTACCACTGAATCTCGTCCTTTTGCTGGTATTCCATCCTTACTTCTCACATCCATCAGGAGTCCTGGCTGGAAGAACAGACAGGAGAAAAATTTCCATTCATAGGTGGTCAAACTGGTGGTGGAAGTGCCCTGACTTGGAGCTGGGTAGAGAGTGATGCTGTAGAAGAGGTGGAGAAGGTAGGTGATGTGCTGCAGATCAGACTCAGGCAGAAGGCAGAGGTTTTTGCAGAGTGTAGGCCATGGGACAGGATATGGCCCTTTAAATCCTGTGCTGTGTGTTAGGAGAAGCAGATCTCTACAAGGGAGGAAGTGCCATTGCAGGGAGGCAAAGCTTTTTCTGAAAAGGAAGCCAAAGGTGACTTTTTCTTTGTGAAAGTGAGACTACATCTAGGTAACTTCTTAGGTGAGAAAGATGGTACAACAAATAATTGTTATTTGTTTCTGTGTTTAGTGTTTTATTTCTTTAGTTTCCAGTTTTATTGCTTTAGGTACCAAGATTTGGGAATGTCTGTAAATGAACTTGTATATAAAAATGCCCTCACCTACAAATTCTGATAGAGTCTGAAATTTAGGTGAAAAATGAAACCCTAATGATTAATTTCAGGTCTCTAATTCAGTTTGTGTCCTTCAATATATTCTATTTTTTTATACTGCTTTTACTAATGCCTCCTTAAGAAAGTTGATAACTTGATTTTGAGTTTGTTATTGGTTGTCTGATAGGACTTTATCTAGATCCTTGTATTCCACCACTGGCTTTAGTGTAACTCAGAAAAGACAACAAGCCCTTGGTGGCAGAGGATAACCAATAAAGGAGAAACTCAGATCTTCATTTGTTATTTTGACTAGGGATTTACACTTTATTAAATTTATACTTGATTCAATTACCAGAGTGGGACTCCGCTTTTATTGAGTCATTTAATTTTCAGGGATTATGCCCTTTTTGATAGTGTATTTTACATAAAGCTTCTTTATGATTCTGTATATAGTAAGCAGGCAGGCACCTGAATTAATAGAAAAAGCAAAAAACTGCTTCTCCTCTTCCTTAAAATAGGTGATCTAAAAGTCACCGAGACTGTCCCAAGCTTGGAACTCATTTTTCTTAGAGCAAAACGTATTCAGATTGAGGCCATATTTTTTTTACAAAGCAAATTTTCACCTCCTGAGCAAGGAAGAAACACTCTAAAGGTTTGAAAAGAAATGTGTCCCCCTCACCTATGTCCTTGAAGGGACCTGCAGAGCGATTTTGCTTCCAGGGCTCTCAGCTTCACAAAGCTTTAACTAGAAAAGGAGGTCAACACAGCCTCCTGGGGCTTCCTGTGCTCCTGGAGCACTCCTCACCTAAACAAAAGCCGTGGCTTTCCGGGAAGCTGTCTTGCCTTGCTGCTGCTATGTGCCAAGACAATGTAGACAAAAGCCTTCATTTTGGCTTGGGTCAGGCTCCTGTAGCAGAGCATCATGTACAGTAAACTGAGAACAAACAGGCGGGGTAGGGCTGCTGCCCATCAAGAGGTGTCAGGTTCATTATGTCATCCAGCACTGGGCCTTCGTGTTCTTCCCCAGGACCTTGTTGCGCAAACTCTGCCTGTGACCTGTGCTTAACTCCAGTTGTTAAAGAACAGCTTCAGAGAGCTGGGGGCTGCTGGCTGTTTGCTTGGTGTTGAGGATGCAAAGGTCAGCTCCAGTTTCAGAGTTTACGGAATTCAGCAGCAGTCTGCTAAGCTGGATATTGTGAAACGTGATGGCTGGGAGGAGGGCATTTATTTTGTCAGGGAAAAACCACACTAAAAGTAAAATTCAGACACAAAAACCTGCGCAGTTTTAAAAAAAGTTCTCGGGTCCTTTGAACTGAACCCATCATGCCAATTATAGGTTTCATTCCAGTAATTTGTATTACATATGTTTCTCCTGCGAGGAAATGCAGGAAATTGCAAGCATTGTTTTAAAAGTTGCTTTCTTAAATGCTGAAGTTTTCTTTCCTGATGACCAAAGGAGATAGATTTAATCTGCATCCAGACATCAGTATGTTTTGCTGTAAGAAATCAACAGAGCTAAATAAAGCACTGTATTATGAAACAGTAATGGTCATTTCACATATACACTGACAAAAATATTCTCCTGTTTGTTTGGGTTTTTACTTCAAGTTCATTAAAAATGCTTACCTTGACTTGAAAACAAAATGTAAAATCATCTTTTAAGTATGCATGTTTTATGTTGACTTTTATTTAATATTTGCAAAGATTTATTCCTAAGGGAAAAAATAATGCTGACATAATTTTAATTTACTGGAACAGCTCATGCTGAGACAGGAAGAGTTTTCTTTCCCCATATCTTGGGACTGTGTATTGCTAGATAATCCAGAGGTGTAATTTTAAAATGCCTTTTTCTTTGTGACTTGCCAAAATGGCTTTTGTATTGCTCCATGCTCACTGTGTCTCACCAGGCTCCTCTAAGCCATACTTACTCTTTAAGCCGAAAGCTGAGGTGGCAGCTGTGTGCTTGTTTTCTAGTTTCTGAAATTTGAGCTTGAAAAGTGAAAGATGATCACATTTTCCATTTTGCATGACACTAGCAAGGATCCTGCAGGTCTGTTGTGCCTTTAATAATAACCAGTCAGCTCTACTGCCATCATGTTCTGGGCTTGGTGACATCTGTGTGGATTCACTGTCTTCTAAAGATGCCCCTTAACTGCAGTTAATTTTGAATTTATCAGTGGTTTTGCTGATGAGGATTTAGGTCAGAGCAGCTCCTTATCTAGGGTACTTCCTGGTTATTAACAACCATGGAAATGTAAGGTTGGGCTGAATGTATGACTTAGGTGCCCCAAAGTTACATACTTTCTAGTCTCTGAAGTCAGAATCCTGAATCCTCATTTAGACACTAAAGTTCAGTACCCAGGGCAGGGTGTCAAGGCTGCATCCAAACAAGGTGCTGGATAATTAGGGAGTCTAATACAGCCCACAAGACCCAGCCAAACAGACAAAAGAAACAACAAAACACCAACAAAAAACTAAAAAAAAACCTCCACCAAACAAAAAACAACCAAGGTCTGGGAGCAACAGTGAGTCTGAAAACCCAGACACAGTTTAGACTGTGGGGTACAGTGCATCTGTTAAGACAAACTTTTACCCAGGTAAATATGTGGCTGCAAATAGCTCCTTGCAACACGTGAGCTAACTTGTTTAAAGCTAGATTGAGGATCTCTGAACTGCACCACAATCTGCAGAACAAGCAGGTCAGGCCTCAGCAGATGTCTCTTTTGCAAAAAAAAAAACAAACCCTTTCTACTAGGGGAAAGCAGCACCCGTTCTTGTTTCTTTTGATGTTGAGCTGGAGGAAGAGGCAGGGTCTCAAATGGCTTAGCAGTTAGTACTCTCCTTGGAGGTTTGAATTCTTTTTAATGTATGAATGTATAAATCCTCATGACACCCACATGAACCAGGATGGTGGAGCACCTTCCTGTCCCTTGCTTATTCTAGCTGATCCTTTTGATGGTGGGATTCCTTTCTCTAGAACAGCTTAGCACCAATTGTATAGCACAGTGTACCCTATGTAAAAGTTCGGTGGTTAGAGAGCTCTCCTGGGTAGTGAGACATTTAGCTTTTGAATGAGTGTAGGCTTAGGAAGCTATTGAATCCAGCTCTCTCACTTGCTGAGTCCTGCAAACATTAAGCTGTTGCATAAAAGGTGGAGATTCCCACCCATCCTTTTAAAAGACAGTGAAGGAGTCTTCGTTTGCTGAGGAACCTCATCTTGTCAGTGTGCTCTCAGTATTATTCAGTAATGATTAATGTTTTGGATGCCTTAGGGGACCTACGCATTCCTTTGCCAAATTTCTAGATCCTATCTTGGGAGGGATGTGAGAAATAGGTGCTGAGCTATTTAGGCTCGGGCAGTTCTAAGCATGTACAAAGCAAACACCTAGGAAGCTTTCAGGTCAAATGAGAAGGAGAGCAGTAGGCTTAAGCACCTTCATGGAGTAAGAAAATCTTACTAAGTAGTATTATGGATTTCATTTTTGAACATCTGGGCCTCAGATTGAGTTCTCTTCTAGAAACTTGTGTTCTTTGCTTGACCTGGCTAATGGTTGCTGAAGGCAGTTGTGCTATTCTAGATACACACAGGAAACAAAAATATTAGTAAGTATGAAGATACCCTTAGTATCAGCAACAGTACTTGCTGCTTTTTGGTGGACTGACTTTCGGAATACTTATATATTCCTATTTCTACTTGATATGTTGTCTTCTACACAGAAACAAAATGTTTTGGACATGCATACTTCATCTGGCTCACATTTTAGCTGAAAAATACCAACAAGCTTGAGAATATAAACCATCAGTACTTAAAAAGTGAAGGCATTTGGCATTCCCACATATCCATGTTAGTAAATTAATCAGAAGACAGACCTGAGAATATTCTCACTTGACTTTTCTTAGAGTTTTCATAACTATTGCTTTGCAATGAGAGGTCTTACAAAACTTTGTATGTCACAGGGAAAGCAATATTAAGATTAGAGGATAGGTAAGGAGGACATTTCTGCATCAGAAGCCTTCTGCTTTTTTGAATCAGCATTTACTCTGGACACAGCCAGAGTGATTTTAACTTTAATCTGGCTTTCAACACCAGAAGCTGCTTCCCATGAATTCACACCCATTCACACGATCTCACTGCGTGAAAACTCTCACCTCTGAAAAGCAAAGTTCAAAGTTGAGTACACTTTCCTGACTGGAATTATTTGCAGCTCAGTTTCCCTCAGTTGGGAGATATAATATAACATTCTTGTCTGGTTCCCACTGTTTGGAAGGTACCTAAAGGGCTTTGTTTTAAGAGGTTTTTTTTTTTCCTCATCACCTTAACAATCCTGCCTTTGGTCAGTGGAAATCAGGTGCTATTTATTCAGTTTCTGCAACACCCACTTCATGGGAATCTCTGTACCATTAGCTCTGCCCATGGATTTAGAAAAACAAATCTATTCTGCTTCAGGAATGCCAAATGAGCTTCACTCGGGTCAGACATAAAGGAAGCAGGAAGAGAGCAACAGTGAACAAGGAAACATCAGATCAGTATGAAAACAATTTCAAGTTTATGAATCATAGAGCCTTTGGTGAAATTAATTAAACAGTGTCCTGCACACATTCAGAGAAAGAGTTGAAAGCCAAATAGCTCTATGAAGGTGAAATAAGTTCATAATATTATTTGAAGTGTTTTCAAGAAGGTTTGTTCTATGCACAAGAAAAATGGGAAAAAATTGAAATACACAGGTTGTGGGCAGACAGAGCATAATTTATTTTACTGTTACACTAGAGGAAACCAATGACACTTAAGCACATGAACCTGTCATCAGGTGATAGGCAAACTCTTAGACTTCATGGACAGGAAGAATGGACAAAAATCAAAAGCTTTTCCATTTTTCCCTCTGTTTCAGAGACAGTAAAATAGTTTTTGCTACAGCCTTTTGCTTTCACCCTTACAGCAAGATCACTACAGCAAGTTCTAGCAAATGTGGTAAAACTTACCATCCTTTTTGGTCACAGCTGTATTTTTACTTCCCCATTGAGAATTTTGAAAAAGCAGATAGTATCTAACAGAAGTACACCCACCCCTGAATATACTGAAATATATATTCAACTCCATAGTTTAAAGGAAACAATTCTAAAATAAATTGGTACATCTGTGTACAAGTGTGTATAATTTTGGTAATATTTAAACATTTTTCTATCAAAAAAAAAAGTGATTATACATTTTGACTATACTCATGTAGGCTTTTGCTATAGTAGAATTTATCTTTTTTTCTTCTTGTAATGTTCTGGCAGTTTTCCTGTTTTCTACAGTTTTCTATTGTTTGCAGTATAAAAGAGGCCTGGGATTTTCTCTGTATCTATTCTTCCTTCCTTTCTTTTTTTTTCTTGCAACTGCACAAGTCTCACTTAAGCCAAAGTTTTTTGTTTTTTTTTTTTTTGTTAAATTTATCTCTGTGTGTTCTTGCCAGTCTTTAATGAGTAGATTAAGGATTACATTAAAATGAAGAACAAACAAAATCATAGTCTAAAACATCTTGTTCTGTCCTGTGCTGGTTTGCATGTAAATTTTTAGGCAGGATTCTTTTTGCCAGATCATTACATTAGTTGCTCTGAAGGATACTTCTCTTTTTCGTTCAGCAAAAGAATCACAGTACAACTGTCCCGTATTTCAACATTTCCAGTAGAAATAAAAAAAAAAAAAAAGCAAGATTTGAACAAGGATGGCATGAATGATTATTACAGAGGCTTCTGTTTCATTGGTGTATGGTAGGCAGGAAAGAGGTGAGGAAGAGTTAGTTGTATGGTGGGAAAAAAAGACAAGAAAAATGTGTAGCTGAGTGTCAGAAAGGCTTCTACATCGAATTCTCTGGTGCTGTAATAATGGGACAATATTGTCTTCTATTCCTTATCAATCACTGACATGCATCAAATATTAAATTTTTGGATAAAACTATTTTTCCATAATAAATTATAAAATAATATTTTTATTTTCTCAGAATTTGATTGTTAATTAAAGAAAATTCCTTTTAACTGTTCTGGTATCAGAAAAAAAAGCATTAAAATGAAAGCACATGTTAGAAACTTTCTAGTGCCATTAAAGCTTATGCTCATTTCTTAAACCCTACGCATTTTATTTGAAACACTTGCATCTGATGAATTTCTAAAAGGCTTGGTCCTAAAGGAATGCTTCCTGGACTTCTACTTGATACTTTCTGAAATCAGTGACACTGAAGGTCTTGGGATACCCATTGTCTGGTGAGCCTCTCCCAGGGCCAGAGACTGCTGGAGCCCCTTAGTGAAATGGGTGTTTTGCTTGTCCAAGTACAGAAGTTGGTAAGAGATGAGTAATACTTCATTACAGTACATTGGTGGATGAACCATTGGTCATTTAGATAAGATCACAGTAAATCCCAAATATTTTGGACTTTCCTTGTGGATCATTGATTTTTTTTTTTTTTTTTTTTTTTTTTTTTTTTTTTTTTTTTTTTTTTTATTGATATGGGAAAACTTAACTGTCTTCTAACTGTGGAAGCAGCTCTAAAGAAAGCTACCTCTTTAGAAACTCTGCCTCTGTGAGGAGAACATAGTTTTCACTAAGCACTTGAAAATCAAGTGTCAGAAACTCCTGCAGATTTCTGTGCGCTCTGGTTTTTAACTGTGTATAATTTACTTCAATATTTTGGTTTTGTTCCAGAGCAGTGTGAGGGGGCCTCTATCTGTATGGTAATAAAGTCCATGAATACTCTATTGTTGCATTTGACAAAATACAGATTGCACAGACCTGAATCCCTGAAGCAGTTCTGATTTGCAAAACTCTCACTAGGTGGTTGTTGCAAAATACTGCCAGGCTTCTTGCTGTGGAAGAATTTTCCCAATTTTTTAGTTGCAGACTTTGGTATTGCAGAGTAGTGCAGGAGCCGGAATTTCTCATTTTCTGATTGTAATACAAAAACATTTTGAATTTTAAATTCTATATTAACTCTTGAATGCAAACCTTCTGAAAGCTTTTGGATAGTGGTGGAGAACGTTGGTATTCTAGGCCAGTCACATCTGTAAGTTACTACAAGGAAATTAAAATTGTACAGAATGATTTTCAGGAAACGTTTTTGTAGCAATTATTTGCTCTTCCCCTGCCTCCACCCCCAGTCAGTCTCTAAGATCAAAATCTATTTGGTTTTCATTGTTTTAAAAAACTCATGTGATGTTTCTTTTGAAGGCAGTATGTTTGAAAGCTGGATCATCCAATGTCAGCAAGAGGGATAAAATCAGGAGAAGTGGTGGAATCAGAGCCTTACATCCATCCTTAGGGCAACCTTAAAAATAAATAAACCTGGCAGAGTGCCAGCATCCCTGTACTTACTTGCAGGAGACTTTCTGCAGCCTCCTTGTTCCCATTCCTTGTGCTGACAACTTCCAGCTGCGTAGAATATTTAGGATGGGATAATATGAGCCTACTGCTAAACTGAGTATTCTCCAGGAAGTCTAATACTATCAGTTACATCTTTAAAGAGTGCTGAGTAAAGAGAGGGTAAAATACAGGTTTTAAGAATTTTAATTATGTTTAGAAAGTTAAAAAGGTTTTCCAGTTTTGAAAGCTGTTTGGTGCTCAGGACCTTCTTTTAAAGATACTCTCTAGTTATTTGTCCTATAGGCTGATTTATCAGTACTTAAGGTTTTCTCTTTACTCAGTTATTTCCTATACCAGAAAGAGCCCTTGAAATTTTAGCCTGCTCCTCTAGAAATCTATATTTATAGCCACCCCCCTTTTAGAACCTTAAGCATGTCTTGAGGTTCTGATGTAAACTCTGAGATGGATACTGGGAGTCCCATTTGAATTACTTTCAAAGCTTCAAATTCCCTTTATTTCCTTTCATCCTTCAACGAAAGGCATTTTATTGGTTTAGATTTTATTTTTTTGAAATGGAACACAAGTGATTTGTGAGTTTATTAGTGTTTCACCTGAGTGCAGGAAGTATGTAAATTTTAGAAATTGTGTTTGATTGCCAGCCTTAGTCTCAAGGCTCAAGATTTCACAGATGACTCTTGTGGGCATAAATTTATGCTTGTGTATACACACAGAATAATACAAGTGTTTCATTCTCCATCTTAGTTTGCATATGCTTGTTCATATATTCTTTTTGTAAATATATATAAATCCCTTTCTCTCTATGAGTCTGTACACATCTAGAGGCATTTAAAGTTTTAGGATTTGCATTGTGTTTCCAGTCAGCACAAAAAAAAGTGCAATTTCAGTGAGCCAGCAATCTGAAAAAATGTTTTGCTATTTAGCAATCCAAACATTTCATTTTCATTGGACATAATATTTTTTGTGTCTTGAATTTCAAGTTGAGAAATTATTTCAAACATACCAATGGGATTATTTTTTGTTGTTTTAAAAATGTCAAAATGGATCACTTCAGTAACTTTAAGAACTTTGTTCCTGAAGAAGACATTAATTAAAAATGTCTTTTTCTCTCCTTTAGTTTCAACCAACTGATGTTTTCTAGCAAAATAAATGAATTTTAAAAAATAAATCATAAACGGGTGTGCTTTTCAGAGAGAATACTGCTGTGTTTTGTTAACTGATGGGCAAAATAGTATCTAAAGACTTAGTTATAACTGTCAAGGAACTTGGAGTGGCTATTTTATCTCCAATATGAGATGTTACTGAGGACATAA
This sequence comes from Heliangelus exortis, assembly GCF_036169615.1. NCBI lineage: Eukaryota > Metazoa > Chordata > Aves > Apodiformes > Trochilidae > Heliangelus > Heliangelus exortis. The sequence continues at coordinate 19,778,718 of NC_092424.1, read as the reverse complement.
AATTAAATATACTCATCCAGTTTAGATAAATATTCACATCTTGTGGGGTTTAACCATAGCTAATACTCAATGATAGAGGCATAATCAATATAATGTACTTCTACATTTTAAACATTTTGAGTTATGGCTACTGTAAATATACTATCAACCTTTTTTTGTGTGTGCTGAGCTCCAGTCAATATATGTGGTGAGCAAGTTTCAGTCTTTTGGTAGAAAAAAAAAATGGTATAATAATGCCTAAATTATTTCTAAAAATTGGGGATTGATTTTATATTTATGCAGATGCTTAAAGCATTGGAAATAGAGTTATAATAGGGGATCTTTTGGGATAAAAAGGATCCAGCAATATAAAGCACCACAGAATCTGCATGTCGTCAAATAAGAGGATTTGGGACAATAATATGATTGGGGAAGGGGGACACTTTTTTTTTTTTTTTTTGGCTTTGATGCACTCAAAGTACATTGCCTTTAATATAATTTTACATAATTATTCATTTGAAATGTGCAAAATGTATGAGAGGTTTCAGCAGCAACAGTAAAATGAGTCTCCACAGCAAAGACAGGGACAGTCTTGCTTGCAGTTCCAAGAGATAACTGCTGCTTTTACTCAACTTGTGAGTAAAAAGAGAAGAATTCCTGTGATCAGAACTGCACAAGCTGGGCGTAGGCTCAGCAGTGTCTTGTGGAGACCTTTTGTGAGTGTCTGCCTGGTGTTACTCTTTCTGCAATAGTAAGAGCTGTACGTTTCATGTTACTCTCTATGTAACACAACTACATCAAAATATATAACATTTTCGCTCTAAATAAATACTTTCCAGAGAGGTTTTTTTCACATTTTATTCAGCAAGTGCAAAAATACTGTGGTTAGTTACTTTTTTGTTGGTGGTGTTTGTGGTTTTTTTTTTTATTTTTATTCTACTGAAATAACTTTAATCAAAACACTTAACTGCTTTCCATTTTTGTCCAAGCAGCCCTTCCATCAAGTCCTGTAGTTTTTCCTGTTATGAGGAAAAAATGATGATAAAGTTTAGAGTCTTTAGTGCAACACTGCTTATTTACAAAGGCCATCGGGAGTTTATCTTCTCTAAGCAATGCAGGAATCAGGAAAGGAAAAAAGTAACAGAGTTGTTTCTTTTTTCCCAGCATCAAGGCTCTTTGAGCTTGCAAGCATATTCCAAATAATTTACATCTTTAAATTAGAATTTCCGGCTTTTCTTGAGAAAATATACTTTGATTTATCTGAAAAATATACTGGAGTATTTTTGCATTGAAGAGAATCCTACAACTTTCTGAAACAAATGTGAAGTAGGATCCCAAGGCAAATCCAAATCTCTTCCTGCAGAGCAGCCAGTGGCATTGTCCCAGCAGGGGAGTGTTCAGATAGTGACCTTCCCAGGCTGGAGCAGAGTGACAAGTTCAGGGAAGAGGTGTGTTAGCCTAGAGTCATGTGAGGGGCTCTGAGTGCTGCCTGATGCTTTCTGCCTTTAGCACTTCAGTTGTTTCCAGGCAGCTCATTGTAGTAATTTAAGCTGATTTTATTCCACAGATTGTTCCTTCATCACATTAGGGGTTTTTTTTTAAAGTTTCAACAAAAAGAAGTCATTTCTTTCCGAGAAAAAGGTTGGTGAGAAACAGGTGGTTTTGCCAGTGCTCATTTTCTGCATTTGGATTTTTGAACAACTGTGTATCCTCTGTGGTTTGGATATATACAGTGAAATTTGGCAGTGAGGTACCTTTCATTGTTCTCATGAAATCCACCCTGTTGTAGTCAAGCTGGAAATGTGAAATAAATGCCATTTTCATATATATGCCAAGTTTTTACATCTTTTTTTTTTTTTTTTTTTTTTTTTGCTGGTGGTATTAGTAATTTTCAGAATGATTTGTCTTAAAAACCAAAAACTTTTCCATAGAAAATATATTGATAATTTGATACTAACTTTATTTTGAATGAAGACATACCAGCTGAAATAGGGACATAAAGTTAATGTAGAAATATCAACATGTCTCATTTTGCCTAGTTCAGTGGTGGTGTGTGAGAAGCAAAGTATCATGATGAACTCTCAAAGTGTGAAAGGGCAGAAGATGTGCATCATGGAATAATAATTTGTTACAAGAAATATTTTTCTGTGGAAACCACTGATTTTGGGTGTTCTCCCCTGATTTTAGTGAGAAAATTATTTGTAAGAGAGATGTTCTCTGGTGCAGTAGAAACTTGTACAAGAAGGGTGGCGACCATGTGTCAAAATTGAGCTTGAAATGGATATTGAAAAACTTAATTCTGTAATACTTTGTCACCTTGAGCATAGTAAGAATAATGTTGTTATTAATAATTAAGAATATGATGTATTGCTCCAAGCATGGAATTAAGAGAGAAGGAAACTTAGAGGTCTGAGACCTGTTCCAGAGAAGTAAAAGAAATAATAAAATTCCACCTAAAATCAATTCCTACATTTTTCAGTCCTCCTTGCTATTTCCTAACCTTTTAATGGAGCAGATGAACCAAGAGCCAGACTTACTGAGAAATTTCAGACATCTGTTTCAACTTAAAATGCCTTCTTTGTTTCCTACTTTCAACAAGTTTCTTAGAGGAAAGAACTTCTCTCAGTCCACTCTCCCCCATGTTGTGTTCTATGTGAAATAATTGATAGTACTGTGCAATAATCTGCAGTGTGATGTACTGGCAATTGCTAACTAGACTAAGCAAAATATGGACCTCTTGCTTCTATAAATATTTTACACTTTTTCAAAGGACTTCAATTTGCAAAGACCTTAGAAACATATGTCTGCAAACATATCGCTTTGTTTTACTAAATTCCAAATAATTTTGCAAATTTAGATATTTCTCTGGCATATGAGCTCTGAAATGCTTTGTCTGTGAAATACATGGTCCATGAATTCTGTCTGTAGGATATTTCTTCTCTGTTTTTATTTTAAGTCCTTAGAAGAGGCTACAGAAGAGCTAATATTAACCTGTACCGGTGATTTTTTTCATAGAGTTGCCACTAAGGTATTTGTGCCATCATAAATATTAGAGAGAAGGTTTGTGCAGGAGTGGGAGTTTAGCTTGACTAAGAGTTTAATTTTATCTTTAGTCAGTTTGAATGAAGACATTTAACAAAGCAGCTTTTACTACTTTTTGTTGGATTTTTTTCTTAAATAAGGCTTCAGGTTTAGACTCATTTTTATATCAATGCCATGTAGTTATAGTGTTCTAAGAGGGCGGTGATCCAGTGTGACAATTGTCATATTATGTTTTTACCATGGTATACCCTTTAGCCACTGATATACTTTATATTCAGTGTAAAAACAAAGAAATGAAAAAAAAAATCTTTTGGATTTCTATTTTTTTTTTAAATTTCATTAGGAGCTGTAGCCCTACAGCTACATCATCACTTTGATCCATGCTCAAGCTGAAAAGGGGGGGGGGTCTCATCCTCTCCCTGCTGCAGCTGTGTCCCACTTTTCCCCCATTACTGTTTGAAGAACCTTGCATTGAGCTCAGTGATTGGAATACAGCTTTTTAGGGGGTGCTGGGGATGGGAACAAGTTGGAAAATAATGTGTTTTTACATAATGGCTGAGAACAACATGTTGGAAAAACACAGCTTCTGTAGTTTATTCAGAACTTCTTCTTGATATAGTGTGAAAAACTTAATTTCACTTTATTCAGATAAATGAAGCCTAGGTAAAAGACTAAGTGGTAGTAGTGAGAAATGAGACTGTGGTAAATATATTTAGAGGGTAGCAAGTGAAATCAGACATTAATGTTACAGTGATAGTAAGTGAAAGTGTTAGGATCTGTTGTACTTGTTAACTTTGTTACTGACTTGAAAAAAAGGAGTTAGCTATTTAGTAAATTAATAGCCCTAAAATTGCTACAAGTCTGAAGCTCAGTCTAGACAATGACATAAAAAAAGGTGTCACGGTAGAAAGGAAAGAATTAGAAGTAAAAGGTTATTTTATAAAACAAACAAACAGAACCTGAAAACTGAGAAACTACCCTGAAACATTTTGCTCTTTACAGGAAAATTATTCTGGTGAAATCACCATAACAAGAGACATCAGGTTATGTGAATATATGCTGAAGGGATGTGAATTTGTAAAACACTATGGATATGGAAAGATTTACAGTTTTGGGCTACTTATGAGAAGTCATCTTGTTGCAAAAGCAAAAATCAGTGTGATGAGCCAGTGCTGGAGTTCTGGAAAACATCCTACAGAAAAGATACTGCCACACTGGAAGGGGTTAAACTGGAATTACTAGGCCTCTAAGCATTGATTTCTGAAATCTAAACCAAGCTAAATGTATGCAATTTATCATGACCTAAGGTAGTGAAAAAATTAGGGCTTAAGCACCTGGAGAAGATCTTTTCATCAGTTTGTTGTAGCTCCACTGATTTGGCTTAGTTGCAATTTCCTGGTCTGAGGTGGAATTCTGTGGCTGGAAACAATGTGGACAAAAGGAATGAGGCAGAGTAAAATGCAGAGGAAACATACACTGAAGATCCACACACACATGTGAGATCCTAACAGTGTGATAAAATTGGCTGTGGAATAGTCTGCTTAGGGAAAGGTATAAATCACATGGTTTGGAATTTTTAAAGGGATTCTGAGCAAATCCCAGCACAGTGTGCTGAAGTGCAGCGTCTTCCTCTGTCTGGAAAGTGGGCTGTATTCCAGAGTTTTTCCATAGACTTCTTTGCAAGAAGCCACATAGAAGTATCAGATTTAAGTATTTCTGTAAGAAATAAGCTATAAAGATTCAAAATTGCTTTCAAATCAAAACCAGCTTCATGAATCACTGTTGCTGGATTGTCTTGATTGAAGACAACACCTTTGCAGACTGTGCCTATCGTTGAGGTTTTGATTCCCAGATGTTGGTCTGTAAGCATGGTAATATCTCTGATAGTAAATTAAGGAATTAACTTTTCAGTTCTGTAGAAAGATTAAATTTGAAACCCTGGTAAGTTATTTCTTATTGGTCTTTACCTTTAAAGAGAACTATTTACTAACGTAGTAGCTCAATATATCTAAAAATCACCCTGTCCTAAACAAAGTACCTGCAGACACTGAAGATACCTTTGTAAACTGAGTGCTGTTTATCTAAGTTCTGAATTTTCCACACAATATTTCTCCCTTTTTGGTTTAAAATCTAAATGGTATCTCTCAAATGGTGTCACTAGTTGTGCCCAAGAGTTAGGTGTAGTTGCAGAAATATATAAACTCAGATTTTGACGTTCCTTTTGATACAGGAAAAGAATTATAGTCCCAGCAACAAAATGTTCTGCACACCCACATGTGGTAGCCAAAGCTAAACCAGAAGGAGAAAAACATTCACTTGGCAGAGATACAAGATAACTTACATAAGCAAAAGTTATGCCTGTAGCCATCACAAAAACTTAATCTATATTTTCAGATTTCTGTGTTTCAGTTTGGTCAATGCAGAAGCTAAAAGACAAACACAGTTAAGGAGATACTCGGTGGTACTGGATGGTAGGGAGAGGGGGGGAAATGCACAGAAGTGTTGTTGTGGCTGTGTTTTGTTGCTTGTATTTACATTTGCTTTCTTGATTTGTGGACTATTTCTAGGCTGTTAAATTGTGCAATGCTGCAGTAATTTTAAACTTTGACACTGGAAGCATTGGTAGAGGTCATTCAGTCATTCTTCTTTGGTAGTATTAGTGTTACCCTGGGTTAAGCCAGAGTTGTTTAAATCAGTTACTATGTATTGTCCTCGGGTGTAAAATAGTGTTTTTTAGACAGATATTTGGATACGGCACATACTGTCTCTGAAATTTAAGAGAATTCCCAAGTTTCCACTCCAGCAAAAGTTGTAAACAGATGTCAAGGCTTGAAAAATGGTTTCTGATGATACCATGACTTCTCACATTTCATCATGCCATACTTAAAAAGAAAAGGGAGAGGAGGCGGGCTGCTGATAAGCACTCAAAACCAAACTAAGATACATGGTCAGATGGAGAATTACAGTGAAATATGTTGATATTAATGTCTGTTTTTCACTGCAAGATAAGTACCATGTTTTTCAAGAGTGTTCTATTTCTGCAGCAGTGAAATCTATGTACAAGGGGACAAGTTCAGGGCTTGTACTGGGGGTAGTGCTACATATGGAAGACAAAATGTAGAGAGCCAGAAAAAAAATTATAAATTACTCAGTTCCACATAGATATTGGATTAAGTGTTTCTTGCTTCAGGAAAGTGAATTTGCCCAGAAGAGAAAGTTAGTGAGAGGGCAGACAGCTGTTTTATACATGCCAGAGAAGTACCTGTCCTGCTCCTGGTCCCTGTTTCTCAGGCCTCACTTTCTAACAGCTGGGATGAACTTGCTGGTCCTGGTGTAGCCTGGCTCTGTGTGGTATTAAAAGATGTCCAAACACAGTTCAGTTGTCCAGGAGATTGTTGTCCTCTGCCCTAAGAAGTATTTGCTGGCATCAGAAGCCGTGAAGAAAAACATATGACAGAAAACAGAGCTATGCAGCTACTTTTATTTTAAAGATGAAAGCATTTCAGTGTTGTGTTGTTTTACTGAGTTCTCAGGAACTTGCTCTGAAATTCATTGTGCTTATTTTGTGTGCTTGTGATCATGTGGCAGTATTTCAACTAAAACCCGGGGTTTGTCCTGTGCAATTTTAGCTCCTGATGCATTGTCCTGACAGAGAGTGTTACCTTAAAAGCGGTGACATCTAGACAGCCAGTAACTTGCTGGAGGCAACCCAGTTGTTACTACCTGAAAGTCTCTCTTTGACTGACAGTTTGTTCTCTTGCTTTTCATCATGATGAATGATGAAAACTGCATTTGTTAAGGAGGAATTCTGACATCCCTGGAGGGAGCCAGGCAGGTCTCCTGCAAGGCCTGTGCTTATTTTCTGCAGAATAAAGCAGTTTTCTCAGCTTCAACTTAAATTGTTTATTGGGATTCAAATTATAGCAACAGCTTTTTTTTTCCAGGGACTTAGATGCACATTTTGCCTGCCTTGTGGAACAAAGAGTTCATCAGGCTCTGGGTATCCTGCATTGGCACATTCATGTCTTTGCCCTTTGTAAATGATCTAGTGGATCACAGGACAAATTCCTTCTGGAAGTCTGATGTCCCTGTCTTCTGTTGCTAAGTCCAAGATTTCCAGAAGTCTCTGCCTGCACACAAGGTGGTCAAAGGCATTCTCAGGGTTATGGATTTGTGCCCAGTTCATGAAAGGGGACCAATACTCCAAACAGCACTGTGGTTCCAGTTCTCAATAATGAAATTTCTTTGAGCAACACATACTTGAAAGCTTGTATGTGCCTGTTGTTGCTCATGCTTAACTGAAAATAAGGTATAAAAGCTATTCTGAGCACTGCCCCACCTGCCCAAATCCCATCAGTGACTGGTGGGATGTCAACCTACAAAATAATGCTGTGTTTGCTGAAGGAGTCCATGCTATTTTTCCATTAAAATTATCTCATTTCTTTTAGCTTACACAACTGTCTTTTGTTGTCTTGACATAACTGCTTGTTAATTAAAGTACTTGGCACAGAACAGCCTTTACTTACATGTTCATCCTCATTTTGATTATTTCTGTTCCTCAAGGGAACTGAAAGGCTATAATCTCTGATGTGTAAAGCAGCCTTGTTACAGATATTTTATAGGATTTAAAATAGCTACGTTTGGTATGTTCCTTTGATTTAAAAGAATATTCTAGTAAAATATGCTTTCTAATAAGGTGGTTGTGAGGTGATTGTAGCCACAGACCTAACTAAACACACGGACATTTATTGCACAGGAACTCAGCTTCTCCCACCCCGAGTTTGGTTTCCTTTCCTTTTCCATTCAAAAGCAGTTTTGTCAGGATGGAATCTGTCCTGAATAACTGCCTAATGTACCTTGATTGTGTATTGGAATTCACTGATTTCTTTTGAAATGTGCCTCTGGTCCACAACAGTTTCAGCCTTTGCTCCATCAGCATAACCCTGCTAGCAAGTGGCAGGTTAGCACACCAGCCAGCAAAGCTGTTCTAGTAGGGTGCTTGATTTTAGAAGCTTAATTTTAAACACCAGGTTTTAAGAGAGCTCTCATTAGTGTTGCACAGGTAGCTTGTAAAATCTCTCAGGTGCAAAGACTGTGAATCGATAAACACTTTTCTTTAAACCAGAGCTTTGGAGTTATCTGTGAATCAAATTGTAACGTCACTGAAACCAATATTCAGCAGGTTAAAAGTTTAACATTTTTTGTCATAGCCATGTAAGTCTACTTAAAAGCTAGTTAGATGTTACACAATAACTTTCATGCAAAATGTGGAGGAAGTTACCTTATATATAAAATTCAGTTAAAGCATTTAACAGAAAAAAAATAGTTTGGAGCTATTTGTAAATTCAAATTCACTTAAAAATATGATGTTGAAAAAGAAGTGCTTCAGGGAAAGATTTTGACTTAGATATGGAGTGATTATTAAAACCAAACAAAAATATTAGCAATGTCCTTAAACATTATGTTTTTTCCATGCAAAGTCAGTTCCTGGTAAGAACTAAAATAGAGTTTAATGTTTATGTGTCACCAAAACAAGAAAGTTGTATAACCCTAAATAATTTGTCCCAGTTTAATTTCCAGAGGAGCACAGAGAATTACTTACTGTCTTGTTGCAGAAGAACAAAATATTCAGACCCTGAAATTTATAAAGGAACAGAAATCTGATTCTTACATAAGTGTAATAATTATATACCTGTACACCTGATTACATTGTTTTGCAGTAAATTCTATATTAAAGCCTTCATTAAGATTAGATTAGGGTTAGGGTTAGGGTTAGGGTCAGGGTTAGTACCTGAGTTTAGGTCACCATGCTGTAAAACTCCTGGTTGGTGTTAAAATGTTTCTGTGCTGTAAACCCAGTTATACATAAAAATCTTACCTGGGATTTCCTGTGGTGAAACCAACAGTTCTGGTAGGAGAAAGTTATCTCCAGTTTGTGCTTATGAAACCGACAGACTCGATGTTATAGGCATTGTGAAATAAATAGTTTTGTGGAGTCAATTCACAAGTCCTGTCATTCGTTAAAAACTGAGAGAATTCCAGCATTTTTTATTACATGCAAATGTTCATAGTGAGAAATTATTCATTGAATAAAAATAAGATGGAAAGTATCTGCTTGTGTGCATAGAGAAAGCAGTCCCCAGAGATGTGTGTGCAGTATCAGTACCTATGGAGGCAGGAGTTTGGAGAAGTTGGAATGTCTGCTGCTAGCAAATGTTCTCTGGGTGATTTTCCTTATCTAATTATCAATTCACTGTCCTCCTGATGACATTCACACATTGGAAATATTGTGATTAATGGTTTTGAAACATTTTTAATAAAACTCTACACAACAGAACTTTGTGCATAGAAACTGATAGAAACTGGATTATGCCTGGTACAAATTAATTACTATAATCAACTAGCTACATTCAGTTTTGTATGCATGCTGCCAAGTTCTTCTGACTTCCTTGTTATATGCATATATATATATATATATGGCATCTGTTTGCTGCTGTAAGCATGCCCTGGGTTTTTAACCATCCATTTTATTTTTGTCTCTTCTGAAGTATCCATGCTTTGGAGTTGCTTGTATCATCAAAGATGACATAAGCTCCCTGAGCAAACAGAAAAACACAAAGGCAAAACAACAGTCAAGTTGTTGTATGTTTTCCAGTGCATGTTGTTCTAGTCTGTGCATGTGCAAACTGATTCTTGATACATGCAAGAAATACATGGTTGTAGTACTATGTTTTAAGTGTATCTGGGCATTAAAAAAATGTGATCCGTGAAACACAATCCACATTGGCTACATGGTGCATGAAAAATATAGAATTATTACCATGGAGATTTTATTTAGGAATTTTTGTTTCTTCTTATAAAGTTAAGCCTGCATTTATTGAAATTCCCCTTCTTCCACATTGCCATTTAGTCTTCTGTAGAAAATATGCACAAAGTTATTCTCCCAATCAACTTTGCATGTAATTGCATTTGTTGTTAGAGCAGTCTGAACAGTTGGAAAATACTGTAAATATTTGAGATCCCTTACCTGCTGAATGCTCATTTTCTGGGAAAAAGTAAAGCTCAGAATAATAACTTCATAAAGTGTTTACTTAACCAAACAGGTAACATTGATTCATGCCTCTCTAGCTGTACTTGGAGTACAGTGTCCACTTCTGGGGCCCCCAACACAGGGAGAACATGGAGCTCTTGGAGCAAGTCCAGAGGAGGGCCACAAGGATATTGAGAGGGCTGGAGCACCTCTTCTATGAGGACAAGCAGAGAAAATTGTTAATCTTGGAGAAGGCTTCAGGGAGATCTTATAGTAACCTTCTAGTACATGAAAAGGACTTACAAGAAATCTGGAGAGGAGCTTTTTGTAAGGTCATGTATATATGGGACAAGGGCTAATGGTTTTTAACTGGAAGAGGATAGGTTTAGTTTAGATATTAGGAAGAAATTCTTCACTCTAAGGGTGCTGAGACACTGGCACAGGTTTCCCAGGGAAGGTGTTCAAGTCCAGGTTGGATGGGGCTTTAAGCAACCTGATCTAGTGGGAGGTATTCCTGCCCATGGCAGGGGGATTGGAACTGGATGATCTTTGAAGTCCCTTCCAACCCAAACCACTCTATGATTCATTCTGATTCAATGTGATTAATTAGCTAAATTCCATCTGGTTCTGTAAACTCCAGCCAGACTTCTCACTTGCTTTTTCTGTCTTTGCAGTGGTGTTCAATTGTGTAAAGCTCCACTATTGTTTTACTGAATGGAAGAACATGGAAAGAACAGTGGGCATCTTTAACCTCATTTCACCCCACAGTGGTTGTAAAATGCAGATGATATTTTCAGTAGAAAAATGAATGATAATACCAAACAGCCTGGAAAGTGAAAGAAGTGACTGCACCTACTAGTTATTCAAAATAATTTCTACATTCTTGGCTAATGTACTATAAATCAAGGTATTTAGTGGCCAGTTTTATTTATATTACTCTGACAGCCAAAAAGAGGTAATTAATTCATGTATTTATATCCTGCTGGAAACACTGGATAGGTCTTTCCTCAATGTGAATCATGGTGAAGTCTTATAGGTATTCTCTCTTATCTCTTGGAGCCTTGAGGTCAGCAAGAGTTTAGTGATTGAAAACATTTGCACTGAGAATATCCCCTACACTCTCAGTAATCAATTCAAACAGCTAATAGGTCTAAAGGAAGCCTCTTATGTCTATCTCACTTCCTCAGTTGTTGAATATTTTACTTAAATTAAAGAAGTGCTACCTTCATACCATTCTTATTAATTGATACTCTTGATCTCAAGGTAGGCTATAAATAGTACCCTTTTGCTGTCTGAGATATGCAGTACTGCAGTTCTCACTTTACATTTTTCCCCAGTATCTTTTATATGTGATACATGACTGACTGGTTTATTTGAGCCTAAATTATGGTGGTATTTGGAATTTACTCTGCAGATTTGTTTCAAGTAAGTTTCTTCAGCTGTGAAAGCCTTCAGAGTTTTTTTATATATGAGTTATTATAGTGAACACAAAGGCAACTGAATTCCAATGCAGACATGTCTGGCTTGGCTTACTTCAGGTGGCACGAGGCAGAACCAGCTCAGCAGTGCATCACAGAACTCCAAAAAGAAAGAGGAATTGCATCCATGTGATGTACTGTACTGCTGTGAATGATCTTCAGTGGTCAAATTTTGCTTAGTTAGTTTAAAACTAACTTGAGTACCTTTCCTTGACACTGAAGTCATCTGTGTGGTTGTAGTAAATGTCATTTACTTTCACCTAACAGCCATATCAACCTTGCCAGTTTTCAAATAGCAGCTCTCCATTTTGCCTGTTCAACAGGTTTTTACTTTCCATTCCAAAAAGAGCAACCTCCTTCTGCATCCCCACTAATGCACTGCCTCAAAATCCAGTAAAATTTGAAGTCAGAACTTAACTCAGTTTTCTTGAAATACACGTAAAGATTTCTTGTTGGTGTTTTACCCTGTCTGGCAGGAATGTGATCATTAGGACAGAAGCAAAAGAACATATATTTTCATATTTTATTTGCATACTTTCAGCTTTGAGGCTTCTTTCTGATGAATGAACAAAAAACACATAGCGAGTGAACGTTCAGGAAAAAATTACTCCTGAAACATATTAGCTGCTTAGAATGAGAGCCCAGGTCTCAGTTCAAAGAAAGTTGTTCTGAGCATCACAGACACTTTAGACTGTGTCCTTCCCGCATTCCTCTGAAACCACGGACAGGACATCCTGCACCATAATAATAATAATAAGAGCCTGTGGGTTATTAAAAGCCAGGAAAGAGCAGCATTAGAGTAGGGGAGAGAAGTTATACTTGAACAAGAAAGTATCAGACCTTTCTGCTAGACATCAAACTACCAAGCTGATTTGTTATCGAAGTTCAGAAGACTAATTTGTGCTTTCTACATCATTTGAAACATATTTAGAGTGCTATGATATGATGGTAAGATAAAACACACTGTTTCTGAAGAGAACTGTTTCAGCTATATTTTTATATTGATTGGGTTGCAACTCTTTTTGTGAGATCTCAGAACAAACCAAGCCTACAGGAAAAAATAGAAGCAAAATGTTTTGTCCTTGGCAGTTAAGTGTACATATATATGCTATGCTATTTACTGGTTTTCTGTCACAAAGTGCAAATTCATAATTGATGTTGCTAAGTTCTCTCACAAAAGCCTAACTGGAAGATGTTTTGGGGGCATACCAGTGCTAGCATTCAGAGATCTTCCAGAAAAGCACATTCTCCTTTCTCTTCATTTAAGAAGATGGTAGATTAGAGGCTATGGAAATGTCCATGGATATGCATCCAAATCTAGTCCTGCTATGTTTGATGAATATCAGCTGTTTACAGATGCTATTTCCTTTAAATATAGAATTTTAAAAGTCCCCACTATCAACCTTCATCTGAGGTGTTCTTCTTAAGGTACATGACTTTCACCACTGAAGAAGTACGTATGCTTTCTTTTAAACAAACACGTTTTCTATTCATTATTTACATTGCCTGCTCCATCATAGATTTGTTATATATTTAAGATTTATTCAGGAAAAGAAACATTTTTTATTCCCCCATAGAAAAAGTAAGAAATTAAAATGGCAACAGTAACTCAAGGAAATGGACAGCAAAAAAGTAGTTGAAGTGATTAAAGTGAATCAAAAAAATAGCTGAAGTGATTAAAGTGAACCTTTCATGAAGGGAATTAAGTATTTATGATAGTTTTCTCATTCAGTTTTACTTGAAATCTTCCATGTAAGTTTTGGGGTGTTTTTCCTCTTCCAACGTAGCTTTATGCAGACTCACACTACCAGGTAGCCTCTGTTGTCCTTAATGGCAAAAGACATCTGAGAGAATGAGACATCTGAGAACCCTCTGAGAGAATGCAATATTCCACTTCACCAAAATGGGAAACAACACTCTTCGATTGTAGCAGAATCTGTTTATTTTCTTACAAGGACTGAAGATGTTTTGGCAGCTATGCTGCTTTTCTTGTGATTTGTGGTGGTGTTTATTATGGAAACAAATTGCTCATCTGATCGTTGGAAGATCTTGAGCCAAATTTGCTGATGTCAGTGAAGATACCCTGCGGCTGAAATGAGTTTATTATAATCCATGCAGGAACTCAAGAGGCTTTGAAAACTGCCGCAGAGGAACATCCAAACTTTGTAGTTTTGCAAGATTTTAAAATGGGAACCCCTGGCAGTGTAAAGTGAAAGTAGGGTCTAGCTTTTGGATTGGGCTTCGTTTTTAGATGGAAGAGGTAGGGCTGCACCAGTGTCTGCAGCATCAGGCAGGGGTCAGTCTTTTAATACACAGGGGCTCAGCTGTGGTGGATCAGCACATACCTAAGCTGACCTCTAGCCCAGTACCTGCTGCTTCTCTCTACAACAGCATCACCAGGAATGCAGGGAAATAATTTTTCCATTGGAGGGGAATATCTCTTCCATCTGAGCCTTTGCTCTGATGAAGTAGATGAGTGCTTAGATAAGAACAGCACAGGGCTTTTCTAGTGCCTTTGAGAAATGACCAACTCCATACTAAATCCTGGTGAGAAATACAAATTAACTACTTCTTTCTGTAACAGTGTAGAAAAGCGGATTTCCTAACCAGTGCTGATTATTGCTGCTCACTGGGGAAGTGCTGAGCTATAAAAGGTTGCATCAGAACTTTCCCAAGCACTGAAAGGATCATAAAAAGCCTGACCAAGGAAAATAAGAGAAAGTTTTATTATCCTGTTGCATTTTGTGCATGTATTTTTGTAGGAGCTTCAGGCAGGGGATTGTTTCCCATCTGCTTGCTTGGTGAAGTTCTGTTGTTCTGCGTGCTGCATAATGGGATGAGAAGAAACCAGATCATTTACATTGAGAGTAAAACATCATGGACCTCTTAATTGTGAGAAACACAATGCCTCAAGTGTTATCTATTAGCCAGTAGTTGAAATGGCCACGTGTCACTTGTGTGGGTTGAACTGCATCACCACCTCTGTGATCCAGTATTGTAATTATATTGTGTAAAGAGAATATTTTCACAGTGAACATAGCCTTGCTTCATATATGATTTTATTAGGCTGTGACAGTGTACTTTCACAGCAATTAGTTCAGTGAGTTCTGCTTGCAAGCCTTTCAGCTTCATTCATTTCAAGTCTGAGAAACTGACTTCTCAGATCAAGAGTGTGATATGGAGGCAGTGCTGCCCTCCTTCACCTTGGAATATGGAAATGTAGAAATCATACAGACTATTTGTACTTCATGTGTTATTAAGATCTGCCTCTCGTATATATATTTTATATCTATATATATATTTATATACACATACCCCCTAGCCATTCTATAGATGTAATTTGTGAATTTAGTATTATTTATTCCAAAAACATCTGAGCTGCTCCCCCAGAATGAAGCCCATACAGGTCACAGGGCTCCACTGCTTGCTAGCTTCATGTAAACCCTAGTCAATCTCTCTCTCTTTTCTATTTATTTATTTATTTATTTTATAGAAATGAGGTTAGAGCAATAAAATGGTTTCAATTTCACAGATGGACACTCTCTGGGAGATTGGACTCAATCTCAGATTCGCTCTCTTCCTTTAAGGGCAAAAATATTTTAGCTGAAAATTGCATAATGATGTTTCATTTACCTAAGGCAATTTCTGCCTAAATGCATCAAATGTATGCATTTAGGATTTCTGGCTGGAAAGAAAAGCAGCATTATCTCTACTTTGTTTACTTTAAGTGGACCAGCAACGATTTAGCACGAACACCGGGGTTCTGCCTGAGCATAACTAAGGGGAGAGAGAGTGCCTGGGAGGGGGAAAGAGATGAAATCCATATGTTAGATACTGGTCTGTATGCATTCATGCCTTGCTCAGTAGGTTTAGTATACATCAGTGAGCAAAGCTGTGAGATGTTATCTCATTGCCAATACATCGGCCTGTTTTGCTTGGATGAAAAATTGACCACCCTGCAGAATGCCAACTCATTTATCAAAATAGAAGACCCCAAACTATCTGTGAGAGGCAGAGAGAGGGCTGCTCAGGAGAATGTGCTGGAATGTGTTTAACATCTCTGAACTGCATGCAAGAGAGGTAGAATGTGGCTGCTCTTAGCTCTTTCCTCTATACTCCCAGAGGAAAATTTGTTCTGTGAAATTCAGATGACCAGAGAACTATAAAAGGAGAAGCAAAAAAGTAATGATACATGGGCTGTGAAACCTTATCTTAAATTAGTCTAGTAATATTGAGGAGAGATACTGATTTTACTGCTTTTAAAACTACTGTAAACAAGTTGAACTTTTTGTTACCATACCCATATAGAAGAATAAATTCTTTGTCAAAGAAATTGGTACTTGACTCAGCAGTGAAGTTACAGCTTGAATAACTTTGAAGTGAAAATTGAGAGGGTTTAAAAATTTGTCTTGTTCTAAAAATATAAGATGCAGATAATTTCATCAAAGATGCACAGAACTAAAATATGTAAAAGGTATTGTGAACAAGCATTTTCCTGATATTTCCACATCATTTACTGTGTGCTGTTAGCATGCTATTAAATGCAGTGGTGTTTTATGTATAATATAGGCATCATCCAGCTCCAAATGAAACTAATGGAAAGAATTCCACTGCTTTCAAAGACCTTGGAATTGTGCCATTGCATAAATTGCTAATTAAACTTGATTAATAAGTAAGGTTCACCAACAGAAAAGTTTGTGAAATTTATAGCCTACTTGAATAATAGGTAGTGGAATTAGCGAAGGTCTTGCAACTTTATGGCTGGAGTTTTGTTTCACCATGACACAGCATGAGCTATGGGCCTGTATTGCTTTCCCTTGTATTAATTCTCTGGCTCATAGAAGCAAGGCAAATGTTTCTTTCTAGCATAATTTTTTTTTTTTGTTCATTTACATAAGACAGGCTTCTTTTTCAGTAGAACTTGCGTTATGTTTCCTTTGAAAAACAACGATATAAATTAAGGGAAAGGGAGTATAACTTGCATTAATGGGATGAAATTAAATGAGGAAGAATTATGCAGAATATCAGGGGAAACATTCTGATGGGAAGACCTATTAGAGTACTGAATTGTCTCTTGCAGAAAGTAGAGGAAGCCACGTCACTTGAGACAGTTTGAAACTAGATCTGATGAACCACAGAAAAAATCCAGCATACAAATGAGCCTGGGAAGTGGGCTGGATCACTTAATAGCCATCTGTCTCTCTGATGTCTAGGAGAGTTTTAAGAGCTGTACACTTTTAGGAAAGCCTAGGTATGTCTGGGCTTGGCTGTGGTACTGGTTATACTAAGCTGTTTACACTAGGCAGTTTTCAATAACCTGCATGTAAAGCTAACCAGGAAAATCCTCAAGGAAAAATAAATCAAAATAAGATGAAAAATCAAGCCCTGTAACTCTGAAAAGGGCAATAATGTGCCTGTACCTTTTGATTCTTAACTGTTTGTCTCACTGTTGATGTAATTGCTTGGGGGGTAGGATTCTGACCTACTGGTATGAAAAACAGAGGTTGAGTAGGGTCAGTATTTGGCTGAGGGTGCTCACTCTGTTAACTTAATTCTCTGGTTATCAGTGCATGGTAGCTTAAACATTGTATGTGTGCTTGATCTGGCACTAAAAAAAACATCCAATATACTTTTAGGGATAGCTATAGTAAATATAGCTATAGTAAAACTACTACTATAGTTCACTAGATTTTCAGTTCCACTGATTTAGTTACTTGAAGTCTGCAGCTGCCTCACTTATTTTATTTGGCCAACAGACTTTGCTGTGTGTATTTGACCTCATTAAATGGAGGGTGCATGCAATAAATCCTAATAAATATGGGGTAGATAAGAACATTACATACCTCCCGAAACTCTTCTAATATGCCATGAAAATATTATTTTCATTAATATGAAAAATGATGCTGCAGAATGTATTTTGGAAGGGAAAAAAAAGATATTTTCCTCATGACTTAGTTATAATTATAAAGGTGTTCTTTGAAGACCATCACAGTATGGCTTAGAATTAATCAACAAACTGTTCCTAAACACCATTTGCCAGGAATAATCAAACAGGCATATGTTCTACACTCAGGAAACATTTTAGTGGATTAAAAGTCACAGCATGGAGAGGAATATGAAATCCTAAACCTTTCCCTGTATTCAGACAAGCAGACAGCCACATCATGAGCAGCTGAATCAGACTTCAGGAACTGCTTGCACAAACTATGAAAATGTCTGGCAAGATAAAATGTACCCTCAGCTGGAAGAAAATGATTCAGTTATCACATGATGTCCCATGGCCATAGCTTTAAAACAAACTTTCAGAAACATATTTGACATGTGTTGATGATCACACAGATGAAAGCATGCATTGTACAGATGGGAATTCCAGTGTCTTGCACAGAGCCTTCAGGACTTATGAAAGAGAGCATTTACAGTGTACTTTTAGCACAACCAGGGGAAAAAAGTGCCTTTATCAGTCAGTACAGTAGTTATGAAAGCCTTGTTTTCTCGAACATACTGAAGTATTCACATGTACACATATGGGATGGGAGATTAATTCATCTGTCCCTCGATGCATTCCTCATCACTGAAATAGAAAAACAAAACAGAAGAAACTGGAAAAGGCTGCTGTAGAAAGAAAAGCCCTATTTTATTCAATCTTAAGCATGACAAAGGAAAGAAATGGTCAGGGTCTGTCTGAATTATTTTTTTCGTACCCTGTAGACTCAAACGTCTCTAAATTATTTTACCAAGCTTTATGACTGGTTAAAACAACCCTAGATATTTACTTGGTGTTTCATAAATGGTTTTAAAAAACATACTTACGACAGAAAAACCTCCAATTTTTTTTTTTTTTTTTCTTTTAAGGGAGCAGGATATATATTTTAATCTTTAAATAATTTTTATTATAGGCATTTTTAAATTTTTCTCTGAGTTTGTATTTACAGGGACTTCTTTTGGTGGCAGCCAGTTAAACCTCAAAGCAGACAAAAAATTTTCTTAAGATTGACTGTAGACCCAAATTGACATTCCTTAATGAGCCTAAGCCCCAAATCCTGCCTTGCTGCAAACAATCTAGGTTCACCAAGGTTTCCAATCTTTCAGTTCAACTTTTAGATGTATAACAAACCCTTAGACCAGGCAAGAAGTCAAAATAAGCAAAGACCTTTCTGGGTTTTTTCAGTGTGTTCTCTGGAAACATAAATATCAATGTAGGTTTTATCAGGCATATTGTCCCTTGGATCTAGCCTAACCTTCTGATTTTTCACTATTATTTGTATAAAGGCATGGACATGTATGTGCTCCCATTTGTTCATTTAGCCCATAAAGACTTAGTACAAACTGGACAGATCAGTGTTATGGATATGAACATAAAAATATGATGGAATAGACCATTTTGCATTAGGGACCTATTTGCAACTGTGAACTTAGTAACCAGCCACATTTTAGTAAATGGCAAAATGTTGTAGCAATACATATGTTTTGTAAACACACAGGTGTGGTTTTCAGTTGTGTTAAAACAGCTCTTGGGTGAGCTAAAAGTGAAGCTGTGAATTGTTTCCGTAGAATTTAATGTTACAATTAAGCCTCCCTTCCTTTGCAAATTGTCCCAGTATCCAGGATGAATTGATCAGTTGAATTATGTACATTTCTCAAAAGCAAAATTATTTAGATGCTTTTAAAATGAAGAGTACAATTTAAGGTGGGACCACCTGTCAACTGAGATAGGTGAAATTACATCAGAGAGTAAACTGACCTGTTCTTAGAATCATAGAATCATAGAATTAGCCGGGTTGGAAGGGACCTCAGAGATCATCAAGTCCAACCCTTGACCCACCGGTGAGGTTGCTAGACCATGGCACTGAGTGCCACATCCAGTCTCTTTTTAAATGTCTCCAGGGACGGAGAATCTACCACCTCACCGGGCATGATGTTGGCCCAAATACCAAATTAACCCTTTCCTAATTCAGTCATAATTCCCATAAATCCCTTTGTCAGGGTTTTGCTTGCAGAAGTGAATAAAAAATGAGAGTTTGTCTCCTTAAGCTGTATGTTGTTAAAAAAAATTGTTGACCTTTCTGGTAGATGATCACAGTGTCCGAGTCAGCTTTCTCACCAGGTTGGTAAGATTTATAATTACGGTAAAAATTAGTTTTGCCATAGCATCCGGGCAAAGAAGTAAAACAGCTTAAGATGAATGCTTTTAGTAGGTGCAGTCATTCCTGTAGAGATCAGATTTCCTTTGCACTCTTTTCTATACCCCATAGGTAATAAATTCCACCTGGATGCATTGTATGGCAGCAGTGTCCCAGCCACTCAGCCACCCAAGGTAGACACTTGGCTCTAACATAACTATCCTGATCACTGCTTCTTGAACAATGCCACCATAAATTACAGTGAACCATTTCATTATGTAATTTCATTGATCAGATTTACCACTGCTGTCTTTGTTGGTAATACCTGTAATTATGTTTGAACTTAATGAAAAGGCCACAGCAAAATGTCTAAGGAGCCCTATAACTTGGTTTTCCACATTCCTGGCCTTTTGTTTGTTCCAGGATTTGTAACTGAGTAATTGATAATGAGAGGTGATAGATGAGATAAGTGGTTTTTACTGTAATGCCAGGAAATTAGTTTACTTGCACTCATTGCAAGAAGTGAATTTCATCCAACCATTTTATAGGTATTTGCTAAGGAATAAAAATAAAAAATAATACAACATCAAAAAATGACAAGAAAAAAACAACCAAACAAAACCAAAACACAGCAACCACAAAAACAAAACAAAATGAACAAAAAAAAAGAAACGAGATAAATTCTGCAACTCTGTTCTCAGCAAAATTTTATTTCTCTTTGTTAAGGTACAGCTTTAGCAAGTTGCTTGGTAATATGTAAGCCAAACTAATAACTGGCAAAAGTCAAAAACTGAGGCAAATAGACAGTTAGTACAATTTGGCAGTATTGTTTTAGCTGTTCCAAAATTTCCTCATAAATCCCTTCTACAGTTTTAATTGCACTTAAAATATTTATTCTTGTATTGACGTGGCTCTGGTGATGTCTTTTTAATGTAGTTAACAACATTTCTAAAATACATTACAGGTTTGAAGTATACATTTCACATCTGTGGTAAAGATCACATTTATGATAAATAGTGAAGGAGGAGGAAAAAGCAGAGTCCTTCCAATCAGAGGACATTTTTCATTCATTTAGCTTCAATCCCTCCAAACAGCAATCTAGTATAATCTTGAGACATAATTTGTAACATATCCTTCTGGGATCTGACCAGATTCCTATAGATTTTTCAATTCTGGTTGTTGCCAAAATTTTGCATGAAGCTGAAGCTGAAATTCCCAAGCTTCAGTATCATCAAGGAGGCCACAAAATCTTCATCGTGAACACACCTTCTGAGTGTTATTAAGGAAAAACAGTGTTACTGCTCTGGAAAAGGAAATTTCTAGGAAGTCAGTAAAACAGGTTACAAATTAGATGGTAGATTAATACTTAAAAAGACAAAGAACTTGTGAAGGGTTATTGCACAGCCAGTGTTTCCCATTTGGGAGAAGCACTTAAATGTGTTAGCAAGACTTGTGGCAACATCTGCTGAGCACATTTTGATGCCATCCTTTATAGCCACTCATTTTTATGAGGCATAATCATTTCTGAAACATATCTGGATCTACAGTGCTGTGAGCAGCTGAGAAATCTATCAGTTTCTTGACACTGAAACAAGGCAGACGTGATCCCTTCCATCTCTTCCTGCCACTCTTTCCACCCTTCCCTGGTCTTTGCCAATTACTTTTCATTGGGGTTAAGAAGCTGGATTGATGCAAGGAGAGGTCCAAACAGCTTTAGACATGTGTATGGGCCTTGTAGCAAAATGAATGGGATGAAGATTGAGTAGAAGCTCTTTCTTTGAGCAGAAAATGTGTCATTAGAGTCATTAACTGCATTTGGTGGATCCTAATTGAAATATTCTGGGTCTCTTACACAGATACCAAGATGCAATGTTAAGTTCAGCATGGGCTGAAATATCAAACGGGTACTTTATCTTTGCTTTAGTATGTAATATGCTTGGGTAAAAGAGATATTCTTATATGTGGTGATATTGTCAGTCTAGTAGTTCAGGTCAGTTGTACTCCTCCTGCTGATTTTCACAGAGGTCTTTCTGAAATCTAACAAGGTGCAGTAACAAGCACACCACAGTTTCAAGAAGAAACATTTTGAGAATTATTCTTCTACATGGAAATGTTATGATCACACATCCAAATAAACATTTTCAGACTTTTTTTTTTTTTTTTTTTTTTCCAAGGGGAGCTGGAGGGATCTTAGGAAATGAGTAATTCTCAGAATAGGCAGGAATACTCTTAGGAACTTATTAATTGCTGGATGCTATACAAGTACTGGCATGTCCATTATTCCCTGGGCTTTGGCACCACTCAGTAAATGTTTGTGTGATTAATGGAATGAGCCTGGTCCAGGCAATGAAGAGTGTTACAGAAACCTTTGCAGAGCTTGTGGAAAGTGTCTGGTTATTCGTGTTATGCAGAGGTGTAGAAAGTTAAAGAATTTTTGTAGCTGTTGACATTTCTTGGGAGGTGTCCACAAAAAATGCTGGAGATGGAAGAGAAGGTCTGATACATTCATTTGAAGAATAGGCCTGCAGATCAGATTCAAGAAGCTAACAAAGGAGAAAAAATTATGTATAAATCTAACAAGTTACACCTGGGCAATAAATGACAGGGTGTTATTCAGTGTGTGAATCAATCACACTCACCCAAAACTACTTTGGACATAGTTACACACTCTGGTCTTTGTGTGTGAACTAAAAAGCTGTATGAAGAAAAAAACAAACCCCTAATGAAGAAAGCAATTTGATGTACTTATACCAAAGAGAAATCAGGAATATGAGGAATAGACAGAGAATTCTACTATTGCTATAAATTAGTATGCCCTATATTACATCTTCTAGTACAGTTCTCAAAAGAAAACAGCACATAATTTGTTTGTGGTTATTTCAGGCAACTAATAATCTTAGCTGTTTACCTTTGTTAAATTTTTTTTTTAATAACTCTGTTATAATGAACACTAGTAATGTATATTAATTTGTGGGACTGATACATATATACTGCACTCTGTCATATCTAAAGTCTGTCAGTTGACAGGTGACCCACCCTTTCTAGTATATGACTCAGGATGTTTGTTTAATACCTGTAATTGAATGGTAAATGCTTTGTAAAGGGACCTTGGAAAAAGGTGGAAGCTTTATATTACTTGTTAAGAATGCTTCTGTGTCTCTGAAAAGACTGACTTGAGAGGAAGCCAGTTTTGAGAGGGTACTTCAATACTTCTTATGCTTCTTGCCATACTGAAAGTCAGAGGGCTTGAATTTTTAACATGGTTGTTTTTGCTAATGATTTAATGATTTTATGCATCAGTTTCTTAAGTCTCTTTTTTGTCAATTTTTTTTAATTCAGGAAGAAGTAGAGCATAGACAGATTATATATCTATCTTTTTATTGGTCAGTAGCTAGTATTACTTTAACCTATGAACTCTGTGGTTATATATACCAGAACAAAATTTTAGGCCAAACATGATTGCGTAACACTTTGTCGTGTATTTCTACCCATGCAAAACTTCATAGATACAAATTAAATTAATTTCCTTCCTTTCTTCTTAAAGTGTTAACCAAAAATTGCCTATAAAGAAAGCCTATTTTTTCTTTAAGAAGGTAATTATCTTTAGAAAACTAACCAACAGAAATCTAGGGCAAATTCCAGAAGAGGATGCATTGCTCTTGGAGAGTAACTCACATGCTGGGGGAATCATTGCTTTTCTAAAGTTTCAAACTGTTTTTTGTTGTATAGCTATGTCCTCAGAGAACTAATATTTATAGCCCTCATTAACATAATTTATAGGACAAAATGACAAGCATACTAAAGGAACTGCTGCTAATCTAGTCAGCAACATATAGATAATTCAGATTTGTCCAATCTGGTCTTGTCAAGTCAAGCAAAACAAAATAAATTAGAGAACAGAAGGGGTGGGAGTACTTTAGCTGAAAAAGATAGTCTGTTTCCTGCCAGGCAATTGGGGCTGAGCAGCCTGTGCCCATTTTCATTTCACAGAAAATATTGCAGGAAGTGATTTATTTTTATTTATTTTAAAATTTTTAAGCGTTGAAATCCTACTGAAATTCTCCGAGAAATCCCCTTCTTGCTTTCATCTGAGCTGTCTTGAAAATTGGTCTGATGGCAGTGTTCAGGAACAGCTTTTTCAAAGAGAGTCCAAGTCACAAAATTGGTGCTTGCCAGAGAATCACATTTCCATCTCTCAGCCACTAATAATAACCTAGAAAAGTATTCACTCTCAGTTTTAAATGACCACTTGTGCTTGCTGCTGCCACTGAATCTGACAGTCAGTCAACACAACTTGTATTTGCCCTTCAGCTGAGAACCATCTCTGAGTGGGAGGCATATGTGCCTTGGCTGAGGAGAAGGAAACTGAGTCCCTGAGCAGGGGACATTATCACCTCAGCTGTGGATTCCTCCCCACCTTTACTTCCCTTTTGGCTGCACATCCATCACCAAATTGTGCAGTATCAAGTCTTGGGTTGAGCCAGGGATGGAGGTGGTGAGAACTTAGTTCTGCTGTCTCAGGTACCAGGGTTAAGCTATGGACTTTACTGAGCAGGGGCTGCTGGGGAACAGACATCCTTAAAACTTGCATAGAACACACCAACTTTGTGTCTGGTAGTAGCTACTGAGAGCTATGCTCTCACTGAAAGGACAGAGGAGAACCAACAGCCCCAAACTTTATGCTTTGCATGTATTTTAGCTGATAGCTCCAACATGTGATGTGTGCCAATGTACCTACTGCTCTGAATGGCTCAGAGACATGTGAGCCTGTTTGTGAACAGTTCATTGAGCAAGGAACTGATTTTTGCTTTATTAGCCTTGTTTTCATGCTTGTCCGGAGTAATATACAATGAAATGTTTTCGGTTGAGGCTTTTGAACTTTTTTTAGCAAAAAAATGTAGTTTGTTCTAAGTAAAAGCAGAAGTCAATCCCTCAGTTAGTGGGCAGAAGTTATGTGCTACAATTTACAGCTTGGGTCACAAAGATTCCTAATGTAGTGTAGATTCCTAATCTTGTGTTTACTTCCTGGCACAGCAAAGAGAAGTAGAAAAGACTGAAAAATGCTCATGAAATGATGCTTGACTCCCTTTGCCTGTGGCTTATTAGAATGTTGTGTAGCCCAACCCAATGCAGGTGGATAGTTAAGAGCCAATAAATTTAATGAGTGCTTTTTTAGAATTGTGTACCCAAGGACCTCTAGGAGCTTGACCTTGGGCCAGAAACCAGTCTCATGATTTAAGTCATTGTGGGCCTGCTAAGATACTTGTCTTGCTAGTGAGTAATTTATGACTCATTCTCTCCTCAATTAGTCAGAGTATTGCAAATTTCCAGTGTGAAGTTGCAACTAAGATGAAGGGGAACTTGGGCATAGAAAAACCTAGGGGAAAAAACTTAAATGGGAAAGATTTATTACAATGCAATATGGGTTGGAAAGGAAACAAACTCACCAGACTTGTTTATAGTCTAATGTGAGGTTCAGCAAGGTAAACAGCAAGGAGCTGCTGGGGTTCCATGGACTTGTTGTATATTTTAAATTAGTATTAGATATTCTGGGGAAAAAAAAAAAAATTAATAAAACAACCAAAACCAAACCACAACAACAACAAAAAAACCCAAACAAACCCAAACAAATCCAAACCCATTGGTTATCATGAACACCTTCACCAGTGAATCTTTATTCAGTGTACCTTAGATCAACCAGCAAACTATCTTTGCCACAGCTATATCATGTGGGCTAGGGTGATCCTTTACCTAGGTTAGTTTGGTTCAGTTTGGTGATGGTTTTACCAAAATAACAGGAAGAACTAGAAAAAACTCCAGTATTACAAATCTTTGGACTGATACACCTAAGAGGAGGAGTTTTTAAAAGGGTATGAGTGAGAGGCTTACACAAAACATTTTAAAAGAGTGAACAGTAAAATCATACCTGAATGTCGGATGTGACGAGAAGAAATGAAGGTTTAGAAGTTTCACATTTGAAACTGGATTCAAAACACTTCTTGAAGCCCTCATGTGCTCAAAAAAATTTTGTATCAGGTAACTAACAAAACCAAAAACCATTTAATCCAACTGTTGCTGCCTTAGTCCTTCCTCCTTAAGCTGTGCATTCTAGAGATAGTATTATATTTAGTGTTATATTCTTATCTGTTGTGACAGAACAGTCTTGTTAAGGCATTTAGTGCTTTAGTTAAACCCATCCTGCACTTGAAAACCCAAAATCTTGCAACCAGAAAGGATACTTGCTTTCTGTAGATGATGAAGAAATTAACAGAAGATCCCAGGGCAGAAACAGCTACACAGTTCATGTGTGGCCATCCACCTTCATCCTGTCCTAACAGTGACAACTTCTGGTGAGAGAGGAAACCAAGTAATTTCAAGCAGACTTTTGCAGCTCTAGGAATACTTTTTTTCCACTCAAATGACAGGCAAAACTAGGTGGGTGACTTAAATTCACTACAGAATTCAATGGCTCATGAAACCAAAACCTCACTGTCACAGGTGCTTTGCAGCAGATTTTGTAGCATTTCAGATACAAATCTGCACTGAACCATTGTCTCAATGAAGGTACACATGAAAAATTAGACTATTTTTTGTCAGAAGAATCTATTTTGCCACCTTTCTTTTCATTTCTTTATCAGAAGATGGCTTTTTTTCCACACTGTCAGTCTATGAGCACATATTAGGAACAAAACAGAACAAGCTGGAAGCATTTTGGTTGAAAGGCTTTTGTTGATTATATGTATAGAAGTGCCAACAGCATTTCAAATGGAGAGCAACCAACACTGAACCTCAAAAAATTCAGACTGTTCAGTTCAGATAAGCATCCAAAAATTAGTCTCTACACCAAAACTTGTCCAAACCTCTTTGGTCTGGAAATCAGGCTGGAAATGTTACATGATCAGACTTTCTTATGAGTTTTCCAGTGCTCACTTTCTTTTGCCAGCAAAGAGATATCATGAGAACCATTTCTCACTGTGTATTGTGGTGTGTCTGCAATTAGCCTTCTGCTCTTGGCTGAAACCTCTCTCCCCCCAACAGTTAACAAAACCTGTTTTGAACTTGTCCAGGGAGTAGATTTGATGCAGAGTCCATCCCTAATAATTAGGTAGGAGAGGTAAACAATATACCCTTAATGCAATGAAATATGATAAACCATATATGCTTATGAAATGGAATATGCATAGTATTAATTCCTTTGCAAGATTTTAAAGCCACTTCCTTTCTTCTTACTGCACTAAATCCATAGTTTCACTTAAAAACTGATCCTGGACCAAAACTAAGTTCATTTGTAAGCAAACTGCAAATTATGTCTACTGGTAGAAAAACTGCTAATGCAACAAAATTGCTTCTATACTTCCTTTTTAAATGCCTTTTTGTGTATAATCATACTTTTATCTGTGTTTCACATGATCCCTTCTAAGAAAACCAGAAAGACAACTTTTTTTTTTTTTTTTTTTTTTTTTTTTTTTTTTTTTTCCAATGGTTTTGCTGTGAATTAGTCTTGGAGAGCTGGCCAGTGTTGGGAGAATGCATCTTAAAAAGACTTAAAGTGGTATGTAGTTGGTTTTAAAAATGTTAAACAGGAGCCACGAAAATCCTAAAGAAGGCAGAAAAGGTTGCAGAAAAAGAACAATTAAAAATAAAGTTGAGAATACTGCACCACTGGTATAGGAGAGATAGCACCCCAGACCCTGAAGTCAGAGACACTGATTACTGTTCTGTCTACTAAGAGTTAAAATTAAGAACTAGAGAATTAAACCTTACAGAAACTGTTCTTGTGATTCCTTTTTGTTGGACTCAAACCTTTCAAATGATAGGAACATAATGGTAAAATTATGAACTGCTGCCATCAGATGTCCTTCTGAGGGGCTATAACAACTCATATGGCTGCTAGCAGTTTCATGCAGGACGTGGTACTTGTGTGGGCCCTTGGAAGTTCAGTAACATCTGCAATTCAAATTTTCTTTCTTTTACTGACTAAAATCAAATGTGTTACAATCAATAAGGGTAACTAATCTATAAAGAATGACAACTTAGCTTCAAAAATACAAAAACTGGTCATTACTTAAATAGAGAATTCCTGGCAGAGACTGCCAAATCAGAATTTAAAGGTTGGGTTTTTCATAGTCAGGTGTCAAATAACTTATCTGTGAGAAAGAAGAACAGAATGCTGGAAAGGAGACTTTGCCCTTCACCCATCAGCAGCCTTTTCCATACAGACTTGCATACCTTGTTCTGTTTGACTTTTAAGTTTTTCCTACAATGCTCTTTAAAAAAAGGGTCTTCAGAAATGCCTAAAGAGAGAGTTTGTGAAAGTTTTGGAGTGACTTAAGTGCAAATTGCAGCATTGACTGTTGCATAAAAATAGCTCTAAACACATTCACATTCAATTTCTTTGAAGACTGGAAGTCAGCTCCTACATAATTTTTGTATTTTTCAAAATTTCACCTATATAGATAAGTAGTTGGTTTCATTTGTTCAGCTCCAGGTCTCCATTTTCTTTGTGTCTTCATTTTAATCCTGCATATTCCTAGGAATGCCCATCCATTTTATTTGTATTCAGCATAGGTCTCATCAGCTGTTTTGCTTCCCATAGTTTTCTGTAGAAGGGAAATATCAGACATATTTTACAGCTTACATTTTTTTGTTGCCACTACTCTTAGTAATATCTGATAGACACATGCTTTGGAATTTTTGAGGAAAGCTACTCATCTTTTATTTCAACTGATTTCTGATGAACTTGCCCACAGAAGTAACCACAATGGGAGAGGTTAGGGATACAACTCTTGTTTAAAAAAAACAAAAAAAAGTCAAGAGAGTCAGACATTGAGAAAAGCAGTTATTTCTCCAACTTCTCTCTCATCATGTAGTTTCTTCCTGGTTCTATCATACTAAAGTCTTTGATTTTTCTCTGTGTTGTTACTGAGCTGCTTCTACCTTGAAAGCAGAAAATCATCCTAAAGAGGACCATAGTCTATTAAAAGAACTAATGATCCTAAGTAGCCTAAACACTCAGGATGTTATACACTGTGGAGGAAAGAATTTCCCTGACTAGCTACTTGCTGAACTGAATAAAATCACTGGATTTTTATCAATAGAATTTTTATCACTTTATTCTTCACCACTTAATCCGCTGTTCCTGAATGGATGCCACAGAGAGGAGGGAAGACAAGAATTACCCAGGGTGATTTCACTAAAAATGAAAAGGTTTTAAACGAGCCTTAATAAACATTCTCTGTTTTGCTTTTATGCTCACCTCTTTTTCATTCTTGGCAAAATGCATACAGGCTTAATTCTTATGTAGCAATAGAAAAATGATTTTTTTGTTTGCTGCTCCTAGAGTAGGCATGATACTAAGGGAGTATAATATTAGTGAAGTGAGTACTGGTAAGACAAGGATAACTTAGGCCTCCAAGGGTGAGTAAGTTAGTCTAAGGACCTTTCAAGACCTGGGGCAGAGGGAAAAAAAAACCAAGGAAGGTGCAGAAGATGGTTTAAAATATGTTAGCCCCAATGCACCCTGTGTATAGAGATGCTACTATTAGGGCAAATCCCATGGAGTGAATTTCACATAAAGATTCTCTTCTTCCTTTCCTGACTGATGTCCAAATGACATACTGACTGGCCACTTCTCTAGGTGTGAATTTTCAGTATCTACTTTTGAATCTGCTCTTAGGTCCCTTCTATATTGTGTTGCAATAAGTAAGAGCTCATTTTAAGCCTAGCTTCCCCAAAAATAGTTGTTCTTGGCAAGAAGTTACACAAAATAGTCTAGGCAGTACATAAAGCATGGCATACATGCATATATGCCGTATACATACCCATATATGCCAGCTTATTTTAATGCCTACAGCATCCTTCTTCCTACAGCATATTTCAATGTCTATGACAATCTAAAAACCCAGGGAAAACATCAAGCATGCTACTTCAGACAAGAACATTAATGTACACTTGAATATTATATCAGGCAGCAATAGTAATTTCAAGCACACTTTTTGTTCTTGGAAAGTACATCAAAGAGCAAGGGTACCACTCTCTTGTGTTATTTCCTTCTATAACTTACCCTAGATACTTGGCCTATGTTAGTCAAAACATTAAAAATGTGTATCAATCAGCTCTAAATCTTGATAGAACCCTTTTGCTATGCAACTGTTCCTTAATTAAATGCTGAAAAATGGAAAAGAGGTTGAAAACTTCATTATGGAATGTGATCAAGTTAAAACACAATTGACCTAAATGAAACTGATCAGACTAAACATTATTATCAGGTATAGAAAGAAATGCATAAGAACTTCCTGGCTTTTTTTTTTTTTTTTTTTTTTTTTTTTTTTTTTTTTTTTTGCCAGAGGTATAATTGCACTGACATGTGAATAATGGGAGAGAATGTCAATATTCTGCTGGTCCTTGATAAGAACCTCTTCCAGTAGATGAAGTGAGAGAAAGAAGATGCAAGGTTCTGAAGAGCTAATGAAAATTTCATCATCGCCCCTCCCATTTCTGATGACTGCATGACTAATGTCAGAATGTCTCATTCTTAAGTAGATTGTTATAATACATACATAACTTTTGTGTATGCATTCCTCCCCTACAAAAACAACCCAAAACCTTAACATACAGCATAGTTACATGACTGCTTTCTGCAGAGAAGAGGCAAAACTCAATGTAGCGCAAACTCCACCAAACTTGGAGGAAGTTTAGAAACAGGTAAGAACCAGTGACATAGCACAATCCCATCATACTGATGTATTGTATCTTGGCCACTAAGTACAATTAAAATTAAAACTAGAAATTAAACTAGAAATTACCCCTGTTACTTGTACAGAGTCCACTTTTGTCAACCATATGCTCCTGAGTAATTGTAATGGTTCTCTTTGGGTCATTTATGTGCATTATGATGGATGACACGTGGAAACAAGGGTGGCAAAACCAGATCCATTAAGCATAAGTAAATCTTACCTTAACACCAGGAGATGTCTGCAACCATGCACGATTCCCCATCTACAGATCGTACTCCTTTCTCCCATACTGTATTGCTTGGCTTGACATGTCGGTTATTCTCAATATCTGACATCTGTGTAGTGGGTAACTTCATGGAGGTCCTCTAGATGCCAGCAGAACACTAAGACTACTTCCACTTTGTCACATTTACCACAAGATCTATTTTTTTTTTTTCATTATGAAATAGGGGGGAAAGGAAATATGTAGCACCCTGTAGTATAAGTGTATTGGATTCTAATACCCAGGAATCCTTTCCACGTCTCAAAACCCAAATTCCTATGAGTCAAAGAAAAGATAATTACTTTTTATTATTCTGAATTCACTCTGGCATGTTTAAGAAGGAATATTTTTTACATAATCCCTTTCCTTATTGTGAGTCAGCATTAAGAGCCATGTCCATTTGTGACAGAGGGAAGCATTCAGCCTGTATGGCTGGATGGTGAATCAGATACAACTGTCAGTTTTAGCAAACTTCTTCCTCCCACTCATGTAGAAATTAAGAATACTGGAATCAGGATAGAGGGGGCTGAATAGTATTCCTTCCTGGGAACTGTAGTTTTCTGATTATTCATGCTAGCTTGCAAGAGAGGATAGAGAATTTCACAATGAAAACACAGAAGCACTGGGGGAAAAAAAATAATGTTCTTTGCCTCAAGAGACTATCTTGACTAATTAATTTCTTTCTGTTAAAAATTTAAACTATGGCATTTTTACCTTTCTTAACATATTAAGTGACATGGGAAAAAATAGAACTTAGAAGCTATTCTGTAATATACAGGAATAAGGAAACTTTACGGTAGAATATCTGAGACAGGCATGTGACTTGACCTGGAGTTCTTGAATCCACCTCCAGTATTATTATCTGTTATGAGTTCTAAATAAAGGCTCCTGACACATGTCACAGACAAGCAGTTCAGGGGATAAAAGCTTAACTATGACACAGTAAACATTCAGCAGATCCTGAAATGCTGCTTTAAATTTAGAAATCGAGGTTTCTTGCGCATGTGTGAATGAAGTCAGATAGAATTTTTAGGAAATTATAGGACATAGGCAAGATTAAATGTCCAGCATTTGTATTGAGATGCTTCCAGAGGAACTCTATGGGTATGAGTGTATGTGTGACAGAGACCAGATGGATTAACTTGTTTCATTTCCATGAAATCTGCCCATGAAGTGCAAGCCCTTCGCAGCAACATTATTGACACCATTAATACTTATTTAGGATCTAGACTGAATCCAGGGTTACTATGGCTAAATGCCATTCCAGGATCATGGTTAAAGCATTGTTTGAGATCTTGTATGAAACGAGACACATCAGTATGTGCTGCAGCTTTGCTCTTGTCTGAGCACTGGAGAAGACTGCCTGGGGCTGAAGGGGTGTAGGGAGAACCCAGGTGATGTGCTCCAACCTTAGCTGTCTGGGGCTGACACTGATGCAGTGGGACCTGTGTACTAAGAAGCATTCTTGATAATTATGAAGTTTTCCCAGAGGCTGCTGGTACCTGAATGACTTCCAACACTGCTACTGCTGCCTTCTCTAAGCATTGATATTGTTCTTGTGAAAAAAAAACCCAATCATTTCAACTAAAATTCATTGCTGATGGTGGCTGGAACTGAAAGTGAGGGTGAACTTTCAACACAAGCTCTGTTTTCTGGCTGAGAACCATTTTTATTCCCACTCAGAACAGTTTCAGTGGGGAAAAAAAAAGATGAGAAGGCTAGGTAGGCAAAGCAAAAGGAATATCTAGGGTCCTGGATGTGTTTGATGGGCAATACTTTTAAAAAAATATATATTTTTTACAGGGAGGATCATACTAGCAACTTGGAAATATAATTTTAGAGGCGTGGAAGATGAGCAGATGATACAAAATGCAAAATCAGCCTGAAAAATGAATTTATCCAAATTTTATCCAAAAGCTTGTGATTTCATTCTAGTTTTTTGTTTGGTTTTACTTTTGTGCTCTTTGTAACTTGCATCAGTGCTAAGTGGCAGACAAGATTGAAAAGGACTGATGCAGGTGGTTTGCACAGGTGCAAATTCTCTGAAGGTCTTTAGTGTTTCAAAATTTCAAAAACACAGGAGCTCAGTGCAAAGAGTACAGGAAAAAAAAACTGTGGACTGTTCCATAACAGTTACAAACAAAAGGAGAATCTCTGCAGTTATTCTTGTAAATTCAAAATGAATACTGGGTGACAGTTCACTTCAGCATCTATATAATTTAATCTTGTAGTTCAGTTTCATTTTTTGTTTTTTGTTTTCATCTAATCCAGCCCAGTTCTCCCTGGGACAAAGAATGAGGCATAATAGAATGAGGCTACCATGTCAGTTTGGACTTGTGGGTACTGCATAAATATTAATAATTAATGGGACTTTGGTTTTACTCTTAATGTCCAAGCACCACAAAGGAAGCTGTGGCAATGATTTCCCTTGTTTTTCTATCGTGTAATATTACTGGTTTCATTTCATGTTTAGATGAAGGGATCAGGATCCTTTTGTAACGTAAAAACACATCAGCAAGAAGTAGCCTCTGTAGAAGACACAGTTTTTCATATGTGATCTGGCTTATGTTTATTAATGATGATAGATTCCATATGAAGTCATTTCAAACAAGTGGAAAATGGAATGTTTAAATTGTGTTCTCCGATATTATAATCAGAGATAAAAATAGTACTTCTTTTTCTCAGGGTTTTTTGTTGATTTGATGTTTGTGTGTGTTCCAGTTGAAGAAACAGAGGGAAAACACTTGGAATATTCTGTTAATGGTGACAGAGCTGTTGTATTGTTTTGGGGAAGGACAACTGGTGATCTCCAGACCCTGAAAATCTGTGTTCCCAGCAGCCTGCTCTGTGGGCTGCCAACAAGCTGGACAAGGCAGCCAGCAAGAACTCAAGTTTTAAAACCTGCCTGGCAATGAGGCTCATATTGGAGCCTGCCTAGGGTCTGTCAGACAGTCTTTAAAATTAAACCATGTCTGTGAAGAGTTCTAAATTGTCCAAATCATCAAATTCCAATGAAACACTATTTGGTAAGAATTTTTCCAACCTGATCTAATTAAAAGGAAACTAAGCCACCACAGCCACTGTTATTGTGCTTGCTCAGGTTCCCAGCTGGTGTTGTTTCCAGCGTTCCCAGTTGAAATATGTAGATATCTATGTAGGTCCACAACATATTCTTGGATTCAGGAAGTCACTCTTTCCAACCAGAAAAGAAAAAAAAAAGTACCAATGTCCATGGCCAAGCTGTTTATAGTTCTATCACCTCATGATTTTTCTCTGCGGAAGGTTTGTTTTTTTTTTCCATAAAAAACCTATTTCCCTCTACGCAGTGTATTTCTAAGAGATATTATGTCCTGATGAAGAGTTTTAAAAAGATCATGCAAATTGTACTGCTCAGGCTGTCTAAAAAAAAATGTTATTATATGTGATTAAATTTAATATTCCCTGGAAGAATATCCACCTTATGAATGACATTTTGACAGATTATTTTAGCTATGAGGGGTTATGTATATGTGCTGAATTTTAAAGTTTGTCTGTCACTCTCAAAGTGAATTGAAATGAGTAATTTATTTTGCTCATATTTCGTATGTTATGTCATTTCTGAAATATAGAGGTCTTCATCTGGGAATTCAAAAGATGCTGCAGAACCAGCAGTACTTAGAGCTCTACACACAGCCACTCCCTCTGGTCTCCCAAAATACAAAGAGATTTTAAAAAAGATAGGCACGCTGAGTTCTTTAGATCATCTACTTGTAAGTGTCAAAAGACATCAGTTGATCTGAAAGATCAGTTTCATCAGATGGAGCCTTTTGAGAAGCTTGTTCACAGTGACATGGACACTATGACAAGATCTAAACCAGGAATGTCATCTTGATTAACTGATTATGTTTCCTAGACAGAAATTTATTTATTCCTTTACATATGTACTTTCTTGGCTCTTGAATTATAGCTCAGGCCATGTGAAGGATCCCCATGTACAGGACAGTCAATGTGTAGTGTGCCTTTCTGCACAGAAAGCTGGGCCTTGGTTAGTACATTTGGCTGAAGTTACTCCACATCTGTTCATGCATCGAGTCCTTTTACTTTTGTGGAGTCTTGCAATTATGTCTTGTCTGATTTTTGCAGGTATCAGCACAAATTACCTGGCCAGATCTAGAATAAATAGCTAGGAAGAGGAAGCTGAGCAAAAGGATAGGCACTGAAGTGACACACGTTGCCAAAAGTGGTGTCTTGAAGCTTTCCAAGCCCCAGAAAGAGGAACCCTTTGAGTGAGCTGGAGGACTTGGTTTTCTGCTAGGGAACTCTGCACAAGGTCTCACATATAAGGGTTTTTAGAATTTCAGTTATGCAGGCTTCATGTTATTTAGAGGAAAACTGGAATGGTTTGGGTTTGTTTTGGTTTTTTTGGTTTTTTGGTTTTGTTCGTTTTTTGTGTGTGTATATTTTATTTTGGCTTCTCTCTACTTGACTCCTGCAATGTGGCACAGTCAAGAAGATCTTTTGAGAACCTCTTGCCTCACAAAGTTTCCTGGAGATGATCCTGTGCCTGATGTAAGAACAGCCAGCTGCCTGACAGCAACTACCAGTTCCAAATTATGCATCTGTCTGCTTAGCCATGGCTGAGGAGTGCACAGCTGGTATGTTTGGGGAGGACTGGCCTGTGTCTTAATTATTCTGTGAGAGAAAGAACCAGCCATTTGGATTCACCCAAGCCTTTACTTTATCCATTATGAGCTGTAATCCTAACCTGTTTTGAGTGAGTCACCAAAACCAGCTGGGAAATAGGCACTCCAGAGGTGAAGCTGGACTGGCTGGATAATCCGTAGTATTTGGGGCAGTCATTTGTAAATGTTACTATATAGAGTTGCATGGGTGTGTTTTGCCAGTATTGATGGTCATCAGAAGCTAGCTCAAAGTTTCTTGTCCTTTCCTGACCATCCATTCAGTATGTCTGAATAAAAGCAATATTAGAGGGTTTGTGGGTATCAGGACTCTGTAACTTCAGTGCATCTCCCTGACTACATTAAATTATTGGTCTAGCATTTATGGCTAACCTGAGAGCTGTGAAAACATCTGACATTTCTCATAGCCAGCGTACTTAAAATAGGAACTCTCAGTCCTATGATTAGCTGGTTTACCCCAAAAAAACAATGGGACATTGATAACACTGCTGATGCCCAACTGAGTCTTCACTAACAGGCTTTTTTGAGACCCAAGATATCTTAAATCAAGATTCTGTCATGGTAACAACCTAAGTGAAGTAAGAAACTTCCAACAAGTCTCCACATTGTGCAGGGCTGTTTTGTGCAAGCTAGAGACTGATGATAAATGACTGCTTGCCAATGTGACACAAATATCCACTGCATAGATGTGAATACTTAGCATGCTGGTTTTGCTGGAGAGTAATATTTTGAAGGCTCAGGAAATATGTTACCCAAATAAAAAGAAGTCATACCACTGGGGAAGCAATGATAGAGATGATCTATTTCCAAGACAATCTGGTTTTGTGCAAAACTCTGAATGAGAGGAACCCATCTGGATTTTGTTCGTGCATAGTAAGTCATGTGAGCTGACTGTATTTCATGTGTTACTTTGTATGACAAAAATAATACTTTGCCATTTTCTATAATGAGGGGCACTGAAGTCCTGCCTGCCTAGTAATCAAACTGCATTTGACTAGGATCATGATGATCTGTAATGCCTTCATTCAGTGTCAGTTCTGCGTGCCTTTAATAGCATTTGATATCCTGAATTGCAGGCATCTAGGAATGCTTTCCTAGAAAAGGACACTAAAGCACAGGTTTCATTTCTTTAAGTAACTAATACATGACAGTGTTGACTAAACAAGCCAGTGAGCCAACATGAAAAGGAGATTGCAAGCTGATCCATAGTAATTGGGTAATGTTGGTAGAGAGCCCTGCCTCAGACTAGAATTGATCTAGGTTTCATTTGTAGGTTTGGGAATTAGGAAGATTAGGGAGAAAAGCGACCATCCAAGGTTCACTGGTTGTCTCTCTTCTGTATGTCAGGGTTAGGTTGGCCAGGCTCAGAAACTTTTTTCTTTTATATTCTGAGGAAAAAAAAAAAAATAGGGGCTCTCAGTGAGACTTGTGAGGTAAGTGCTTTCTGCAGTTTTGTTAAGCCCACTGCTTCAGTGAGACACTAGAAGGAAAATATTTTGTTTTGTTGGCTTATTTTGGCTTTTCCTTCCTTGTATCCTTTACAGAGCTCTACAGAGAAGTGTGTAGGATGGGCAGTGTGCCAGGTTTGCAGCCTGTACTCTCCTCTAGTTCCATTGGGTTCAGTTAGAAAAGGTATAAATGTATTCCATGCTGAATGCCTGGCAAATGACAGCAGGATGAAGCACAAGAAATGAGCCTCTTGTGTAAGCAGAGAATTCATCCATAGCTGGACTCTCATACGAACTCTTTTAGGACAAGACACGAACTGTGGTGCTTCTGATGTTGTGAACCTGTAGTAGAGCTGGAAAATGGACATTATGCAGGCATTTTTGCAACCTTTTCTTGCCCTGGAAAGGGAAGGTGGGACCATGGCACTTTGTAAGACCTGTTGGTGAAGTTTCCTTTTTTGCTGAGGCTCTCGTAAAAGGATCTTTCTATTTTCTTACTTTGTTATATAGGTTTAAAAAATCTGTTGGGTATACTTAGAGTACTAAAATAGCTGAGGACAAAATCACGGGAGAATCTTACTACAAGTAGTCACTGGCAGTGTAGATAGAAGATACTGTTTGAATTCCTTGTGAAATTGTCCTTACACTCTTGCCATGTGGCTTAGAGCCACTCTTGCACATGACCTATTACTTCTGGTTCAAGTAGATGTGAAAAATAACAGAATTCTTAAGCTGAAAGAGATTCTTATCATTCTATGAATGGTTCACTTTATGTAAATTCCCATAAGCAGCTTTATTTTGTTTATTTTGTAGATTAAACCTCAGTCTTTGGCTTTGAGGATGCATC
The DNA here is from genome assembly GCF_036169615.1 of Heliangelus exortis. NCBI lineage: Eukaryota > Metazoa > Chordata > Aves > Apodiformes > Trochilidae > Heliangelus > Heliangelus exortis. The sequence continues at coordinate 19,741,097 of NC_092424.1, read as the reverse complement.
CACGGCAGTTTACTGAAAGCATAAATGAGAAGTGAAAAGGCAGTTTTTGTAGTCATGCCAATCCTACAGGAAGAGAACACTTAGAACTTAGCCACATGTGGTACTCGTGCACAGAAACTGAGACACTGTGTTCTTGGCAGGGTAGAAATGTGTAGAAAGAGAAATTGAGCTGAAAAGATGACAACTAAGACCATAATTATAAAATGCAAGCTCTATGGGTAGGTTTTTGCTAGAAAGGCTGTAATGCAATCAGTCGCATATTGTAGAACAAGTCCACACATAAACAAGAGAAGTCTTTGTATTGTTCTTAAATCATATATAAAGATGAGGAGTAATGAATTTGAATAACTAGCCACAGATCACACCAAATGAATTGGAGTGTTAAAAGCCATTCTAAGGCCTTAGAAACAAGAATGTCCTTCCACTCAAATAGAATTCAGTAGAAATATCATAATAGCTAAAATAGCCTGCTCTTAAAAGACTTAGAGATATACTATTTCAAGTTTCAATAAATCTCAATTGTTCTTTAAGATTTGCAACTAATCTGCCAGAAGTCCCCAGCTGCTACAAAAGCTTTCTTCACAGAAGTCACCGTGGCCTTCATAAATCCCAGACTCAGACTGAATTTCTTGGAAACTTCAGACAAGTCCTTCATCTTTCAGCCTTCATACTTCTCCTCCTTACCAGTGCCAGTAACAGTGACTGAGTTTGTATTGCACAGGGGAGTAATTCCTTCATTGTCATTATGTAAGATAATATGTCCTTATGTCCTATCATCTGTCATGCAAATGGACAAACACAACTGTAGTGCATAACTGGAAATGTTCTTGGATGTACTTCTCTGAAATTATTTTTTCCATAGACATTAAAATCCCAGTGCAGCATTTACAATGTCTCCTGCAGGGCCAAGCTAAGAGTCATCGTTGCTCCAGAATCGATGCTGACAGGCAGAATAAAGGATTGCAATCAGCCTCAAAAGTATATCTTTCCAGATTTCTTGCTGCTGGTTTTATGTTGTTAGCAATCCAGTTTTAAATTGCAGCTTGATCTTTCATTTCTCCATGTGTCCAAACTGAACTAAAGCTGCAGCTTCTTGCTTGACTGGCTCCAGTGAGATAGCATGGGCCACAATAAAATCCATTTTTCACAGATAAAATAGTGGACTCAGGACTGGCTGCAGCTGCTCAAGAGTCAGATCTTGATCCTGCAATGGACATTAAAACATCAGCTCAGTTTTTTAGTGGCAGTTTAACAAGCAAACAAAGTGTTAGAGTACTTTGGAAGTGGAAAAAAAAAGTTAAAATATTGAAACAGCACTATGCAGAATTTATTCACAAGCTAAATGATGTGTGCAGTTTTAGTCTCCCTATCTGAAAGAGGTTCTATTCTTTAGAAGGCACTGAGAAGCAGAGATAACCAGAGGTATGGAGTAGCTTGCACAGAGAGAGAGAAGGCTCAGGCTTCTTCAGCCTCAGGAAGGAAACAAAAAAGGTCTACAAAATCATGAAGGGCAGGAGGATATTTAATCAAAACTGGCAGTTTTCTCCACTTCTAAAACTGAGGGCCCATAAATGAAGCTGGTAGGAGCCTAGCTCAAATAAAAAGTAGGTAATTCAGCTGAAGGAGAGAACTTTTCAAGAAAGAGCAGTTGTCCTGTGCAGCACCATAGGACACTGGGAACCTAAGAAATGTACACAGGTTCCAGGGAAGAATGGACAAGTATTTGAAACAGAGGGTCCCCAGAGGTCCTGAACAGATTTAATCTCAAGAAGTTCAGAAAATCTGCTGTCTTGAAAGCAGCAGCAGGGTGTAAGAGTATGAGGAGAGGAAATAGCCTCTGCACATTCTCTGCTGTGCTTCCTTATGTGTTCAGGTATGACCAGAGAATATTTGATTAGCTAGATATTTGGTCTAAATCAGTATAGTTACTTGTATTTTTATATTATAGCAAGACCGTAACTTCTGGTGTGAACTGGAAACAAATATTGATCTTTTGTAAGATTTTATGGGTTTTTTCTATAGAATTTTGGAAAAATTGTGGGTCTTGGGGTTTCGGGTTTTTTTTGGTTTTTTTGTTTTTTTTTTTTTGGCTATATAGTTATGGGTTCTGCAGTGTGTGAGGTGATTAGAGGTATACACTCCTCTCACAAGAAGCTTTCCAGAGTCTGAAGTCAGTTAAGAGTGTATACTTTTATGTCTGTATCTTTACAAATATACAGTAAAAAACCAAACTAGGCTGTGAGGAGCAGTGAATTCTGTGTTGTATCATGTGGTCTCAGAATCATAAACCTTCTGAAGTCCAGGTATTTTCCTTTCAGTTGCATTGCACACATTCTGAAAGGCTCTATGAATGTTTGGAGCATCCTTTTGTGTATGGAAATGTGAAAAGTCAAGTATCACTAGGAAACCTATTTTCATGTAGCTGTGAACTGAATCTTCTTCCTGGCAGTGAAATCAACATCTAAAATTATCATTTGGTGAGCAGTAGAAATGGTTTCCATATGGGGATAATTATGCAGTCTTCTCTTGAAGTAATACAGAAATCACTACCCTGATGAAAGTCAGGAACAACTTGTTTATCTAGCATTTATTTGAGCATCACAAACCACGTCAGAAGGAATCTCATACAGATATTTTCTTCCTTGTTTATTGGTTACAAATATGAACAGTAACTTTCAGCTAAGCCAAGCTTACCCTAAATCCTCCTAACCTGTTTTCTGAGGCATTACCTCTTCTAGTGGAAGGATTGTTCTGCGTCTCTGTGCTCAACTTGGTTCTTGGTTTCTTTAGTGAAATATCTAGTAAAGGTGCCAATTGTGGCAGTGGTTTTCGTGGTCTGGATTCCTGTCCATGAGATCACCAGCTCGCTGACCAACCATGACTTGATAATGACCACTTGGTAAGTGACCTACACTCAGAATTTGAACTGGTGACCTTCATGTGGAAGACTCCTTATGCCACTTCTAGTCTCTGGAGCATTTACTTGCTGGTTTTTATTCTAAAATAAACTCTATTCAACCTCAGACTTCTTCCTCTGGCAGTGTTGTGACAATGACGCTTTCTCTATTATCTTGAACTGCTTTCACAGTGCTTCTTCACAATTTCATTCAGGAATAATCTTAAAATATATTTAATTCATAGATTATTAGAAAACTTTATTTACCAGCTAGTGTTTATCAGAAAAACAAGCAAGAATTTTAGCAGCTATATTTGGTACCCTTGTGAAAACACCACAGGCTGTAACGTGGGAACAGCTTTAAGTTCCTTACTGCAGCAAAAGCCTAAGTCAACAAGATTTGTGCTTGATGAGCTACCACAGGACTCACACAAATATTTTTATGTTTCTGGTTACAAAAGCACACAAAAAGGAGAGACAGAAATCGTTCTAAATTTCAGATTATTTAGCTGAAGCTTGTTTGTGCAGCATTTTTTTAAAAAAACCCAATTCTTTAAGATTAATTTATGTAGCCCTACATGTAGCCCCAAACGTGCATCAGGTACACTGATCTAAAGCCCACAATTTTCCAGTTATCTGGAAAGACATTTTAAAAGGTAGTTTTGGCTTTGGGTATTTTTTCAAGTAGCATTTGTGTGTCGGTTACAATTATCAACCCTTCACTGAAATTTTCTGAGCTCAGTATCAAATTAAAAAATGAGGTGAAAACTAAGTCGTTAATGTATTCAGTATTCATGAACTTTCTTAAACTGGCTTTGTTAATCAAAGTATGAACTTTTATAGCTATTTGCCCTTGGTTTTTGATAGCAAGATATTAAAAGTTTTACCTTAAAAAAATCTTGGATTTGTAAACTCTTTGGGGGGAAGTGAGGGAATATGGTTGTGACTTAGCTGCAAATTTTAAATTATTATTAGCAAAATATGAATAATTAGATTCTATGAACGTCAGATGATAGAAACTGAGAGTTTTTCCTTCTGTGCATCAGTGATTCCTGGCTTCTGAGGGGAAAATCCTCCTTTATGGCTTATATGTCCAGGCATAAAATTTAAAAAAGCTAAGTGCATAACCCTTCCCTGAAACATAGAACTAGGTCAGACTGAATGCAATAAATCAATGCTTCTTCAAGTAAGGATAAAGAATAACTCAGTACAAAATACTAAGTAAAACAAAGCAAAAAAGGCATAATTTCTTTTCTTCTCCAATGTCTGCTAATTCATTAAGTGCATTGAGGAGCTAGACATAAAACCCTTCTTTTGTATAAATAATAACACGGATATTGTGACTTCCCAAAGATTCCAATACTGCTATGTTTTGTTACTGAAATTTCTCCATCTTTTTGATCAAAATGGCCAGTCCTCAGCATCTGGTCAAATACTTAACATATTTTGTCTAGCATAGCCAGGAAAATACATTTTTAATTACAGATTCATGGAGTCTTTGTGGTTAAAAAGGAAAAAGAATCAAAAGTTTCATCTGAAGTCGAGCTGGCAAACTGATGAAGTGAAGTCAGATGGGAAATGAACAAGCTTACATATTTTATTATATATTTGTATATTTTTATGTAACATTCAAAACTGGAATCAGTTTTGGAAGACTATTGCCCCTGACTTGCAAAACCGAGCAAATCTGGCAATGGCATAGACATATGCTGAGTTTTGGTTTCCAGTGTAAAGTCTGGGCCTTTTTTCTACAGACCAAAATGCCTGTCTTATGAGGGCTGTATTATGCTTGCAAAAATCTTTTCACATCATGTATCTGCTATACAGCCTTAATGCTATATTCCTTATAGGAAAGAAGATTGAAATTCTTATTTCAAGACATTTTCACTTAAAAGAGCTGTCCTTTTTCTCTTTTTTCCCCCCAGTAAAATGCTAAAATTTGAAAGGAAAGTTTAGCTTTTCTTTATTTAAATACCTGAATATATAGCGGCGCTTCCCTCAAAAAAATCTGTTTTACCCAAAAAAGAGAACTTCTATGACAAATTTAAAAACTATGAAAGTTTTATGATTAAAAAAAAAAAAAAAAAAAAAAAAAGAGCAATCAAACTTTGACCTTTCTTTACCATTTTCTCTTTAAAATGCTCACTGTTTTATGACCTGCTTCATTGTGGTAATTTCTGTTTAATTTAGCTTGGAGCCAGTTACTTTCTGACCCAACAGAGAAACTCCATGTGTAGATTCACTGGACACAAAAACCATCAAGTTCATTCATTGCTTCTCATGAAGCAATGCTGGATATCATGAGAAAGCACTTTATTCTTGCTTACCCTTTACCTCGTATTTTCCTCTCAATTTTTCATTATTGAGCATTAGTTTTGATAACTCCAAAATGCGTGGAAAAGCCTTGAAATACTGTCCTCTGAGGAATGAAATGTTTCGAGTGTCTTATTTCTAGATGTCAGTGTGATTCACTCTGTTCTAAAGTCTCTCCATTTTATTTCAGCCACATGACACCCATTTGATTGTGGTTTAAGTGGCTCACTTGCCAGCAAAGCTGGCAAAGTCCCTGTTCAGCTGATAGTGTGGATGAGTAGTAGGAATTAGCTGAGTAACAGCAGCAGCAGCTGTCAGGAGGCAATAGCACAGATGCAGGCAGCATGGCAGGGAATGGATACTGAGAAGTGGTTGAGCTTGTCACCCACAGAAGTCACAGTTTAGCTGCTGAGAGTAATAAAAGCTTAAGTGTTAGAGTATGTTTTCTTAAACAAATGGGGAATAAACCTACATGGAAGATTTGGGTCAAATTCATACACAGGGTTGCCACGACCTTGTGCAACTCTCTGCATCGTGGAGATGTCTTCCAGAGCCCTCTCCTAGTGGGGAGAGGGTCCCTGCTACAGGCAGACTCAAGGGCATTCTCTTCACACAGGTTGAACCAGGCTCAGCCTGGACTGAAGGCTCAGCCAAAAGTGAGATCCTGGTTTTCAAGGTTACACTCATAGTTGAGCAAATCAAAAGGAAATACCAGTTAAAGTTTTAAAGAAAAATACTCTTACTAACTCATTACGCTCCACCAGAGATGGGTGGATGGTAATGGAGAACCTTCACTGAGTTAGTTTTATATTTTATAATAATAAAAATGATATGCTGAAAACAAGTGCCATCTTACCATGTGTGTTACACACCAATCAAAGCTTAAACAAAATTTCTTTTTGAGGACTGTCTGTTACATTAGTTTTTCTGGCCTGGAAAATATATCCCAGTTAAGCTCTAGTTCTCAAAAGGTGTAAGAAAAGCTGAAGTCAGAGTTTAGTATTACAAGTATTCTGCATTACAAATTTCTAAGTAAGTCAGAAAATGGACTCTGTAATGGATCATTCTGTTGGAATCTAGTATCCATTAGCTGCTGCCAGTGTCATGGAAATGATAATGTAAAACTTGAACAATTTGATTTCTACTACATGCTTGAAATATTTATGAAGTAATGGCATGGTGACTTGGCTTTTCTCTGGTATTAGCTATGCAGTTCTTCTGTCAGTTTTGCAGGTGATCTTTCACTTTTCTTTACTCGCTGATGAAAATTACTCCTTCAATAGTGTATGACAGCTAATTTCAAACTGTAGTTTATTTTCAGTGATTGTTTGTATGTTTGTTTGCCTTTTAAACAAAGACTACGAAAGTATTTCCTTCATGAAGAGTCTGCAGAGGAGTGTAAGCCTTGTTGGGGATTTTTTTTTCTTTTTTCTTTTCTTTTTTTTTTTTTCATGAAGCAGAATACCACAAAGAATAGCATCAGATAGAGAGAAGCGTTCCTCGAAAGGCTCCATGATTTGAAATCTGGTGCTTCCTGCAGCAAGCTTTGCCATCTCCCTGCCTGCCCACCCATTTCCATTTTCTGGTCACACATGGAGTCATTGCCACATCCCATTGTGTTTGGTTTAGCTGTCAGGTAGTGTTGGCACAAGGTTTTGTGTGGGGCCTCATTGTGCAAAGGAACGTACTGTCTGATGTTCACTGCCAAGAGTGCCCTTCTTTTTCTCCTCCCACCAGTAGTATCAAGGCTCAGTTCAAGTTATGACTTCACTTGGACCACACCATCACAGCTGCAAGACCTGCTCTCCTTCAGGCATAAATGAGAGGGGAAAGGGCTGGAAGTGGTCCTCGTGGATTCACTTACCAGGAGATCCAGAAGACAACGCAACAAACGTGGCTCCTGTATAATGACATACAGGACAAGCCTCCACAGAGCCCCATTTGAGGATGGCATGGCTTAGAGCAACCCTGTTATTGCTACAAGCTGTGTCAGTGGCTGAGATCCAAGCTGAGAGTCAGCAAGAGCAGATGAAAGCAACCAGCACTGTTTCCTCTATGCCTTTTGCACTAATGAACTCTATTATCTTTATGAAATTGTTTCTCACCTACAGTGTCCGAATGCAATTATAATTTGGTACTTTTAGCTCCTGCATATTCTTTAGTATACTGTTCCCAGGCCACTTCAAAATCAACACAGCATAAAAAGATTGCTCTCAACAGCACTTTTATGCTGTTGATTTGAAATACTTTGAAAACCATTAGATTGTTCCAGGCTTACTGGGACATTTCCATAAAAATAAGCTGCATGCCAAAGAATCTGAAATTCATATATTACAGGATATGGTCTCCTCACACCCTCCGCCCACTCATTTGGAAGTGTCTCATGGTTTTCCTGCATCATTTAACACATCTGTAGTCATTTAATTGTTCTAGCCTTTCAGACTGTATTGTGAAACAATTGCTTACAGGACTCATTAAAAGAAATTCCCATGCGTTGTACCTCCTCCACAGTTACATGAGCCTTGGAAACTTGCAGAGTATCCAAAAAGTTGGGTTTTTTGTTTTTTGTTTTTTTAAACAGGACGTTTTGACATGTGTTACAATAAGGAGGCTGTATGGGGTATGAGTATTTTGACAATATTTCTGTATGTTTAAACAAGTCATGAGTGGAATGGGAGCGCTATACATTGCATGGGTTTTTTTAAATTTTTAACTGTTTATTCCAGTTTTGGCCCTGACTCAGAAATGTACTTAACTGCTTTTTAATGTCAACCCTCAATGAGAAAAGTCTATTCTTAAGTCCTGTTGAAACGAGTGGAAACTAAACATAGGCTCAGAGGTAAGCATTAGCTTGAAATGTTTCGCTGACTGGGATATTCTCTCACACTACTCCTTGGAAGTTGACCTGGCATGAAACGTTGTTGGAGTGCATCTGTTTATCTCAATTAGTATTGTGTCATACAGGACAAAACACAAGCCAAATGCTTGAAATTCCACCATTCCCTGTTTCACTCCTTAACAGAGAGAACTCCCTGCATCTCGGCTGAGATACCAAACATCTGGCAGATCTCTAAACACCCATCTGACTCAAGGTCATACAACAAGGCACTTGGTGCTGATGCTGAACTAGGCTCCTGCAATGAAATGGGTGTATCTTGTTGCAGTGTCTAGAATTGGTTGTAAAAATAAGATGTTTAACAGTTTCTCTGGAGCATGTGTTATTGTAGACACAAATGTGCCTCATAAGCTGATGGGAGCCTATCTGGAGAGTGTCACAAAGAATATATAAAAATGATGCTTATATTCTGAGGGAAGGATTACATCTGAATAAATTCAGAACTAAGTTATTCACTGGCAAATCTTGATTGTGAGAATCTTTTGGATGGAACTTAGTAGTGAGGCTGAGAATGACAGATCAGCTGCCTTGATGTGAAAATGGCTTGGTGATAGGAAAATAGCAATTAAACATTCTTTACTTTCTACCTTATTTTTAAGAGGCTTATTTAACACCCATATTTTCTCTGATGTCAAATGTTCTGTTTTCTCTGGGATAATGTTTTGGAAATATTTCTGTCTTGGAAGGACTAGAAAAGTGTTACCACATCCCTAAAGGTCTTTTACACTGACTCTACAACAGAATAAACAACAGCAGAATCTATCATACAGCATCTGAAGCAGGACTAGATCATAGAATCATAGAATTGGCTGGGTTGGAAGGGACCTCAGAGATCATCAAGTCCAATCCTTGATCCACTACTGCTGCAGTTACCAGACCATGGCACTGAGTGCCACATCCAGTCTCTTTTTAAATATCTCCAGGGACGGAGAATCCACCACTTCCCTGGGCAGCCCATTCCAATGTCTGATCACCCTCTTGGTAAAGAAATTCTTTCTAATGTCCAACCTAAACCTCCCCTGGCACAACTTGAGACCTCTTGTGCCCTCTTGTCTTGCTGAGAGTTGTCTGGGAAAAGAGACCAACCCCCACCTGGCTACACCCTCCTTTCAGGGAGTTGTAGAGAGTGATGAGGTCTCCCCTGAGCCTCCTCTTCTCCAGGCTGAACAGCCCCAGCTCCCTCAGCCTCTCCTCATAGGATCTGTGCTCGAGTCCTTTCACCAGCCTGGTTGCCCTCCTTTGGACCTGCTCCAGGACCTCGATATCCTTCCTGAACTGAGGGGCCCAGAACTGGACACAGGACTCGAGGTGTGGCCTCACCCATGCTTAGCACAGGGGCATAATCCCTTCCCTGGACCTGCTGGCCACGCTGTTCCTGATCCAGGCCAGGATGCCATTGGCCTTCTTGGCTACCTGGGCACACTGTTGGCTCATGTTCAGCTTCCTGTCAATCCAGACTCCCAGGTCCCTCTCTGTTTGGCTGCTCTCCATGTATGAATTTATGTATGGTTTTCTTAGCTTAATAAGTAGGCCCAGCAAGCTTCTACAACAATGGATTTTACCTTATTTAAAACAGATGTAAAATGTGTTGTGCTGCTTCTCAGAGTACCAGATAAGTCCCTCTTTATATCAGTCTGTCCATTTTTTTATGCCACGTTCATCATTACATTTGACTGCCTGGAGACTTGAATCATCTCCAGTTCAGCTTTTCAGGCATACAGATGTAGTAATCGTGACTAGAGATGAGCTTTTGTTAAAGCTCAGGCTCTCAGGATTTGAGGTCACTTGCAGAAGTCTAGGAAGCTCTGCCTTGAGAGCCAGGGATCTCAGATGCTGCCCCCAGTGCTTAGGACTAGGCGGAAGAATAACAGCCTTCCCCTCAAAACAGCCAATTCCAGTGATCAAAAAAAAAATCCTAGATTAAATGGCATGAAATTCCATGAGAGCTGAGAGGTGTCTTTCTGTTTTTTCCTTCACCATTCCTAATCACTTTCTCCTTATTTTTACCATTATTTCTTCCACTTCTGGCCTCAGGACCATATGCTGGATTTGGCAAACACCTCATCAGCTCTAAGTGAAGCATAGTAAGTCCCACGAGTGATCATTTCCAATGTAACTTCATCAGAAAATCTTTTTTCTATGATTTTCTATGGATCCAATGCTTCCCTTAATGAGTGGGAAACACGATAACCCAGAGCAGTTTTGCTGGGACACCCCATTGCCAAATATGTGTAGATATAAAATTTAGCAAACACTGGACTAAGATTTGTGATGGATATGAGTCCTTGCAAATATGCAGAAACAGCACAGTGCTTTTGCAAATCCCTTCCCAAAGATTACTGGTGTTTAATAACACAGGTGCCTCTCTTTGCACCTACTGTTGAGACTCTCTGCCTTATAAGCTGTACCTCACTATTTTACTGTTTTCATTGCAAGGCCTAATTCAGAGTTCAGACGACCCAGGGGAATAGTATGTACAGCACAGATTTTATCCTGCTTCCTGTCTCAGCTGGCTTTCCAGCAGAGAGGTGATGTAAGCACTCTGAGGAGCAGTTCAGTTGTATTCAGAAAACAGATTTTTCTATAGGTGTTCCCTCCTATTGGCATATGAGAATAGAGACAGCATTAAACAGGCTGCGTGTAACTTCCAACAGATCATGAACTTTTGTCAGTCATAAGAGATTTAAGAATATATGTGTGTATAGGCATATGTGTATATACATATGCCAGTGTATAGCCAACACACAAATATTGTGTGCATGTGTCTCTAATCCAACAGAAAAGCTTGAGAAGAGGATAAAAACTAGGGCTTTTATATTAGTATGAAGGGCTACATACATGTTCATTAAAAATTGGAATTTTTAGATTACTCACTAGTCTCGTGTTATTTTCCAGTAGTGATCGAGCTGAATTGAATTAAATGTATCTAAACCACCAAGGGTTAGCAAACTCCAGGAGAACAGACTCGGCATCTTTTGCAAAGAGAATCCCAGATGTAACTGTTACAGCAAGTAATTTTCCTGGGACCTGGCACACAATTTGTTTCTATGGAGCAAATGTAACTGAGAATATGCAGTTCACATTGTCTCTTTTTTTCCTCTTAGCCATTTTTTCCAGATAAAGGAAAGAGAATGTCACTGGCTTCATCTTTATTCCACCCTCATTCCACCAGGCCCAAACTGTCAGCTGGATAACTCCCAATATGATCAGGACACATGGTCAAAAAATATTACTTAAGTAATGCTTCTGAATCAGCACATATATTTGCAAAAAAATACTTTACTCAAATTTCTTTGAGAGATTGATTCATAACTGAGCTTACGTTTCTTTATGAATAAACATATTTGTATAATTTTTCATATATATAGATGTGTATATGCACATATACCCATTTTCTCTGTCTCACTAGACCCCTAGAGGGTGATGCCTCCAGCTCTGTGCATGTGAGCTGCAAAGAGACATTTACTTTGGTACAGGCAGTGACAGGAAGTGGGATGTACCAGCCCACATCTGTTAGCCATTAAACAGGGGGGAAAAAATAACAACAATAAAAAAATATTATTTTAGCTAGGCTGACAAGAACAGACATCAGACATAGAAAGCTGAAGGTGAGTCAAAAGAGGGCCCACATCCAGCTGATTTCTTCAAAGGCAAAATACTCTGTACTTTTTCCTGGTTTTCAGTTCTGCAAATACCACCGTCTTGGATCTTCATAACATGCCATCAGCATGAGTGGGTTTAGGATTTCCTGTAGAAAATTATAGCAGCATTCATTCCTGCATCGGTGTTCTGAGGGGAGCAAGCATGAGCCTCAGAAATTTTTGATTCAGAAAAGCATCACTCTTCTTCCCACTCACCTTCTTCACTCGGGTCTGCTGATTTTTTTCCCAGGAAGCTCTTGAAGAGTTGTAGAAGGGTTTAATTAGAAATTTGGGGCATTTTTAAATAGATACTAGCTGAGGAATCAGTAAGGGTTGTGGGCTCTACTTTTAATAGCTCCTGTGTGATGTATTGCATCACTAGACAGAACAAGACAGATGACTTTCACTAAAATCTGATCAAGTCAAGAGTAAACGAGGTTTCAGAAGATCACGCCTCAGGACATTGCTTTGAGTGATAAAACAATCTATTATTACATTTAAAGAGAGAGGCTGCTTGTTTGGTGATATGCATGATAGTTGTTACCAGATAGCAGCTGCCATTGCAGAAAACTCTGGCAAGCTAAAGGAACATCATGAATAATTGGAGAACTGGTATTCACAAAAAATGGCTGGCTGCCAACAGACTGTAAAGTAAATAGCCTCAATTAAGTCAGCATAGCTAATTTTGTCCTGAGTTAGTAATCACACTCTATGAACAATAACCTCTTTATTAAAATAATAGAACACTGTAGACAGTGTAAGTGTACAACTGTTGAATTTTATTCAGGCTATTACTTGATGGTTTAATAGAAAAAAAAAGATAAGCACTGACTTTTTGGTTACTTTGGCAGATAACTGTTTCTACTTGAGTACTCAGTTTCACTGTTTCATCGATTTGTTTATCTGTAAATAAAAAAGGCGAGCACTTGGTAGAGCACTTGATAAACATCCATGGGCAAATATTTGGTACGAGTTTGAATCTTAGTTTTAGGCTGTTTGTTTATTTCATTTTTCAAAGTCGCAGAGTGTTTCTCAAGCCTGAAGTGGGGATGATGTGGTGGTGATTCAGTGGTTGTGTGTTGTTGGTCATGCCTCGCTGGGAGGACAGCACTGGGCTGGGCTTCTCCAATCAAGTGTTCATGCCCCTGTGTTCAGAGGGACAGGACAAAGGGTGTCCAGGACAAACTGTTCCATGCTTTGAGGACCTGTTGATGCAAGCAGACTAGTGAAAGAGTCTTTACCAACCTTTGCTATTTTAGTAGATAGTAGCAGGGCTGGGTGACTCAAAGGCCTCTGTAGGGTGGATTCCACTCACTTCCATTTGGCTGGGAAAGGTAGGGGAAATAAATACATGTAGCCTTAACTGTTGAGCTCAAATGGAAGGCTCTTCCCAAAGAAGTAGGACAATGACCCCAATGACAATATCACTGTCTTCTCCAGGTGAGAAGGGAGGGGTCTCTGCCTGTTTACATAGTGTCGGGTCGTAGTCGCGCAGACGTGTACATTCCGTGTTTTTAACTGTCTCATGGAGAAAGTCAACAAATCATCTGAATCCTGGCCAGACTTCAAAAGTTCAAAGCTTTGGTTCAGAAAGAGCTGCAGTCACTGATCCAAAGTTTATAAAAGCTGTCCAGATTTTCTGAGACTGTAAAACTGGGCTGGAGCAGCATTTTTCCTGTAGCTTTCAGCACTTCTGTTTCCCATCCGAGCTGGACAGTGGAATTATAAAAACACTTCTTCAGAAATTCCAAGAGCTTAAGAACATTTGGTCCCAGTCTGGTTCTAAAAATGAGTAAAGATCTGGGAGGTTGTCTGGTGGGGTCATATCTAACCTGCCTAGTCTGACCCGTTTTGCCTGCAGCTTCCTCCAGACTGAGTGGTATTTTTACTGTAGCAGGAGTCTGGTGTGACACTCAGCATGCACCCTAACAAACCAGCTTGTCTTTTCCCAGCTTCTTAGAGGTTCCTATTGCCATGAAAGCTCTTGACTCAGATGCAGATTTTGTTTAGTCTTTGATAGTTAGCACTGTACTCTGGTGAAGAGAGACCAACATTTTGACAGCTGTAACAGTGCAGTGCCAAGGAGGAGTCTAAAATTTCAGAATGTTATAAAGCATGCTCCTAATACCTTGGTGTTTCAGACAGGAAAATGCTGTTTAAAGTATCACATGACCAAGTCATGGGCTAGTCAAGTCATGGGAAGAAAATAAATCTCAGCTCATTTTGTTAACTCTTTCACAACACTGTTTTGCAGTTTTGCTCTAAGGACTAACGTTCATCCTTTTTTTCTCCTGCTTGGAAAGTGGTTGGATTTTTTTCCAGAGGGTAGTTACAAAAGTGCTAGACCACTGCAACAAGGGGGTCAGTCACCAGCAGGCTTCATGCATGCCAGCACTGACTGCTGGGTAGGGACAGCAGCCTAGGCCCTGCTGCTTCAGCTGAAAGAGAATTTGTCAGGTTTGAAAATGTCAGTTCTGTTAGGTCAGGCTAATACATATTCAGTAACTCTTACGTAAATGTAGGGTGTTTTAAATTTTTTTAGTTCATTGAGAAAATTGGGCTTCTCTTGAAGTCCTGAGGAGTGAAGATTAACATTAGTATACTATTAGTTTCTAGTGAGCAGCCAGCAAAAGAGAGCTATCTAATGTATCCTCATAAGAAATTTCAGATATGCAGTCTTAGACAGAATTTTGCAGGGGCCCCTTAAGCCACATATTCCAGTTCTGCCCTTCAAATTTAAACACAAGTCAATTGAAGAGGTATTTGCATTAAGCGGACAGAGCATATTGTGCAGATAATTACAAAGAGAAGAGAAATTTTAGCATTCCGTTCTGGATCAGGGCTCAAATACTAGGCATTTCAGAAGATTTTGGATCTGAGACTCTGGTTTGAATTCCTGCCTGTTACTGTGTACAGGAGAAACTTCCTGCAGCTACGCTGAGGAACAGACACTACATGGGGCTTCCTGGATCCTTCTGCAGGAACAGGTTTCAGCTCTGTGCAGCCTCCAACTCCTCCAGGGACACCACGTTGTGTATTCTATATGAAGGAGCTCTGAGAGATATTTATTCTCACCAAGACAGAAATCTTTCCCAATGGATTGAATGGTACCTAAGTATAACAGACCCTGGAAAAGTCTCATAAAACCCTGTCTGCAGCTTTGAAATACTTGGCACCTTTCTTTTCATCCCAGGAAGAACTTACTAGAAAGTTTTCTTAACTGTATTTGGAGTCCAAGATACTCAAATTTATACCACTGTAATGGTACCTCCGTGGATTCTACTAGATTTTTTTCTTTATCCATCTTGAAATAACTACAATAGTACCTTAGAAGAAATCTAAGCATAAATCATATTTTTGTAGTACTTAAAATCTTTTTCAAGTGAAGGGAGTGTACAAATGCTGTGTTCACTTAATTGGGTATAGTTCCTTGTGATGGCCACAAAGTCATTTTAGGCAATGAACTGTGAATGGCAGTTGCTTCATACCCATGTCAAAAAAATATCATTTGGCTTAGCAGAAATCATAGAATCATAGAACAGTTTGGCTTGGAAGGTGCTTTAAAGATAATCTGGTTCCAACCACTCTGCATTGGCATAGACACCTTCCCATAGTTCAGGTTGCTTTAAGTCCCATCCTAATCCTACCTGGGGACTTGAACACTTCCAGGGAGACGGCATCCACAATTTACCTGGGCAACCTGTGCCAGTGCCTCACCACACTCACATAAAGAATTTTTTTCCCAATGTATAATCTAAATCTACCCTCTTTCAGCTTAAACACCATTAGCCCTTTTCCTGTTGCTGCATGCCCTTGTAAAAAGTCCCTCCTCAGCTTTCTTGTAGGCCCCTTCCAGGTAGTGAAAGGCTGCTATGAGGTATCCCCTGGTGCCTTCTCTTTTCCAGGCTTAACAAGCCCAATACTCTCCACCTTTCTTCATAGAAGAGGTGTACCAGCTCTCTGATCATCTTGGTGGCCCTCCTCTGGACCCACTGCAGCAGCTCCATGGCTTTCCTGTGTGGGGGGCTCCATGTAGAGTCGCATGAGAGTGGAGTAGAGGTGGAGAATCACCTCCCCTGACCTGCTGGACACGCTTTTTTTGATGCATCCCCAGGATGCATCGAAAGCTCCAGACTGGCTTTCTGGGCTGATTGCTGGCTCATACTGATCTTTTCATCAGCCAACACCCCCAAGTCTTCTCAAGCCTGTTAGGGTCCCTCTGGATGGTCTCCCTTCCCTCCAGCACCACACAACTTGATGTCATCATCAAACTTGCTGAGGGTGTACATAATCCCACCATCCATGTTGCTGACACAGATGTTAAACAGTCAGTCCCAACACCTACCCATGAGGAAGGGCATTCATCATTGATCTCTACTTGGACATCAAGGCATTGACCATAAAGATACATTTTGTGGGGTGAAAGCAGATTTCATGTTAAGTAAATATGATATTTTAAGGATTATTATTAGTAGAGCAAGATATTTTTACCAATTAAATGTTGTTTGATCTTTTAAAGTAAGAGGTATTGGGATTAATATTGTGTTTGGACTTATAATGGTCTCTTATAGAGGCAAATTAGATCTTTAGTGAATATAATTTTGCCTCTCTCACATTTATTCCATAATGCATTTTAGTTCAGTTTCAGGCTTCTCGTATACTTTATTTAAAAGTCAGTGTAAAAGTGAGGATGAGAGATTCAGCAAGACATCCCACTAAAAATATTATGCATGGGCACTACCTGGGCAAGTGCACATTAAGCAGACATTATTAGGGGTTTTGATGCAAGTAATTGAGATGAGTAATTTTAAAAGTGAAGTTTGAGATTACATGTACAATTTCAGTTCTGGTCACAAGTCTTGTTAAAACTTAAGTACCAGGTGTCACAACTTTAAAAAATGTAATCACTAGCATTATTTCAGCAGCAAAATGGAAACTATACTGTGAAGATGCTGAATACATATGAAAGACTCAGCTCCTATCATATTGAATATAACACAAAAAGTCATAAGGAAATTAATAAAGCTATCTTGAGATCTATCAAGTGCATAATATAAAGGCCTTGATCCCAGAGTGAAGAATAAGTCAAACCAGCCAACTGAACGTTGGTTTCTTTTGTGAGCACTTTTAATTTCAGTTCACAAAATGAGAAAAAAAACCCTATTAAAAAAAAAACCATGACCCAACTCTGAATGTGTAATCACCATATTATATATTCACAGGGGGACCAAAGTAAGGTCAAGCATATTGTCATTTCTGACTTTCTCAATGTTTGGCTTGGCAACTTTAGCACTTTTTATGTGTCACACATGTACTGGAAGGAAAGTGCTATAAATTCATGCTTGGGTCTTTTTTTGGTGTTACTCTTACTTCTCAATGTCATGAAATAACTCTATGCAGCTCAGTTTCACCTCATCTTTAAAAGAAATATGGTACTTTAGATGTGGTTTTGTACTTAGCGAAGAATGGAAATGTGACATAGAAGAACATTAGTTGTTTTCAGTTGCTAGCAACTTTCAGAAATAACTATTTTTTTCACATCAGAAGCTGAGTAAAAATTAACTACATTTGGAAATGCAGCTATCTTCTCCTGTGAAGATACCAGCACTGTTTCTTTAATTTTTAAAATAATGTTGTCCACTTGGTCAGGAGAGAATGAGAGCATAGGGGGATTAAGGGAAAAGCTTTCTTGGTCTGTGTTGAAATATGTTTCTTTCTTGATTATTGACCATTGTCGTGTGCTGCTACCAAGGGAGCAAGAGGGAGGAAATAAGGCAAAGGAAAAAAACAAAAAGAGCTACCTTTGTGTGGGAAGGGGATAACAACTTCAACAGCCCTCACAGCAGAAACCAACACACATCCCCATGCTCTGATAGCCCTGAAACAACAAGGCAGAGCCACAGCCGTGCACAATATCCTGCTGGGCCTCCTGACAGAGCTCAGTCCTCCTGAAAAAGGATAGAGGTTTTCAAATAGCCACTCAGTTATCCAGATTTTCCTGCTTTTCCTCATAAACCAAGAGCATTGTTCTGTTCTGTGGGATCTTATTCTGAGTTGCCAAGTAAGGGGGTGTCTGCTGTGATTAAATAAAGAGCATATTCTTACAGAAGTATGTAGGCTCTACTCAAAGCGCTGAAAGTGGCAGGGGCTCTGGATTTGAGTTATCATCTTGCACTTTTTTTCTCCTTAAGAAGTTGTTTTCACACAAGAAATGTGCAGAATCAGGCCACTGTTCACACAGACCTGACACGCTGCAGGCTCCTGCAGCAGCCATTCATTTTTTGTTGAGAATTGGTGATACCAAGCAGTTATCTTGGCACAGTTTTACCTAACCAACGTGAGGTGTAGTGCTGCAGATGAGCAGCTGAGCAGGTGGGGCTCCCTGGCTTACCCACAGGAAAGCCAAACTTCCCAAAGTGTCAACCATGCTTGCTTCAGACCAAAGAACTGGAGATACCAAAGTCTGGTAGGAACAAGGAGAGGGTAAGAGGGACTAGAAAGTAGGGTTTTCTTATTCTCCAATGGCCTTTTGATGAACATTGTTGATTTTCTGTGACTTTCTCTGTTCCTTCTTCATATTTTTAACATCCTAGTTTGGGAACAAGGAATAATAGATCTAGAGTGTTTTCCACTGCTTTGAGGGAGATGTTAACGGGAGTCTATCAGAAAGATGGAGAAATGTGTTTCTCTGTCCTTCCAGTAGCTATGTATCTGACTGTGTACTCCATGCAAGCAACAAATACATGCTCCAATGTCGTATGGGGAGTAGCTGCATGAAACTGTTCCACATAATTTCATAAAATTCTTTTAGCTTGAAAAAGGCCCCTTCAGACTATGAGAAATGCTTCTCTGTTGTGAGTTTGGGATGACAGTATATATTAGGAGAGCTGAAGCAAGAAAGAGGAATATTAATTTTGTTAAGTCTTTTTTATGGTCCACAAATATAAGAAATGCAGAGATGCAGTGGTGATGTCTTTATTGAACTCTGGCTTGTAGGATTCCCTAAATGTTGTTTGGCCATCTCTGCTTGACTGTTCAAAGTAAGAAAATGTCAAAACTTACTGTTTCCCAATTCTTCTCTACTAAAAAGCTAAACAAGGAAAATAAAACCTGATTATGGTAATAAACTAAGTCTCATAGATAATGGATGCTACAGTCTGTGTGTAAAGTCTTAAGATCATACAAAACCAGATTGCAGTTGACAACATGCTGCTCATAGAGACAGCAAGCAGGTAAATGTTTCAGAGTCTTCACCTTATTTTCTGTCATTTCATCACCCTGGTAACACTTAAACCATGCTGCTATGTAGCTGTTTCTATTATCTGCTCTATCTGATCATCAGGTCCTGGTTCTGGCTGCTTCAGCCACCAGGTTTGGTTTGGTGGCTGTTTAAGCTGATGGAGCATATGATCTTGGATCAACACAGTATTTCAGACTTACAATATTGCCTGTTTTTCTTGACTAGGAAAGCCTGAGGTAAACACTACACATACTAGTAGTGAAATGTAGCACTGGTTGCCTCTTCAACAACCCACACAGAGTATTTTGTTATAGAAAAAATAAACACATTGGGCACTCATTGCCGCAGTGAGTGGGATTTTTCAAACTAAGAGCTTTGACTCCTGTGTCCTCTCGTTGCTCTAAATACCAAAAGATAATATCTCAGCATGGTATAAATGAAGACACTGAAGGTAACTCATTTGTTTATTACTGTTTTGTTAAAATCTATGGATATACGTGTTCCACTCTAGATACCTACAGAGTTGCATAAATATGGTTTTGCTGGGGTAGGTTTCTTTTTGTATTTTTTTTGAGCCACAAATTATAATGTTTATCATGTTGATGAAGCAATGATTGGAGGACAAATATGACATTAAAAATAGACTTGGATTTCCCAACCATTTGAAGTACTGACTTGGAATCCCATGCAGCGATGTTGATTTGTGGGCAGTTAATTTTCTTGGCCATTGTTTTTCTACTGTGTGATGCTGTGAGGTTATTTCTAGGCAAAATGAAATATACAGTTATACATAGTAAGAGAATTGTATAGTAGAAAATGTTCTTGGCTCACACACATTACTTAGAGTGAGTACATAACGTACACTTGAATGGACTAGCTGTTTTTTGTTTGTTTTTCCATTGGGAAGCCAAGAAACAAAGCATGATCCATTTTGAACCTAATTTTTCCATATTTTTCTTTTGAAGATTAAAATACAAAATTTTATTTTCCTTTGGACCTAGTTCTAAGACTGTGGACCAAAAACTTACTTAAGTGGTATTTCCATCACTCTACTGATGTTACTTGTTCACTTTTCAACCTAGTTAAAAAAATCTTAAAAGATCCAGATATTTGAGTAAACAAAAAATTATTTCCTTACAGAATCACAAAAAGTTAGGGGTTGGAAGGGACCTCAAAAGATCGAGTCCGAACCCCCCCACCAGAGCAGGGTCACCCACAGCAGGTCACACAGGAACACATCCATGTTGGTTTTGAATATCTCCAGGGAAGGAGACTCCACAACCCCCCTGGGCAGCCTGTTCGAGGGTTCTGACCCTCACAGTAAAAAAATTTTGCCTTGTGTTTATATGGAACTTCCTATGCTCAAGCTTGTACCCATTGCCTTTTTTCCTATCATTGGGCATAATTGAGAAGGGTCTGGCACCATCCTCCTGGCTCTCTCCCTTTCCATATTTATAAACATTAATGAGTTCACCCCTCATTCTCTCCAAGCTGAAGATCCCCAGCTCCCTCAGCCTTTCCTCATCAGTGAGATGTTCCACTCCCTTCATCATCTTGGTCGCTCTGTGCTGGACTCTTTCAAGAAGTTCCCTGTCCTTCTGGAACTGAGGGGTCCAGAACTGGACACAATATTCCAGATGTGGCCTCACCAGGGCACAGTAGAGAGGGAGGAGAACCCCTCTCAACCTGCTAGCCACCCCCCTTCTAATGCACCCCAGGATGCCATTGGCCTTCTTGGCCACAAGGACACATTGTTGGCTCATGGGCATCCTTCCATCCACCAGCACCCCCAGGTCCCTTTCCCCTGTGCTGCTCTCCAAGAACTTGTCCAAATACTTAAAGCAGTATTGAGTTTAGATTTTGATCCTGGTATAAATACAGAAGTGAAATTCACCAGGGGACAGAGGCCAGCAGACAGGCATGCACAAACACTGGGTTTCAGTGTTTGCAGGGGGAAATCTGCTGAGTACCTCCTTCATCACTTGAGTTTGCAGTACCTGGAGCAGAGACAACATGTGGTTAGACAGAGCAGAGAGCATAAACTGGGGTTGGACTTGGGCTGGACTCAGTGCCTGAGGGCTGGATTCAAGGCTAATTGAAATAGAACTGAGGTTTTCCTTTTATTTCATGGGTCTTTGGACCATTCTCAGATTCTCTGGCCCTAACCCATTTGCTCAACAGGGATTGAACAGACTGTGGATGCAGTTCCAGTACATGAACTGGAGCTGCTGATTCAGAACAGCTACAATTTACTCCCAGGTTGTTTTTCTTCAGGAAATCAGATTATTTGAACTTTTAGATGTTGAAGCTAATTTCATGCGAAGCAAGTAAAAGACAGAATCAAAGCATTCCTGGAACAACAAAACTTAATTTTCAGGGCTTGTTAAGTATTCTTGAGTTAAAAGCTGTGGCACAGCATCATGTACTATGAGATAATTTTCCATCCTTCTAGGAATATATTCTTTTATTATTATGCCTTGAAATGGAAATACTGGGAGATGGATACAAGCAAGATTTGATCTATGATTTCTAGGTACAAAAAAATCACTTCTCAGAAGAGATGATATAATTTGCTTCATAAAAAAGGAGGGAGTAGTTATAGGATTTGGTGATTTACATGTTTAACACTGTCTTTTTTATTCCCTATTTATCCTCACATATGTAACTGAGTATACATCCCCTTTTACCCTGGAATTTTGCACTTATTCTTCAATCTATAAATATAAAAAAAACCACCAAACAAACAGTTTGCATAACTGTTTTCCTCTTTCTGTCAGGCACAAAGTGTCTTTGGTACAGATGGAGATGGAGTCAGACTGGGGTCGGAACTTTCTATCTTTTGGATTCGTGCCCTAGACTGGAAAAAAATAGTTAATAAGTTGCAGAAAACAGGTTGGTTTTACTCTTGTGTCATGACAGTTCAGAGATTTCTGTCTGCTGTTGCTAAGGCTGTCAGATGCTCCTAGAAACAGCAGTTAAACAAACTGGCAAAAAGGGGGATTAAAAGAAAATAAGCAGCAAACTGAACAAATTTAGCAATCCAGAGTGGACACCTAAAGAAAAAAAGTCAGTGCATTCATATGTATTGTTTGAAGAAAGCAAGATGTGGGAAAATCATCGGTTTTCTAACCATATTGTGCTAGTAATTTTGGAATTCCAGAATTCTTTTCCTCCTCCCTCCTGTCCCCAGCAGTGCTTCAAAATTAGCTGTAACTTTCATGGTTCAGTTATTGGAGTATGAAATGCATAAGGCTTGGCAGGTAGCAACAATGAACCCTAAAATTAAGCATTTAGTACTGAAATGTCTATATTATCCTGGATAAATATGTGTGTTTTTGTTGGATAGTTTCAGGAGAGCTAAATGGGCTGGGAAAACCTGAAGTCTCCTAAAACTAACTAGGTGAGGGGAATGGAAAGCAGTTATTTGACTCCAGTGGTGGTTGGGGAGTGGGGAGAGCAATAAGGGGAAAACAGAGCAACACACTCAAGAGATTCTATAATAAAGTTGGAGTACAGGGATAATACCAAAGGGTTAAAAGACAGAACTTCTTTTTCTTGCTCTCTTTGTAAATTCTGTTCCTTACCCTTGTGGTTCATCATTTTGCTTTCATATTTTCTATATGTATTTGACTTCTTTTTTTCCTTGTTTCCTTTTCCACCAACTATCACACCTGACCCACTGTATGCATTTTATTTCTGTACATCTACAGCGGTTTTTGGACCCAAATAAACCCTGGGTATTGCTCGGTACATTACAATAGAGGACTTAACTTGTGCTGGCTGGCACAACTGTTAAGAGAAGCACTTGTTCAAAAATTCAGGTATGCACTTAGGTTCCACATAGACCCCTAAGGTATTTGCTGGCAGGCAGGAATATGAATAAGGGGATTGTTACTATAGGTGGATAGTGAGTTTCTGCCTACATAAATGCTTCCAGCAGTCCTCACGTTTTGGGCTGAGGTCTGGGCTGCTGGTTCTGTCTCTGTTATTGTGGTATTCTGACCAAGAACAATTGTATGGGGTAATGTCATATGCAAGATATGCTGTAACTTGTATTTCTGTTTGCCACAAGCGTGGTTTCCTAATCTTTTTCTGTTTCAAACTTTCACTCCACTTTGTGAGAAGTTCTGCTTGAAAAGCTCTTCCCTTCATCCATACTACTTTTTCCTTCACCTGATATCTTTTATCCTGTTTTGTCTTGTTCAGGAGCTAACCTGAAAGAACTCCTGCCC
Source organism: Heliangelus exortis (assembly GCF_036169615.1). NCBI lineage: Eukaryota > Metazoa > Chordata > Aves > Apodiformes > Trochilidae > Heliangelus > Heliangelus exortis. Next base: position 19,717,879 of record NC_092424.1, on the reverse strand, counting down.
TGTACTGTGCTTGCTCTTTTCCCATACTCATTACATCTTCTGGCTGTATTCACTTGTTCTGGCTATGGAGTGTTTTTCTCTCTGATATATCAAATTCATTTTTCATTTCCCGCATGTTCAGTGTCATCAGCTCATAGAATTTATGGGATGTATTGTTTGTGGGTATACTTTCATTTCTGGAATATCAGGCAGGGTCCTGTCCCCTGGACTTTGTTACATAGCAGCTGCTATGCTATAATTGCATCTGCTACATACAAATGGTCCACCAAAGCTGGTGGGGATGTGTAGAACTGTAGTAGAAATGTTAAAATTAGTATCTTAGGAGTGTAAATGGAGAAGTTAGGTTGCAAGAAACACCGGAATGAGTAAACAGTTGGATAAGGGTGGCAGGAACAGCATGTGCTGATTCCAACTGGATTAGCAGGTCATCAGGACTCCAGCACACACATGTGCAATTTTTCAAGTCACCCAGATTGAGAGAAAAAGTAGAGTGAGTAAATCCTGATGACTCACTGAGGTGGAACAGGATGGAGAGACTAATCACTGTCATCCCCTGAAGGGTGCAAAAAGGCACATCCAAAACCAGCACAGGGTCTCAGACTGAGGAAGAAGAAGAGACATGAGAAGGAGTTGATTGTATACAGGTCCTCTCTGTCACTGCAGGGAAGCCTGGGCGGGACATCTGGATATAAGCATCTGTGTGCTTGCATGCTTGGCAGACCAGTCTGGGAGCTTGTATGTTGTGCAGACCAGCCTTAACATTTATGGGTTGGGGTAAGGGTATGTCTGAAATCAGCTTTCTTTTAAAATAAGATCTCCTTTCTCCTAGTGTAGTGAAATGAGGCAACCAGGTGCTGCTAATTGCCAGGCAGTGGGCATGAGCTTGTGTTAAGCCCACCTGTGCCTGATTAGGGTGGGCCCCAACTGCGCATGAGCAGGATTAGGGGGCCAATAAAAGGTGAGGCCTGAGAGAGAAGCTCAGCTCACTCCTGAGCAAGCCAGCAGAGAGGTTGGTTGCTTCTGGAGCAGTAGCACCAAGCCAGGCTGACCAATCCTGAGGCAACAGACTCAGGGCACTTTTTGCGCACCTCTGCTGGAACACCTGTTGGGCCTTGGAGCGCCGTGACTTATGAGAGGTTTGTCTTGCTACATCCTAGAATTTCTTCCATGATTTACTGTATCGCTGCTACAACACTGGAGCAATATCTCCTGTAAGTAGGACAACTTTGCCATCTCAGGAATTACAGGGACTTGAGCTTCCCCTGGGACAGCTGTGACCCTTACCCAAAAGTGAGAGGAGGAAAAAAAGAGGACAATAGCAGGTAGTCCTCAAGCATGCACGTAGGGCATAGCTAGTGCAAGTCTCCACATTGTAAGGCTGAAATCCTTGTTTGTTGTGCCATGAGCTTCACCTATTACAGTGAAACTGAGGCCTTAGCCCTGATATCCAGGATTTTGTTGTTACCCCCCCTGTGCTGCCAGAGTGCCTTCCTACTCTTGGAAAGAGTAGAAAAATGCTCTTTCTCAATGAATACGACTGACTCCAGCTAGGCACAGTGCCATGCTTGATAAAGCAAGCAAGAGACTAATGCTCTGCATTGGGAGAGAATCATGCCTCTTGTTGACAGATGTGTCTTTAATCCTGGAACACACAGTACTTGGCATAAGTCGCACCGTATTCAGCCAGTCTGACTTTCCTTAGCTGAGGTGGTTTGCAAGGTGCCACTCAATAATCTGAAACCTTAGCAAATTATTTTCCTTCATTAAAGTCTTACAGCACTATTGGAAATGCTTGAAAATCTGATTATCATGTACCCCGCTTTTGTTTGAGGTAACAGCTATCTAATGTCCTCCTCTTAAATGTCAGATACCAGGTGATTCACCATATTTTCTAGCTAGACAAAACATTTGATAATGTCTGAGTGATTTAGAAGCAGAGTGTTCACAGACACAAAAGGATTCTCCTGAGAGGATCTAAAATAAGGACCTGGGAGCCCACAGATTCTAGTTTTTAGATACAGGGCACCAAGATATCAAGGTTGCCTTTTTACTAAAGTTAATGTCTGCAGATAGATGAGATGGGTGCTTCAAAAACCATCAACATACTGAGCAAATAACCTTTAGTAGGACCACAGGAGCTTATAGTCAGCCCATAAAACCATAGAGCTCTTGAATTTTAAGTCAAGGCTACAGATAATTGCTTATGTCTGCTCTGAAACCACAGGCTGGAATCCACTTTTGAGGCAGATCTTCTGACACTGGAAGAAAAGCGATTTAGCTGAAGACGCAGTTTCAAAGTGCAATAGAAGTTCAGCTATGGGTGGGTTGTAGGTATTCTTGTTCAAATATACCTATATTGTCAATGTCCAAGGCCACTGAAAATCCTAAACTGCAATTTTTAATCCAAGAACATGTGTAATGGGTGTTTCACAAATCTGTAAACTTACACTAAATTGATCTCTTGCAAAATGTCTGTTAAAAATTAATTAAGAATTAACTTTCATGGCACCTTGTAGAGGTTAGTTAAAGTTTAAATCCCATTAAGAGACATTAGAGTGACACACAAATGTCATGAGATGTCCAAGGCCACTCTGTGGAACAGAATAACTACTAACAACAGGGAATGAGATGGTCTGGCTGTCTCTTCTGTATTCATCTCATGCTTGCTTCACTTCCACTGTCCCATAGCACATTGTATGTGGGTTCAAACCTGCAAACACTTTTACCCAATTAGCAGTCCCTCTGTCAATGGTCTCATTCAGCTGTCTCAATTAATGATGGCTTTTACCAGGTCTCCTTGCCATTTGGATTCAATAGAATATTTATGTAAGTCAGAGGCAGTGGTGGGGGAGAAGCAGGGCTTGTGTGGGCTGATGTTCCATATTATGTTTTTGTAATGGAATTTTTTAAGCATTTGCTTCTCAGAAAGATCCTCTCCGTTTTCTTTGAAGCTGGTATTCTCAGTTAATAATTCTGCTTCATTTAAAGTTAATGCCAAATTAGTGCTATTTTACAGAGTGTTTGCTTTGTAAACAGAGAGCTGGTAAATCAGTGCTAATTTTTGTTGTCACACCAGCATTTAATTTTGTGTTGGTCAGATGATTATCTGTTCTGTACACAGCAATGTAGTTTCACACTTGTCATTTGTGTCTCTTAGTTACAAGATCTTTGCTGTGCTGTAGTCTCAAGGCTTCTTGCTTACAGACATCTGAGGGATTGCAGCAAGCCTCCAATTGTTACTTTATAAGCCTAAAAGATATGAGGTTGCAAAAGGGGAAGTATATTTTAAATATAAGTGTGCATTAAATATGGTTACTGAGTCATTGTTTCAGTTTTATGCAGCACATATTTCTGGCAAGTGTAAAATGCACTGAGACCGAGATTTGAAAACCATCTGCACCTCCTGTTTCCATCTAAGACTTTATTTATGTTGTTGGCTTTGTACCCTGAGCTAAATACAGAATGTGTAAAGACTGTTAATTAACCCTTTGAGACATGAGTTTCCCATCAATGTGTGGAACAGAAACATGGTTTTAATTAGGTAGTAAAACTTCCAGGATTTATACTCACTCAGAATTTGCTCCCTAATGAAACCAAAGGGGTGTATATTAAATAAATTAAGAGCAAAAGAAAAAAAAAAAAAAAAAGAAAACCAAACAAGCAACAAAAAAACCCCAAAAAAACCCCACCTCCCACCAGACCCAGGATACTCAAATTTAAGGCCAGTGGTATGCTATTAATCACAGAGATTTTAATGAAAATAATCAGAGTTAGATACAATTTTGGTACTTGATGAGATAGCCTCTTAGTCTTTCTCTTTTCTCTAACATTTTTACTAAGATCTTTTCATGTCCTTAGGACTTGCCCAGAATTCCCAGAATTTTCCTCATATGGTGGCTCGCATAGTCGAGTAAAGGAGCAGCTTTCTGTAAAGCTGAGCTCAGTTCAGGTCTAGAAAAGTGTCTGAGCACTTATCTAACATAAAGCAAGTTGCAGTCCTCTTGAAACCAATTGAATTAGTTGCATAACTGAAGTTAGCCACACACAGTTACAGATGTCAGTAAACTGTGGCCCAAAGAAACCCTGTCTGTTTGATAAAATGAGGCATTGGACTTGTGATATGCCATGGCCTGCCATAACCCAAAACCAATGGAACACTTCAATGGAGATGTAAGCTTACCTGGAGTATTATTTTAATCCTTAGTTAAATTTGTAGAAAGATTTTTACATTAATACATGTAATAAATCATGCTATAAGTAAAAAATTACCAAAGCACAAAGATTGTGTTCTTACTCTGCTCTATTTGTTTTGTACTCAGTAATTTCAAGTCTCAATCAGAAATTCCAGAAATGCCTAATTCAAGCAAAGGTCTTATGGGTCTGGAAAAGATCATGCTTTAAATAAAACCTTGTTTAAGTTACACACGCACAAGACAGGGAAAGCAGTTCAAAGTGAGAAGCCTTTTGTTTCTCTTCGTGCATGTTTATCTCAAAATTAAACACAATATATTTCTCTTTTTTTTTTTCCCTTCCATTTTTTAAGAGTGTTTTGATGAAACCCTTCACACTCCTTTGTTGTATCTTCAAGTGCCAGGTTTCAGTTCAAGTGAATTTTTCTGTATGTGATAAAACTCTAAAAATAGTAGTTCAAAGTGAATGTCTCCAGACCAGCTGAAAAAAGTTTCAGCTGTGTAACTGTTGATCCAGAGAAGCTCCATGGGCTTTCTGTTTGGTACAGTGCCATGGATAATTTTCAGTCTTCCCTGGAGACAACTTCTTCCTCTCTTCCCATGTCCTTTTTAATGGTTCTGGTCAGAAGCAGAGGCTGATCCTGATGGCTTTGTAAGAAAACAGAGCTACTTCTTAGGATTTGCAGTTCAGAACCTGTAAAGGTTAAAAGAACAAAACCAGAAATTCAACCAATTGGCTCGACTTTTATCTTATTCCTATTGCATTTATTTACACTTATGCTAACTGGGTGTTGATTAAGGACATCTCTTGTTTAACTGTGTATTTCACCCAAGAGCTGGTGTAAATGGGCACCCAAATGGAAAAATGAAAATGAAAAGTGGTTAACCAGGTTCATAGCATAGACAAGGAATATCTGTGGATGATTATCACTCCATGAGATTGAAGTTACACTTGCAAATACACCTTTTTTAATTGGCATGATGTAGCCTGGCTTTCAAAAGCATCACCCTGTCCTCTGCCTTCTGCAGCTGAGTTTATCACAAATGGACACCACACAACACAATGGACACCAACACAGTGGACACAGTTGAGGGGTTAAGGAGCTGGGGACAAGGACAAGGCAGACCACAGCCACTGCTGTGAGCCAAAGAGCTGGTGTAAACTATCTGCAGGTAAAACACCACCATCATAAAACTGCCATAACACTGTTTGACCACAAAAATGCAACTTGGACAAATTAAAATCTTATAACTTGATGTGGAAAAATTATGATTTGGACTATGTGTAAGCACATTTTTTTATCCTTTCATATTAAAAAATATTATTGTTTATACTTTTATATGAAATAAAAACCCTGCATGTTAGGCAGCAAAGCATATGCATAGCTCTGTATATGCCCACTTGAGACTTCAGATCCTTCAGTCTGGTGTTTTTCTGGGGATCACCCCACATATCCAACTGCGCAGAACTGGCACTTCACTCTGGCACTGAAAGATCTGCATCTTTGTGCTGGGGTTAAGAATAAGCCAAGTTGGAAATTGGGATAGTAGCTCTTATTTCAAGGTCACTACCTTTTGTGCCAGCTTCCTTCTGGTCTGCTTTGTAGCTCCCTACCTTTCATTGAGAGCACAGATCTGGTGATTTCTGTCTGTTTTCCCTCTTGGCTGCTTTTTGGCCTGATCCTGATGCTCAGGCTTGCAGTCCCCTTAGCCTCACCTGTTTTTCCTCTGATCCCTTGACGAACTGATTCAGATTGCTAACACAGAAGAAAAGTATTTGGTGGTTTACTTTTTTTTTTTTTTTTCCCTGGGTTAGTGTTCTGCTAGTTTAGTGTCCTAAGTCCTTCCTTGAAAGGACTGGATGAATATGCAGTCATTAGGACTCCTAAGAAATGTGCTAATAGGAATAAGAATTTTATTTTAAAGCATATCAAGACATATTAAATATTTCTCTGATGGTTGATACTTCAATATCTTCAGTGTTTCAGGTGTTTCTATTCTGGGTCTAAATATAGAAACTTTTAGACTAATGTGATTCTTTAGGAGAAACACCTGAATTTCAGTGTTAGAAGTGATTAGCATTTGAAACATCTGAGCTCCCTTCTCCGAAGTCTTTTACCTTAAACAGTCATTTACACTTGCTCAGGTTAGTGCAAAGTGAGTTCAAATGCTGCCTCATCAACCAGTAATATTTTACAAGTGTGTAAATAACTGTACAAGATGCAAAGCTCTGTGAAAATCAAGCTTCTTGTCTTGGCTGACTGGACAGAAATTATTACACCTCTTAGAAGACTTCTTGCAGGCTACTCCTGTCTTCATGTTCAAGTGGTTTTTTCCTTTCTTCCACACTTTTGGTAAGGCAGTGGAGGTGCTGAAGATCAACAGGGAAAATGAGAGAAGGTAAGATGTACCCTATGGACTTGAATATTGGTTTGTTCTTACTTAGAATAACCAAGAATTACTGAAAAAAGCTAGAGTATAGCAAAGAGTAGTGAATTGAAATTCTTCATGCTGTACCTATTTGTTACACTTGTTTATTAGTAAAAAAATCTGAAATTTCTTGCTAGCTATTGTGCTATAATGAAAGAAGAAGCACAATAAAACCATTTGCTAAAACATAGTGATCTGCTCTCTCTGTTATCTCCATTATACTGGAAGATCAGAGGTGCCTGCATAACTAAAATCTGAACATTTGTGACTTTTGGTCTGTTTGTTTGCTTTTTGTTGAGAAAATGTATCAACACACAAGTGCATGATGCCAGTTTTGCTGTCTTTTTGGGGCACCACTGGGCCAAAGCTTTTTGCTTTGTTTTAGAATGTAAGTGGACTGAGATAGTTGGTTGGGCTCTGTGTGGGCAATACAGTGTCCTTGTCTTATCCTGTCCTAGTGTATTGCCTGTCTGCCTCCTCATAAATTCATGTATATTTTGCTCACAGACCAACAGTGCTAATGTAAACTTTTTCCTGGTACAAATTACCTCTTGCTTTAAATTTAATAGGATCAAACTATTCTAGTGTAGTTCTAATATTTTCTGTGGAAGTTCAAGGAGAATGTACTTGTGTAGAAAAATTCTTAAGTAAATGTGTAATCTTTGAACATTGTTGGTTAATCAGATGTAGTTTGGTAGAGAACAAAGGTCTTGGATAATTAGGGCTTAAGAGGATGATTAAATACTGAAGCCATTTCTCAGAAATGCAGTGAAATCCCTGTCCTTGGAGGCTGGGTAATTCAAATTTTGCTGGTATTTAATAGATACAACTCTTAAGCTAGCTGTGCTATGCCTGGGAGCTTGAAGCAGACAAAGAAAAATTTGTCCTACTCTCTGTTTTGCTTTGTTTCTGTCTTTTCTCAGGTGTGCTTTAAATCTGCAGGCTGGCTCTTCAGTCACAGGTTAATCTTTAGGCTTTAAGGAGTATAGTTTATAAGGTTTGATACCCAGGTAGTGATGATTTTTCAGCAATGTGATAAATTACTTCAGCAGGTCACTGTATACTGACATTTCTGTGCTAAAATAAGTTATGGATATATTCTGGTGGTGCAGTCAGGCAAGAATCTGAGAACTAAATGCAAGGAGCATGGAGACCTGTCTGTGATTCTGAAATTGAACTGTTTTGTGCATGTGAATGGTCAGAGCCAGCCTAATTCTGGGAAAACTGTCATCCTGCTGGTTGCTCTTGTTGGTCACAAGTACTGTATCCATCTATAGAGGAGATAATCTGGGTCTGAAAATTCCTTATCCTCAAGTGTGCTGTTTTATGAAGGATTTATAATATTATAATAATATTTCATGAACTGTGAAAGGAAAAAAACAAAAGCACTTGTGCCAGACGTTTGAAAAATCTTTCTTGTGGAGAAAGCAAAGCTGGTGTGTTGCATTTCTTACAGCACCTGTGTTATGCCATTCACTACAGTTTTAAGGTATTTTATTTTTGTGCCTATATGGCAACAGAAAAATAACTCGAAATAGGTCACTTATTGTGTGAAATTACAATTTTGGGGCAGTGCTCACGGGCCTTTGAGCTACTTAAGATGCAGAGGCATCCAAGAACCAAGCGTGGGCTGCGCTTCCTGTAGATCTCTAAGATAAACCATGTGCCAAGTAGAGTTTATGTATTTATTACAGTGGTGAATGGAAAGGCTAAGTCTATACCAGGAAACCCAACAGGTCCTGCTCATAGCCTTGAGTACTCTTCTGCAGGTGCCCCATGCTGTTTTGTTAGCATGTTTCCTGGCATGATTTTGATCTGTGCCAGCTGGCAGTCTCCTAGGAATTGCTTGAGCAAGCTCCAAGGAACAGCATAGACCAGGGGCAACACCCCCCAGGCAGCGAGGCAGGGACATGCATTTAGGGCAGGGGGAAAGTTTAGCTATACTGAAGGTGAGCTGCATCCTAACACTTGTCCCCAGTGCCTTCAGTGCTCTTGGGGGTCTTCAGTAGAACAGGCAAAACACTTTGGATTTTGCTCTGTAAAATCACTTTATACTTGAAAACTGGCCAGCATGAACTAATTTTTCCTCTCAGTTGTCCTCATCTCCTGTGAGGGCCAGCTCTGTACTGGGGATGTCTGCCAGCATTGCTGTGTCAGTCTGCATACAAATAGGTGTGAGTCCTGCCCAGCACAGCAATCCCAGCTGAACTGCCCAGTAGAGACACAGCTGCCCTGTCAAATGATTCTTTAATGCTCCAGCTGGTTTAGTTTTAACGTAGAAATGAATGGCTGTGTAAGTTTTGTCCATACTCTGTTTGAATGCCATGTTCCTGTTCTGGCAGGACTGCACAATAGGCTTCAAATTAGGGCAGTGTCAGGCAAAGATTGTAGTGATAGAACTGGCCCACAAGGGAGTTTGCAGGTGAGCTGTTACCCACCAGCCATCCCCTGGCAGATTCTCCAAGTAAACATTCATCACCCCTGCAAGCTCTCTGGTTAGCTTTTTGCATGCTTACTTCTCCATGCAAGCAGGAACATGTTGTTGTGTATTGACTCAACTGCTGGAGTGAAACTGGTTGAACTTTTTTCCAATCTGAATGTGAAAACATAACTAGCTGAAAACATAGTTCTCTGTCTAAAGGAAAAGTAACTGCAGTTATGCAATGTTGTTTTTTGTTTTTTTTTTTCAATGTTAACCTGCCCTGTGTGGGGCAGGAACTGTAAAGTTTCCCATTTGATCATTAACAGGAACCATTTTTGTTGGTGGCTGGTACACTGCTGAAAACAGAGAATTTATTTTTGCACTCTCTGGACCCAAATTCAGCTCTGGGACAAAGAGACTGAAATTCCACTGAAGATTATAGGGATGCTGCTCATTTGTTGAAGTATTTCTCTGTCTCCTATGGCTAAAGCAAAAATACCTGTGTTGTCCAAACCTTAGCACTATGGGATATTTTACTTAAGACTGGAAGTCAGTGTCTCCTTTATTAAAGTAGATTCATCAAAACACTCTTGCCTGCCACAGGCCATAACAAATCTTCCTCATTAACTATGACATAAAGGACTTAACCTGATCAGCCCTAAGCCTCCTGCTATTGTACCATTTGATCTGGTTCACCTACTTCATGGTGCCAGCCACTGGCCTGTTGATTTTAACTGATAAAAGGATGTGCTTAGAGTGGGGTTTATAGATGAAAAATTAGGGACCCTTCTGTAGAAGTGCCAAAGGGATAGAAAACATGGAAATGTCTATGGGATTTGATGATAAAGTATGTCAAAAATGTATTTTTTTGTAGAGGTCTGTGGGTATGGGAGGAGGTCCTAGCAGTGACTCATTGTTTATCTACCTTTCTCTACTCCTGAAGTCTGATAATCAGTAATTATTATAGTCTCGGGTGATTGTTTTTCCTGAAACAACCTTCAAAGACCAGGTAGCCTTTTTAAACTTGAAGGAAGTTTTGCATCCTCACATGAACTGCTTAGCTGCATTACATCTTACAGTAGGAGTATTGCATTTGTAGTTCAGCCACTTGCAAAAGGTTAGGGAAGAAACTGAGTCTCAAATGAGAAAGTTCAATCAGCTGGTCCTGACCTGGCAGCAAGGCTAAAAATGCTCAGTGTTAACTTAGTGCCTGACCTGTTTCAAGCAGCAGAAACCTTGTAGTAAAAGAAAACATTTCTTAATTCCTGTGTTATTCCACCCTTGAGTAATGCCCTCTGTTCCCTAATCTATATAGAAAGAGGCTCAGTGAGGTGACACCAGAGTAGCCTTTCACAGCTGGAAGGTTTTCCCACAGTAAGAAAATATTTTGCTGCCCCTTTGGACGATTTACTGAAAGGGATGTCAAGCACTGAAATACACTACCCAGGGATGGTAGAGTCACTGTCCTCTGAGGTGGTAGGTTTGGCAATGCTGAGTTAAGAGTTGGACTTCCTGAATTTAAAGGTTTTTTTCCCATCCAAAATGAGTCTGTGATACTAATTTTTAGACACTGTAGTGCATCTAGAGCACTGTCTGTTGTAGCTGTAAGGCAGTGTCAATCACAAGGATAAGAGGCTTTGTTTTCCTCATGGGTTCCTCCCCTCTGATATACCTACACTTTCTTCTTACATGAGGCTCCATCTAAACCCTGACAGGAGGGATGTTAAGGAACCTCAGGGAAGACTTCAGGAAGGAATTCACCTTGTCTAAATCTCCATTGCTACAGCTCCCAGGTGCTCACTGGATGACTGGTTCCATATTAAACATTCATAGTCTTTTCCTGGAAGGATGGAGTGGAGGAGAAATACGACATGGAGTGGGATGGAGTACATGTAGTTTGCAGGTTCAGGGCTGGGGCAGGATGTGACAACAGCTGAGACTTAAGGCAGTCACTTCACTGGCTAGCATGTAGTAGCAGGGTAAAAAAAAAAAAAAGGAGGGCGGGGGGGGTGGATGGAGTGGGAAAAAAGCAAGGCTGGCATAGCTGCAAGTGCTTGTCTAAGGACTTTTTGGCAGGAATAAGAGGAAGCACATTTATGTATGCAAGGTATTCTGAAACAAGTAAGAAAGGCTTATTAGGCTGTGTCATGAGCTACACATCTCATTTTTATTTCCCCAGATTCTGGAGTATTTGGATCTAATTTTTCTGTCTTGCCAAACTTGAGTATTTTGGATTTGTGAGATTATGGCAGAGAAAGCCAGCACATAGTTCACCCTGGCTAGAGTGCTGGATGAAGGAGTTGCATATAATTCAGTAACAAAAACATTGTACTAGGGTTTCTTTTGAGTTTGTTTCAGAGGAAGCATCATCATGAACAAAGATCTTGTGGGCAAGACTTCTCATTTTGTTAAGGCTCTCTGCCCTTTACATGTCTCTTCTCTGGATGGCAGCACTGTTGAGGTACCTGTCTAGGAGTACAGGTGACAGGATAGATTAGAAAGCTATTTCTGTTAATTGTTGGAATTCATTCTTTTGGCAGCAAACTGAAAAGAGGTGGGTAATTTTTCTTTCACACAGATTTTCTTTAAGGATTAAATTCCCTCCTTTGAGTATGAATGAAGAATTGTACAAAAATAAAGTAAAATATTAAAGTTTCTATGTAATTTACTCAAACTTGCTGGGTTTGTAGTCTGATATTTATGCAGAACAAACCAAATCATAGACCATTAACTTACTATATGTATATGATATATATAAAATGCACATTCCTAGATGGGTTCTTTACATCTACAGTGGGATAAAAAAGAATAAATGTAAACAGCAAGTGTGTTTCTTGAGTCTATGCAAGTAAACAGAACCTGAACAAATATCACAAGACATGTGCAGATGAAAATGCAAATGAAGTTGGTCCTTACTGTGCCCACTCTTTTGTCCCCCTGCTTTTCTTTAACGTAAGACAAAAATAACACCTTTCATTAGTCTGAAAGTAGAATTTTTTTGCTGGAGTTATGATTCATTTATAGCCATAGATGTTAGGAAAGGCTGTCTGAGAGCCACATGCTGAGTGGGTTTTTATACAAACATATTTATACATTGCCTATGTAAAGGTGCATTTACCAAATGTGTGTGGAGTGTGTGCACATGCATGCACCTATAGGAACTGATAGTTAATACTTGCTTTGGCTGTGGACAGAGAGGATAATGGAATGATGCTTTAGGCCTCCTCTCACAAGTTTCTGTTTATGAGAACAGACCTGGTGCAACTTATCTACTGTATAAAAGCACAAGGATTGGGACCTGGAGGAACCAAGTGACTCGATCCTTCGTTCCTTTTGCTTCACTTTCAATTAGTAGCCCAAACAGGAATCCTACTCCAAAAGTCCTAAGGGACAAGTATGCTGCAGGATTGCTGTTAATAGTAACACTTGTATCAAGCCAATGAATACAAAGATTTTAAGGCTGATGTAAGACAAAAGTAGTGAGGTAAAGTGCCTGCTTTGTTTCCTAAACCAAGATCCACAGCTGTGTTCTGTTTGCAGAGACCAACTAAAAGTGGCCATGAAAGAAAGATACAGCTTGGGTTAGAGGAGCAGTCAGTATGCAGGGACCTATTTTTAAACCAGTCAGGTTATTTAATAATTTCTACTCATAGGTAAAAATGCACTTCATTTAGACAGTGAAAAATGGCTGAGATGTGTGAGGTTAGAGAGAAGGGAAAACAAAGACTGGAGAGTACTAACTCCAGGTCATCATCTGTGCCTGACTCTTCCCAGATGGGCTGTATTTCCCATACATCCTATCTCTGGGATTTCCATCATCTACTCCTTATGATTCAGCTAAAGGGAGGACTATAGACATCAGTGAAGGTGGCATCTAGTAAGGAGGTGAACAGAAAGAGACATCCAATCTATAGCTTTCTGTCAATCATTATGGCATCTCTGGGGCAAATGATGCTGAACTGACCCCAAAGAAATTGTTGCTTCTTGACAGCTGAAGAATCTTGACTTGGATTCACCTGAAACTGCATATGTTGTTAATTTTCCTGAAGAACAGTAAAAAATATATTACTTCCTGTAAATATGAAGTGTGTTTAAGTGGAAAACTACCTCTTGGGTCCTGTCACTTTCTACCTATCTAGTTCTTTCTGCATGGCTTATTTAAATTGATGAATATTATTTAACTAATATAAATAATATGTAAATAAAAGCAAGAAATTGACAAAAGAGGTTAAAGGGACTGCCATGCTGTTCTATCCTTTTTTAGGTCTTCTCTACTGTTCTCCCCACGGTACCAGCTGTTTGCTTGGATGTATTTTTAACAAGTTTATTAAGATAGACATGCTGATAAAGGCACAAATACCAATATGTATGCTTACAAAGGTTTTGCTTTTTCTTTACACCTTTGCTATGCTGCCTGTAGGCCAAACTATGCATTACTTCTTTACAGTATTGAGCACTTGCAATAGAAATATTTAGAAGATTTAGTGGCATTGCTCATATGATTAACAGCCATTGAGAAGAAAAAAAAATAACTTTCTGCTTTGTTTGGGCTTTGGTTTTTTTCTTCTGTTACCTGATATGTAAGTTCAAATCTCTATTGATGTAAGGTTGCTTTCATCCTTGAAGGTTGATGCTGATTCCTTGACTCAAGGCATCCTTTTAATTCTTAAATTGTCCAAGTTGATGAATCCTTTTTATTTTTATTTATTTTTAGGGAGGTTACAAAACAAGGGGATTCTTGTCACTGTTGCTTTTTAAGACCACCTCTGGCATCGAGTCTCTGCTTTAAAAAGTTCAATTGTTATGGTTTGGCAAACCTAAAAAAGGTCTGTTTGGACAAAAAACAGTTTTTTCTAATGAGGAAATGAGCTGAAGTAAGATGAATATAAATAAGTTTGTATATAAAAATAGAGCTATTGTTGATCTTTGTCTGAATAGTACTCTCATTCAGTCATTTAATCTCTCTGGCCAGTTTTTGATGGCTTACATATTTGGACAACTCCAGGATAAAAAAGACCTAGATCCCAGGGTAATGCTTCAGCAACCAAGTTATTATTTTAAATATGCCTTGTAGTGCTAGACATAAATTGAAAGTGTAACCTCTACCTGAGTCTGTGAAAAACAAGGCAGTGTCTTTTGTGGAGTGATGTCCAAGGCTGCTGATCTCAAATAAGGAAAGATAACCTCACTATAACAAGGAACGAAGAGCAGAAACCCCGGGAGGGAGAGGGTAAATAACTGGGGCAGTGCCTTGCATTCAGGATTTTCTCTTGGGTGGTTTCAAGTAGCTGCATGCTGAGCACTCTTATGTCAGTTGTTTCTCCTTGTTCAAAGGCTGGGCTGCTTTAGAGTCTATACTGAGGCTCCTACCTCTCATTAACTGTATAGAAATCTGAGACACCTCCAGCCTCTGGATGCCACAGGGAAGTAGGCAATATGCTATTTTATTTTAATTGCATCTGGCTATAAATTACTTTGGAACATGCACTCAACTGATTTGTGCTCTTCACTTCCAAGAAAAGCTCAGCCATGATGCAGGGTCAGTCTCATAATTTGACAGTGAAGTTATTTAAACTGGAACAATTTTAACTAGTGGCTTTAATTTTCTGTCTTAAAATTATTTCCTTATAAAACTGGAATTTGAAGGTTTCTTTACAAATTCATCTTTCTCTAGTGAGCAACATTTTCCCTTATAAGGTGAGAGGAAAAAAGGTAAGGTTGTCCCTGGAACATACTTGTCATATTGGTAGCATAATGGGGGGGCTGATAAGAATTTCAGAGCCATCAAAAAAAGGCTGGTGAATTGTGTCCATTACTGCCTGTAGCCCTGCTTCAACATCTATAGAAGTAAATATGTGTCCTGGATGTTTCCTCCCATAGCTGCTTGGATCAGGCCCAAGGCAAACAAGAATAGCCTTGGGGAAATGCTACATTTAAAAGAAAGGAGAAAAAAAAAGAAAAGAAAAGAAAAAAAAGAGCATCTGGTCAGCTTTAGAAAGAATGCCCTATGTAAGTATGGCATGAATGAAGCAGTGCTTTTGTGCCTACAATTTATTTAAATACTTGTACACTTCCTGGCTTTTCAAACTGAAATTTGTAGGGTGGAGGTAAACTCGGCTCACATAAAACCTTTCCTTCCCTCTGCTAAGCAGCAGTTTGCAAGTACTCGTGGTACCGGGGAGGGGGGGTTGCCTGCTGGGATGTCACCTCCTGCCTGCCTCAGTGCCACCAAACCCCTGCACCCCACCAGCCTGGAAGGAGCAGGGGTCAGGGACTCTGGCCCTGTGGCTGTTGCCTTTCCATGGGGCATGGAGCAAGATGCTTCCTGAATGAGGTGGGAAATCAGCTGCTCTCTTCAGGGGTGCTTTGTGTGAGGGCCCCTCTTCCCTGCATGCAGGCTTGCTCAGAAAGGAGGGTGACCTCCTGATCCCCAGCAATGGTCAAAAAATAAATGAGAGCTGGCCCTGAGGCAGTCCCTATGTGGGTGTGAAGTGATCCTCCCCCTGTCCTTGCTGTGGTTTATTTATAGATAACTTTATTTGTTTGTATTGTCAAGAAGCAATAATTCCTAGATTATTTCTTAACTGTCTAGAGAATAAAGATCAAATTGTGCCAAGTATATGCATGAAAGATAAATGAGAGTATAACACCAGAATCCTCCTTTGTCATGGAAATTGTGTTGGTTTCCTGTTAGGAAAATGAAAAGCAGATGTTAAAAAACATAGCTGGTTGTATGTGTACTCATGCTGCATTGGGGCAGCTTGGAATATAAAATGGTGAATACTCAAGAGGAGTGTGGTTTTGATTTTACTTTTTTAAAAATGGAAAAAAAAATAGAGCTGCCACTCAGATGTTACTGGTGAACTAGAATATGTCACCTTCAGCTGGTGGATGGGATAGGAAATATCAGTGAGGATCTTTTCTAAATTAGAGTGTTCACAGCAGTTCTGCACATGCTGGGCTTTTCTTTCTTACAGGGGGTACGTTTTGTAGTGAACAAGAACTCGGTGAGGTCAGAGCTGCTTTCTTTGTTGTTCTTCAGTTCAGCTCCCCTGACCCCCCTCTTGGATACTCTCTCCAGCTGTCAGTCTATCTTGGGTATCCCACATCAGCTTCAGAAATGAACTGGTCATGGCTTCCCTTGTAATGTCGTTTCAAGATGGAAGGCAAGGAGAGGAAAGGGCTTAAAGCCTGCAAGGAGGGGAAGGCAGATTGCTGCTTTCAGGGAGCTTCTGCCATGGAAAGGCTCCTACCAAAGGAGAGAAAAACTGCTTTCTCAGCTGGCTCTATCCATAACCCATCCTCTCCTCACCCTCTGTAGAAGTGCTGTGTGTATGGAGGGGAGAGCAATACAGCAGAGGTGATTAAGTGATAGGGAGGGTGCTGTAGAAAAAGGCAGCATGAAAAGACATTATTTTTTATAACACTGTTTGCTTGGGTAGTTCCATGAATCACACACATCTCTTCTGTGAGGGTATAAAACTATGTGAGATTTAGGATATGCCAGCTGTGGTGAAAAGGCCCAATTTCCCCCCGCCCCCAAATTTTTCTGATGACTGTCCTGATTCTTGGTTGGTTTTCAGTCCTTTTTAATGACCTGTTGCTGCAGTGGTGCTTCCTGTTTGTACAGTGTGTTGACATATTGGAAGTTTGAAAGACTGCCCTGTCTTCCCTGTAATTGATATTAAATATATACACATATACGTATGTATGCATACAGGCTTTTAACAGGAACTGGGCAGGGTCAAGGCAGGCTTCAGCTTCAGCCACTGGAGCAATCCTCTGGGTAGGGAAGAAGGAGCTCTCCAGGAGTGTAATTGCCTCCCCTGGAGACTGCCAGAGTGATTTGGGGTGAGCAGGGAGCAACAGCACGAATGGGAGAAAAGGAAGCTCAGCACCTTCCCCCAGCACCCCACAGCAGCATCATTGCTGCTCTGCATTTGAAGTAGCACCAAATCTTGCTGTGCCATTGCAGGCTGTATGGCAGGAATTATTTACCTTGGGCATGGCACTGTGACTACTCCTGGTCTGTGTTGCACGAGGGAAATGCATGTCACAGGCAGTAGTGCTAGGGAAGGCAAATGTGCACCCTCACTGGAGAGCTTAACTGATATTTCTTCTGAAGCAGCTAAGTGCATAAGGACTGAATGTTCCTGAGATGAAGGCAGAGGATGTGAAATAGTCATATTTCACAACAATAATCAACATTTTCAAGAGTTTTCAGAAGCTGAAAACACACAGTTTTTTTTATTTTACAAATTCTCAGCTGTTGTTTTTGTGTTTCTTCACGTGTCTTCTCTCTTTGCCTTTTTATTTTTCCCGTTGCATTTTTTATTCCGTTTGTACTTAACAACTAGTGCAGGGGGGCTTATATGTATGTGCAAATTTTATATCTATAAAAAGCTAACACTGACAATCTGGCTGCAGTCTCAGGGAGTTTTAAGAGTAGCAGCTGACTCTTAACAGCTTTGCATAAGTTGCTTAAATTCATAGGAAAATGGTATGGGCTCAGTATATAGGTGAGAGACAGATTTTAGCACCACATGCAGCCAATTCTGCTACAAAGTATAATAAAAACTTCTTTATTTACCCTGAGAAATCTTTATTTTTCCCTGTATACACATGGATATCTAACCTCAGCATGTGCTTCCTTTTGATTCTGCTTCTTTTCTTCTTCGCTTGGTGAATGTCTTCAATCCATGCAGTGAGGACAGGCAAGCTCCAAATTCCTGGAAGTGATTAAAAGGTCACATCCTTTTGCAGTTGTTGCTATTCCACTTCTAACCTCAGGATTGCAGGGGAGAGCAAGCCTCAAAATGTTCAGGGCCTTGGTTTTTTTCTTTTTCTTTTTTTGTTTGTTTGTTTGGATAAGTATCCAGCAACGTTTTCTGAATCATCTGAGGCAAAACTGGATTTGAAAATAAAATCCATTTAGACTAGGTTTCCTCATTAGTTATACTTGGAACAAAAATATTTAGCATTTTGCTTTGGGATTTCATTTTTTCCACATACATCTGAGGTAGAAATTAGAAGAGAGATGTATGAAAATGTGTAGGCTCTTATTTGGCCTACCTGGTGTTCGAAGTGAAAATATATTGATGGCATATTGACTAAATTATAAGAGCACCCAAAATTGGCTCAGGGGATTGGTTTGTTGAGTTTTTTTATTTGGTTGGTTTGGGGATTTCTTTGTGGGTTTTTTTTTGTTTTGTTTTTTGTTATTGTTCTTGGGTTTTTTTAAAGAAACCAAACAAACACAAACAAACTTGTAGATGGTATCAGAAATAGCCCTTGGTGACAGATGCTTCAAAGAAGTAAAGTGGAGAGTCTCAGAAGTTACACTATAAGGACTATTATGTCTTTTCATATCATATTTAATGCATTTTGAGAAAACAGAACAGAATCTTCCCTTCTCTTGATGCCAGCTCTGCACTGTGCCTGTAACTCACCAGTGTTTGAGGACACCTAGCTGGCACACTTCATAATTGAAATTCTTTGAGATTTTTTTTTTTTAAGTTGATCATTCATTCACACAGACAAAATCACCAACTACAGCCATGAGTCTTTCAGCACTGGAAGAGAAGATGGGATTCCCAGTGGGCTCCCCTCAGTTGTGCTCCTTGGTGGGTTGAAGGGCTCAGTGGTGAGGAGTTCAGCCTCTCTTCCAGGGAGCTGTTTTGGTCTTCCTTTCACTGATTTAACAGTGCATTGAGTTGCTGATGGAAAGATTTATTTATGAGAGAAACATTTTGCTTCAGATTAAACAAAACTGCTGGGGAAAAATATTCTTTTACTTGAAAGAAAACAACAGCAGTAAATTCACTTTATTTTTTCCAGCATAAAGTCTGTCTTAAACCATCAGTGCACCTTTTAGGAGGAGTCTGGGTTGAGTCTAATTTAAAATAGCTTCCCATGAGTTTTAAGCTGCCTTCTTTGTAAAAATGTGTTTTCGGCTATCCCGGTAGAGAGGGGCGGGAGGAGACCCGGTGCCACGCTGCGGGTGGGGCGGCCGGGCCGGGCCGGGCCGGGGGGCGCGGGTCTGGGCCGGGATGCGGGACCCGTCTGCTGGGCAAACTGAGCCTCACCTCTGGTGCCAGCCCAAAACCCGCCCGGGGTTTGTCACCAGCGAGCTCTGGCAGCGCTGGGTCGCCGTGTTCAGAGCCTGCCACTAAATTCCTTGACAAGAAGGTGGCGCTGGAGTCCTGAGATTGGGGTTTCCTGCCGGGGGTGACTTGGGATGCACAGGCGGAGCCTTTAAACCGCTCCTGTATGCTGCATCAAGGGGAAAAACAACTTCCCTGCAGCTGTTTTATATTGCTTGCGGGCTGGTGGTTGGGTTTCGTGTTTTGTTGTTGCGTTTTGTTTTGTTTGGTGATTTTTTTGGCGTTTTTTCTTTTTTTTTTTCTTTAATGCTTGGCACTTAGAAGTCTTTCTCCTCTGTGAACAGGGTCCCCCCTCCTCCCTTGAAATGCAGCCTCAACTACTTTACTGCTTACACCACCTTCCTTGGGTCCCAGCACTAACCAGCCTCGGGAAGTTTTTGGCTACGATGGGTTTCTTTATAAGCAGTGTGTGTGGCTTGAGAGGTGACCTCTGCGAGCAGTGATTCGTTTGGGTAGGGTGGAGGACACCCTGCCATGAGCAGAGAACCCTGTCCTGGTGTCAGGACGATGTTTCTATAGTTTTGCTGACTTAAGCACTCAGAATGTAACTTCAAACTTCACCCTGTTCCCAAAGCTGTTTCGTTTGGTTGGTTGGTTTTGTGTTTTTAGGGGTTTTTTTGGTTTTGTTTTTGTTTATTTGTTTGTTTATTTGTTTGATTTTTGGGTTTTGTGCTTGCATCTTTTGCCAAGTCGATGTGCTAGGTACAATTTTATCAAGGTGAGGTGTCCTCTCTTCCCCAGGCTGCCTGTGAATGACAGGTGATAATGAGAATTTAACCTCGAACTTTGAGGCACAAAAAAAATCATTGTCCTTTTCTCTCCCATCACCTTTATTTTGAATGTTTAACCAATTATTTTGGTGAATACTAGCTATATAAATTGCAGGGCAAATGACTGCTGTGATTTTAGGTGTGTGTGTGCACAGTGTATACATGAAATACTTGCTCCACTTGTAAGGTGCTCTAGTGCACCAAGTATTTCTCCTTCTAAGAATGTATACTTTGCCACATAATACTGACTACAGTTTCCTTGCACCATAAAATAATTGTCTGATATGAAAAGGTTTAGTCTCTATTGTGACTGGCTATGCAAATGCTCCCCCCCCCCCCTTTTTTTTTTTTTTCTGGACAGATTTAAAAAAAATAATAATTTAACTATGTGATTAAAAATTCAAGTTCTTAAATCAAATGTCTTTTTTTTTTTTTTTTAATGTAGGGAGCAATTTAATAATACTACCTTTATCACAATTTATCTATATTAGTTTCTCTCAAGGTGGTGGGGGAGAGATGGGGAGAAGATGAGATGAACTCAAGGCTGCATTTGGTGGCAATTTGGCCGAACACTTCCTGCTAGCACAATGGTTACTCCAGTATGCAATTTGTGCAAAATGGGTAGATGATTTTCTTCAAAAGTACAAAGGGTACTCCATGATGCCATCTAATTGCTTAATCCCTAAGGAGTTCTTCAGGCATTTATTTAACACTAATTGCACGTGTAAACGTTCTTAATTTACAGCGTGTGAAAGTTGCAATGAATGCACACAACAGAGGTTGTCAAAGTGGCACTTCATGGAAAGACAAAGTTAAAGCAGCTGAGTTACTTCTAAATAGGATTAATCATTTATTCAAGTTCAAAGCTCATCAGAGCACAGGAACAGGCATATGATGACTTGTTATTGTTTAAAAGTAACTTGTGGAGGGAAGTCATGCCTCTGAAATTTCTGAGGTGTAACTTAGTACATTGCAGTAAGTTATGAACTTAAAGCTGAGCAGGGCAACTGATTCGGCACAAGGCAAAGAACTTGGCCTGGCAACTGTGTCAGAAAGCCTGCTTGGGCTGTTAATTAGTGCTGGAATTGTAATAGAGCCATGGAGTCCCAGGCACTGTAAAGAGCTGTAGTTGAGGCAGGGGGATGGGAAGTTCCCTGCTCCAGAGTTTGTATGGACTCGGCTCACAAGATGTGGGAATAAATAAGTTTTGCAGGGCACAGTACATCCATAAACGTCTTGGGACAGGTGAGTGGCATTATTTGGAAAGAAACCTGCAGCCCTGATGCCTGTCAGCCCTTTCCCAGAAGGAGAGTCAAAGCTTTGATCCTTTCTGTAGTCTTGAATATCACTGTAGATGTGCAGGAACACAAATAACAGATGGCACCTGAGTTCTTGGGAAAAGCTTCCAAGTCCTATATTCTCCCTGTGCTGACTTCAGAGGGCAAAGTAGCTCAGGAAATAATGCCATAAAGAAAACTCTACTTTTCTGACGTGATTATATGCTTTAGAAACTTAATTGCCTGTGAACCCTACTTTGTGGTGCATACTGCTCAGGCGTAGAGGCAGGGGGGAAGGGGATGTATGGATGGAGATGGAAATTGGTGGTTTATGGTATTAACAGGAGCAGAGTTCAGGAAGCCTGTGCTCAGTCAGCCTTCCCACCCAGCTCTGACTAAGTCACGTACCTTTACCCTGTGTGAGATGTATCAGCTCAGGGACTTTCCTGGATGCTGATACTTAGGTCAACTTTTGGAAAGGTAGCAATTCCCAGAGGGACTAGAGTGTAATGATTGATATGGAGAGGCAATGCAGCTAGAATTTGTGATAAGGAGTAAGAAAGATGAAGACTTGCAGGTGAATGTCCTTGTGCATCTGTGAAATGTCTTGAGCTCTTATTAGCTGTAGGAATAATGCTGATTCGGTGCTACCTGCTTAGAGACCGGGGGCTTGAATTGTTCATTCTCTTTGTTCTGAAAATCAGATAGGTGTATCAATGCACTTACATTCACTTTGTGAATATATCTAAATCTCATATAGTTTCATACCTTCAGGTTCAATTTTGATCATCCTTGGAACCATGAGAAATAGCATGTGATTGTTTCTTCTCTGGCTGTATGGGGTTGTGAAGGCTTTGCTACCAGGACAAAAAAAGTTGTCTGATTTGCCACAGGCTTCCATGGTAGAGATTAGAGCTGCAAAAAGCACTAAGCGTCCTGTCAGACTGTCTAGGTCTTCTCTACATAGTAGGATCCATAACACCCATAAAACTTCAGTGCAGGTAGAATTATACATGTCAGAATGGGATCTGTGAATATTTAAGTAAGGGGAAAATGTCATCTACAGTTCCTGGCAGGCTATGTTGAATAGAAACATGTGTTTCAAATTTAGCTTCACTTCTGTACATAAAACTAAGTATTACAGTATTTTTTCAGCCATCTTAAAGGAGTCACATGTAAAAGGGGGCAGAAGAAGAGTTAATCATATCTGAATGCTAAAACCAGAAATTATTGTGCATGTAAATTCTGGTCCAGGATTCAAGCCAGGTCTTTTGTTAGTCTAAATGGCTTCATCATCCCCATGTGAAGCTGCTGAAGAGCTGGAGGAAGCTTATGCATGATGAGGAAAAACCTAAATTTTCTTGCATCTATCCTAGGTCCTTCGTGATTAATGGAAAGAGTTTATTAATTCAAGCATAAGCTTTTGGTCTCTAGGGGGAAAAAGTGGTTGTTATTAAAACCCACCTTCTACACGTATAGTCTAATTTCCTCTGTTTTTCTGAGATGAGTCCAAAAATTGGAAAGAGTATGGATGGCCCAAACAGTTCAGTTTAAAACAAAACAGATTGGCCACAAATATCTGCCTTCCCTTTATGCTGAGCTGTGCTGGAAGGCTTTGGCTCTCTTTGAAGGGTTGGTTTGTCTCCTCACTCACTGCTTGCTTTTTGGCAGGAGTGGTGTGTACTGAGCTTGCTGTTATCCTCAGCTTCCAGAGTAAGGAGACCACAGAGGGAGAAGCCCACAGCTCACATAGTGCTCTGGGCAGTCTGAGCTGAGGAAGCATCCTGGGTACGGGATGCCAGACAAGGGCACAAATTTGCACCTTTTGCAAGGCAAGACTTGAAACTGGAGGAGGACAGCATGTTGGTGGGACTGGCTGCCTGTGGGAGGATGCAGGGGGTCTGCTGCAGGAAAAAGCTAAAAGGCCAGAACACTTGGGTGTATTCATGCTAGGTGTGCTCAGGAGGAACAGTTCTGCTGTTACAAGGAGGCAGAGTGGCACCAGGACACATTTAGGTAAAGTCCATGTGGGTGCTGTGTTTAATATGTACATGAACTCTATCTGGAGACCAAATTCTCGCTTTTTTTTCAAAAGTTCAGCCTTTTGAGCTGACACAGCTCTTACTGGGCTGTCTGACTGCACAGCAGAGGTGTGTGCTGGCATCATTTGTTCCTGCCTCCCATTAGAAGCAGGGAGGTAGGTACAGTGCTGTCCCTGGAGGGAGAGGCGTTTGCTCTTGTGTGCTGCTGAGCACTTTGGAGGGGATTGTGATGGGGACCAGAGAGCTACAGTGCAGACCTGGCCAGCTCTGACATGGAAACAGCAGTGAGGAACAAGGAGCAGCCGTGTCTCGGAGATGGGGACTGAGTATTGCTGCTGCTCATAATCCTTGCAGCATCACAGAGTAACTGGGCTATGGCTAACCAAGGACCAGATATTCTGCTTTGACACAGCTGTCAAAGGAAGAGCCGTGTTTAAAAGTCTCTTTTGGTGAGCAGCCTACAAGAGAAAACCTAGACAGAGCCTTGCTCAAAACTGGCTGACCCAGTGTGTCACCATAAAGTACTGTGAGAATGACGGTGATGTTTCTCTGTACCCTCCTTAAAAATCCCTTGTGGTCCCAAACGTACATTTGTACAAAAGCAAACCTTTTGAAACCTGATACCTATAAAAATGAATCCTACAATTAAAGTAAAAATTGCCAGTGTAAAGAGTAAGATACCCTTAGTAAGGATAAAACCATACTTCCTCTGGGGTGTTTATAACCTGAATGTCACAGAGAACTGAAAGAAATCTCCCATTAACAATATAAGCAAACTGTCTCTCATGTCATTTGAGTACCTAAATAAGGACTATCCTTATTGCCTAGACTGGAGTTATGCCTGAGGTAAAATATTATTCAAGATAAGAAGGCATATCCAAACTCATGCCTTAATGGTTTCTAAAATTTCATCATAACAGTGTGTATGCTTATAATTACCCCACGGACACCCTTTAAATGTCCCCAGTAAAATGTGATATAAGCTTTTAAGGTCCCTCAAATTAACATCTAAATAGATCCAAAGTATAAAATTTCAAAAATAGTCAGTTCAAGAGAAATCCTTATTTAGAATTGATTTGACTGTTGGTGGGCAAGATTCTGAAGTGGACCTTAGTTTTTACTGAGATAATTGCTGTGCATTTCCATGGACTTTTGGTAAGCTAACATTTAAAATACCTTGATTCCATACAGGTGTGTGTGTTTAACCTGGAGGGAAGAGGGATAAGGAGAAGGACAATTACAGGATTTCTCTTCTCCCCTTCCTTCCCACCTCCCTTGCCATTCCTGCTTGCCCAAGAGAAAAAAGCATTGCATTTCAGCTCCTAGGAAGTCGCACTTGCCCTGTTTGTTCTCTGATATAGGCCTATAAACAGAGACATTCAGTCTGTAAACAAGTCAAGCTTACAAAGTGACTGAAAGATAACAGTCCCCCATCTAACAGTGGGAGAGGAGGGGACGGAGCAGGGGGAGGGATGATAGAGGGGCTGCAATAAAAACAGGAAGGTCTCTGTTGGTCCTCTTGAAGTTAGTGGTTAAAAACATCAAAGCATGGTGTGGGTTGGCTTTTTTTTTTTTTTCAACCAGACTGCTGTGTCACTTTATAATTCTTCATAAAGCAACCATCCAGCCACTAACACACTGCAACTGTTAGTGCAAGCTGTGCTTTGATTTAGAGGAACTGTATCCAGCTCCAGGCATGTTAAGCTAAGGAATCTCTTGTAGGTTTACTTGGCATGCTGTGTGCCATTGAAGAAACTATAACTTTTCAGAGCTGCTAATTGCAAGCTGTTCAGGATTTTTCCTTTCATTAAATAAATAAAAAAAAAAAAAACCAGCTCACAAACAAATTGCACTCCCCTTCTTTCTCTTGCTCCCAAAACCCAAATAATTTTCCCAGAAACTGAAGTCTTCAGAATTTCCTACACTGGAATTTTAAGTGAAAAACAAGATGGCAATGGAAAGGAAGCAAAAACAACTCTACCATATATATCAAAGCAAAAATGTACATACACTCAGCTCAGTTCTAAGAAGTATAAATTATTCAACAGCTGCTTCAGCAGAGAGATATTTTTAAAGTTTGAAGCCAGCAGAGTGCATCAGTTCTCTTAGATCGGGGGAGGTCTTTTGTTCTCTGAAAAGAAGAGATTCAGAGAATTGCATGGAGCTCTGGTCTGCCCTTGGAAAAGCAGCCGCATAAAGATAGGTGGGAAGAGAAGCAAAGAAGGGTGGGAGTCTTGAAGTGGAAAGAGGAGCAGCATTGTTCTAAGAGGGGAGTAAGTGAACTTTCATGTAAAGAGTGTTAGAAGCTTCTCTCCAGTGTGCTGCACAGGCAAGCCTCTCTGATTTATTATTGCTCAAAAAGCTGACTTACACTGAAAAGCATTTGGTTTGAACTTTAACATTAGGGAGAAGAGAGCAGTAACAGCTCTGTAGATGGTGAGAGCAGTCAGACTAGAGCCAGGCTTTAGTCTGCACTAGAGCAGCCTGGCTTGGGGCTGAATTTTAGCACTTATGCTCCAAGAGAGTAGTCAGAAACGATTTCCCACTCATGGAGGAAGTAGTTTTGTCAGAGGGGGCTCTGCAGTTGAGTGGAGGAGTGGAAGCAAAAGTTCTAGGTGGGAGAGATGGTGCTGATGTGCTCCACTACCATGTGAGAGGTCTGAATGACTCAATGTCTGGATGATGATTTAAATTTCATTCTGCTGTGAATGAGGATTTTAGCCTTGATCCTTCAATACTGATCACAGCCAAAAAGCACTCTCAGCAGTGGTGAATCTGCAGCAGGTATCTTAAATGGAGGTCAGCAGTGCAGAGCTCATCCATGGGCTTCTGTGTACAGGCAGCATTTGAACAGCCCACCAGTTGCATCTGTAAATTGAAACACATCTGTGTACTTCTTTCCTCTGGTGTATCATTAAGGTACACATAGTCAAGTACCAAAATGGGTAAGTGGTGTGATTTGGAACCATTTTGGGAGGATCTCTCTATCTCTTTTTTTTTTTTTTTTTTTTTTTTTTTTTTTCCTTCCTTAGTCTCAAGCATATTTTTGCATATACGTCCACTGAAGGGAAAAATTGTTGCTCCTTGTGGCTTTTAGCAAAATGAAAAAATAGACAGAAGGCAACTTAAACTCACAGGTTGCTTCAGGTGAACCAGTATTTCTATAAAGTGCTGATGCTTACTTCCAAAATGTATATTAATTTTTATTATCAGCTGTTCTGAAAATGCTTGCTCCATTTAATATCACTAATAATAATGAGCTATAGTCATGTGAATGCATGGCTTGTCTTTAGCACAGAATAAATCAAAATACCTGCAAAGTTATTAGGTAAAACCACTTATGAGTAGTAATAGCTAAAAGAAATCTGCAGTAATTCTCTGTCCAAACTTCCATTCATATCAGCATAATTACTTTGCTTTTAAGTGATGAGATGTGTGCCTAAAGTGCTACACAGGCACTTAAGGGTGAGCACACACCCAGACAAACATATGTAAAAAAAATAAGCAAATAGATGTAGGTTAAAGAGCTTGCCTTCTGGGAAACTTCAAAAGGCTTAAGTATTGGTTCTTCAAAAAGGTGTACTTAAGGGCTACCTGCTACAGACCACGGCTGTGGTACAGTTCCCCCAAGCGTTCCCTTAAAGTTCTTTGCAACCTTTTGCAAAAATTTCAGTAGTTACATCCCAGCTGGTGTAAAAGTTCACTGCTATAATAAAGGGAAGAACTTATCACTGGCTAGTCCAGTGGCAGGCACTCATCAGTGAGAGATCATGGAAACTTCTTGAGTACCAGCCAGATTTTTGATCATGTACATGTAGAAACTTATTCCAGCCACATCATTGCCCAAAGGGGCTAGTGAAGAGCTGAGGTTGCCTGGCAATTTAAAGAGGTTTCTTGAGCTCTGTAGAAGTTTGCTGGCAGTGAGAAAAACTCATGAATAATGAAACGAAGTATTTGCAAGCATCCATCAGATAAAAGTTACTTCAAAGATATTAGTGCATCTTTTTATTTGCTTTTCGTGCACATTCATATGCATGGCGTTGTGTTTGGAGACTGTCCATGACAAATTTCAGAATGTCTGCATGAATAATTATGAGCAAATGTTAATCAGATGTTCATACCACAAGTAGCTTACTCTCTTCTCTTGCCTGCTTTTCAAAGCTTGATGTCCATTTGGAGCAGACAAAACACAGAATTAATGTGAGGATTCCCTTTGTGTTAATAAATGCCTAAGCAATGTTTTTTAGGATACTTTTTTTGGAATTTCATATTCTAATATATATTAGGGGAATATGGTCATACAAATACAAGTAACAAGTATGTTGAATTTCATTCAAGTTTCTTCATGAATAGAAAAGCCTGTTTTCTACCAGTAGTTCACACCTGTGTTAGACCACAAGTAGCTGTGAATATTTACAGTTAACTTCAGTATATTGGATGCCTCAGAAATCTGCCATGTTTTAGGTAGCTGAGATCCAATAATTCAGATTTTTTTCTATATGGCAGCTTTTTTAAATCCTTCTGAGGCAGATCAACAGCTGTGAAAGCTGCTTTCAGGAACTATTCATTGTAAGTTTAGGTTGTGCTAAACCTATAGGTATTGTGTAAATCTTACTGCAGTTTCTGTAGAAGTGTGGATGCAGTCAACACCATTGAAATTAACAGGTCTTTCAAGTGATTTCAATTTGGGCTGCATGCATCTGACAAAACATTTTGCTTTTCTCAGTGTGTTGTATAATCTGTTCCTTGGGTCTCTTTCCATCTGAAGGGCTTCATTTTGGTGCAGCTGATGGAGCTCCAGTGCTGTGAGCCAAGGCCAGCTTGCCACAAGCTTGTGTGGAAATCCATGCAGGTAGTGAACTAATTCACAGTTTGGAAAAACTGTGGCATGTGAGTTGATGGATAAAAGCAAGATCCCATGTACAATCATTCAGTAAAAATATTGTGGGTGAAGGAAGTTTTTTTTGTATTCCAATAAAACTTATTTGGAATCATGCATCAGTATGTGCCTTTTTTTCTTCATTGCTCTCATATATTGAAAATGTTTTTTCTTGTTACTATTTTAATATGATTGAAATAATTAATATAAAATAAATAGTATTAATTATTAATAGTAAACTGATGGATCAATATGTTTTACTTGTTTGTGAGCTTGCAGTTTCCAAGGTGGCATTATCTGTAAAAGGGAGGGAAATGGTAACAACAGTGTCACCTCAGAAAAGTGAGCTGGCTTCTCAGTGGGCGCAGAAGAGAACAGCAAGGCCTCTATGGTTTGATTTCAGCTCGCTGAGAGTCTGGGGAACTTTGGATTTCATATGTCCAGAGCTCAGCAGAACAGAGCTTTGTCTTGATAACTCAAAATGACTAGATCATGCCTGGTGGCTGGTCCTGGAAACCTGACCCTTGTCACAGCCTGACTACATCAATTTGCAGTAGATTGATGATGTATAGACTGTGGGTGCCTCAGGGGAGGCCCAAGAAAGGCCTGAGAAACATTGTATTGTTAATCCAGACCCCCCATTAGCTTCTGCTGTGCTGGATTTCGTGTGGCTGGCGGGGCCAGAGGAGTTGGGGAATGTGGCGTTGTCTGCTGTTGTTATTGTTAGCTGCCTTTTGAATGAAAGGATGTTTTAAAATATCTTTTCTCCAAAGTTTAATACATGAAAACTAGCAGGCTTCTTTGTTTTCCTCTCTACCCCTCTTGTCAAGTGCCTGGAATCCTTAGATTTTATTTGTATATTGATTTAGCACTCTCCCATTGACAACCCAAGCTTTATCTCCTCCCTGTAACTCTTTCTCTATCCTTTCCCAAGTAGTGGCAGGCATGTTATATACACTGTAATCAATTTACATTTCACTACTATTTGTCACCTTTTGGACTGCTGATGCAGACTGTAGCTCTGCCTTCCCTGTTTCTTTATGTACTCAGAGATGTGTTGCTTAACCATTTCTTCTCAGTGCAATGTAAGGCTTTGCTTTGAAGGAGGCTGTAGTTTTAAACATGGTTTCCATCAAACAGTAACATCTTTGTCAAACTTCAGTGGAATTAACCTTAACTGCTAAGGAAGTTTTGACTGCCATCATAAAAATGTTTGATTAGTGTTAATAATTTATTAAATTGGTTTGTCCTGACGCTGCCAACATGTTGGAAATCTCTCAACCATTAAAACATTAACAGAAGCTGTAATACAATGCTCCTTCTGTTCCACATTTTATTTCAAGACCACATTCTTATGAGCCTGGTTCTGTGGTGTTCCAATATGCTCTCATTAGGACTGCATTAAAAGATTAAATATGACAGATATTAAAAAGCGTGGGAATATGGAGTAGAGCATGGTGGGTGCAGTTTTGTGGGCAGCTCTGCTGCGATTAAATTTTTGCAAAGCAAACCTGTTTCTGCAATTTAGGGAAACAAAATTACTAGGAGAGTATCTGACTGAAACAGGCCTGATATGGTTGATAGCTTGAGCATTTTAAGAGGTTGGATGAAACGCAGTTCAAATTTGTACTAATGTGAAAACTGATACTGAACCTGCTTGTGCTGAAGCATGCTATTCAATTATGTAAGGAACATAGTTCTAGTTGAGAAAAGAATGCCTTGAGAATAGATTTATCAAATTTTTATTTGATTGTTTACATCTGCACTTGAATTGTGGTGGTAGGAGTTCTATGTTCTACCAGAAACACTTGTTCTGGCTCATGCAGACTCAGGAGTTGGATGCGACATATTCTGTATAAAAGGCCTTTTAGATGATAGCAAGATTTTCCTTCATTTCCCAGATGGATGGAAGATAGCGGAAATAGAGGCTCATTTTGTCCTTTGCAAGTTGGTGTTAACATCAGTGAAATTAAGTAAGCAATTAGTTCTTCCCTCCGACCCCATTTAGTACTTGTATAGGAGGTCTCAAATGTGTAGACTGAGGTTGCAGGTTGCATCAGAGAAGCACAGACATGTTGATGAGTGAAAGCAAAACTTTCATTTTTTTCCTCCTAGTCCTGAATATCTATTGAAAATAGTCTAGGTACCTACCTCTGAAACTTAATCCAAGGCTTTTGAACTTTGAAAGTGAAGCCTAAGAGCTGGACTGATCCCTTTTCCGCCCTTCTCTTTTTTGGCACCTGAAAAATGTGATGGGAATGTTAGTAAAAGGTGTTTTTTATTCTATAAAGGGAAGTAATCTAAGTTGCTCATTCGTTTATTTCCCAAACGTGTGTGTTTTTTAATTGAGAACAAAACCTCTAGGGAAGGTTTGCTCTTTCTGTATTTCATCATCCCATCATTGGCCTCACAGGATACAATTCTGAAATAGTCAGAGGACTGATTTACAGTGAGGTCAATGATAGTACAACTTGGCCAATCTTCCATTTAGTCTCCACTGCTTTATCCTTTCTGCAGGACAAATTTATGGAAAACTGTTACCATAGATCAACCTTTTTACAGTTTTCGAAGCTTCAGAAAGTCATTCTTACTAAATTAACATCACTGAAAATGCCAATTTGTTTTAATATGTACAGTGTCTTGTAAGATGATGGCAAGATCTGAGTAGCAACAGGATATTAATAAGTAGAAAGTAATCAATGGTTCAACATTAGAAAGTAATGATCCTTTAGCTTGATCCGTTCCCAAAAGAGATGTCAAATATGTGTTTAGAGAACAGACTGCGTGTAAATATTAAAATTGCAGCTATGGAACTGCCAGAAATAGAGTGACTCTTGCTTTTTTTTTTTAAATGCTGCTGTTTGCCTTTGTAATTGTTTTCTAATTACTTGCTGTTTTAATAAGGAAAATTTTTGAAAATTCCAAAATCTCAAATATTTGCACATTTATTAATGACAATGGAAAGATATGCAAAGCAAGTGCAGTGTACATTGTGTGATGTGAGATAGATTAATACTAAGATTCAAATGTAATTTTTTTAGGGTTTTTTTCTCCTCAGCAAAGTCAGCAGCAATCAGAATGTTTCCTCATGGCTCTGGTTCCTACATGCTCATTATTAGGACCATTAGATATTTTGTATCTTGATGTTTACCTCAGTTCTTGGCTGGAGTCTGATAAACTGAGACAACCATTTTGACCAAGTGCCAAGAAATTTCCATCCTGAGAGCATCCTCAGCTCCTCCTGACAATGCAGGATGACAAAATCTTTCCAAACTGTAAAGCAAAGATTGTATATTACCGGCACAGAAAAGGCAAGGTGAGGAATCTCATATTCATGTTTTTTGCATCCCCCTACAGTTGTTGTCAATAGTAAAGGGGGTTGGAAAATTTTGAATTAAGTCCATAGACTATTTTCAGTTCCAATGTTTCTTTTCTAACAAAATTCCTGACTTGATTTTGTAAATGGCCTGTGGTTACATGCCCCTGAGTGCAGTTTAATGAGGGTTGGAGGGTGCCTCTTAGATCATGTTGGAAATTTAAATGGACTTTTTTCCTCCTCTAACTTTTAAAACTAATTTTTTATATATATACAAGGACAATCCTTAGATATAAATGTTGCAGTTCTCTTCAGTGGCACCATTTTCCTGTTCACAGCTTTGATATATACTGCACATGCTTACAAAAAGGCTGCTTTTTGGGAACAGAGATCAGTAGATCCCATCACTCTCCTAGCTGTTTAACAGTGAATTCTGATCCAGTTGTATGAATGAACTGAAATACAACAGAGGAAGAGAATCTCTGTTTTGTTCAAAACACAGCCATGCTTTTAATGTCCAGTTATTTGCACCTATCTTTTACCCATATTTCCACCATTTAAGGGCAATTCAGCTAATGAATAAATGGACTTCTCTGCTTATGTCCTACAACTTGATGCTTGAATTGATATTGCCTCTTACCTGTATCTCTGGTCTGAAGTTGTGTGCATTTGGTGACTTTGTTTACCCTTGAGTCACAATAGCAAATTCCACTGAAGCTCTACTAAAATAAGATGTAAGATTGCATAGTTTGCTCTTTTCACTACCTTTCACTAAAAGCTACAAAATCATGTCCTTTTAACACTTCTGACCAGCCAAACTAACAAAAGGGACTATTGCCCAAATATCTGATAGCTCAAAACAGTGTGTTTGGATACTACTTATAGTTAATTTTGCCCAGCATTGACCTGGGGAACTATAGACTGGCTTGAATGGTCTTTGACTGAATCATGTAATCTCCAAATCACTGCAACAGAATAAATCCTGACTGTAATCCTTTATGTAGCTCTGCCACAGTTTTCTCTAGAGGAGGATTTCTTCAATTATTAAATTAATAAATCTGTATTTTATCATTATTGAAACTATTTGTATGACACCAGAGTCCAAGAATATATTGGATCAAAAAAAAACAACAAACACCAACAAAAAACAAAAACAACAAAAAGCAAAACAAAACACCAGAAACCTAGAAATGCAAATAGAAGATGAAATTTGACTTCTGCTCAAAACTAGTGGAGTTTTTGACTGTCTGTTTGCCTCATCATGAAAAACAACACAAGGCAGAATGATCCAATACAGAAACTGTGATCCTGCACAAGGCAAAGCAAGAGGACATACAGGATGGGATGGCTCAAAACTGATCGTGAGGTGGGAAAAAAATGATAGCATATAAGAAAAATAGCAGAAATAGCCTGTATTTAAATAATAGATGAGTAATGAAAATCAATTTTAGAGAAGCATTGATTTCAAAGATGGCCTTGAAATCAGAACAGCAGACAATGAGAAAGTCAGTGGCAGCTGAAAATAAGAAAGCCAGACTGCAGAATTAAGACACAGGAATGAGACAACACCAAGCCTAATTTGTGATGAGAAACTGAAAGAGCCATGCTTAGTGTGCCATGCTTCTTGTTTTGTTACCCAGTGCAAACAGGTTACATATTCCAACTTATCAGCCTAGATTCACATCTCATCTCTCTAGGTTCATGTCCTCCTAGATGGGAATTTAACTTTGTGATCAGTACAGAGTCATCAGACAAAGTATTGCAAAATAATAGTGATATCTGCATAAATGACAGCTCTCCAGCCACTCAGGAATTTAACATTTTAAAAAGCAAACAGTGGATGTTTTGTTATTCAAGAAGCCTTTGAGTTGTTTAGGTCAGTCTACTGTGGTTTGTTTTTTGTGGTCGGTTTTTGGTTTGGTTTGGATTTTTTTGTCATTTCTCTCTACTTGCCCTACCTCAAAAGTTAATAAGTTAACTTAGGTCAAAAGCTAGGCAGGAAAAATAGAAAAGTAACTTCTGAGTAATTTCTTACCCATGTCCAAGTAAAAATCCACAGAGTGGTGTCTTCCTTTTACATTGTGATTCAACTTTCCTTTGTGAATGGAGGCAGAAAAAGCCAAGGCACACAAAGGCTTGTGATTTTATCCTGAATCTGCATAAAAACTTGTGTCTGAGTTGGTGCAGCACAGTCTGAATGTTATATGAGAGTATGTTATACACAGGTTCACAAATGAAAGCTCCTCCAAAATAGTAAATATTTAGCTATGATTAAAGTGCAGTGGTATTGCATGGACATCTTTAACAGGAAATAAGGAACTTTGTTTCTTTCTAGTAAAGATGTTATCTTTATTGAAAGATGCCTCAGAGCTGCTGTGCACCTGTCCTTTTATATGCAGGTGCATTCGTTCTGTTGCAAATCTTTGTAGCATCAGTAAATAGTTAACGTGTCTTGGGTTTTATTTTATAAAACTAACAAAAACCCAAAAGCCAAACAACAAGCTATGCTTTACCACGTTTCCTTCCTCCCCTTAACTCTAACTTGCAACCTGAAAATCACTTCCTGGTACCCCAGTGTGAGGAAATTTCTGAAGAGATATAACATCAGGTGATTTATGCATTTCTTTCTGGTATAATAAAGATAGGGGAACCTTTCAGCATAATTACTTAACTAGCCAAATATTTATTTTAGATGTGTTGTAGGTTGTATTGCTCTACAGCACATTAGACAAAGTATATATTGTGAGAGTGGGTGGAACCCGGCGGCCGCCTTCATTCATCCCAACTCCAGTCAGACTTTTATCAAAAATCACTCCAGGGAGGCAAGACTTATCACTCCCATGGGAAACTGCAGAAAACTTCATTATTGCTCTGGCAGGAGTCTAACAGAGGGTAGATTTTCACTGGGACAGGTGTTGACAGTCCTGCATCCTTTCTGGAGTAGCTGATTGCACTGGAGAGCAGTTTTTACAGAATTAAGTCTGTTGTGTGCACTGAGGGGGGGGCTGGTTTGCCTCAATTTTGTGTTACAGCACTGTGGTACTTAAAAGAAACCAGTGCTTAGTCAGCAGTCAGATCACAGCTGCATCCTCTCTAAGTGAAGAGCAAACCCAAGGGACAAGAGTGGGTCAGAGGGCTGGACAGAGCAGCCCATGGGGAAAAGGTTCTGTAGGTTCCTCCAGTGTCCCTGTCTACAGAGCCCTGGTGGACTCTTCCATCATCAAAACTTGAAAGCAATGTTGTGTGTACAGACACTCTGTCCTTTAAATGGAAAGGGCAGCACACTGCAAACTTAGGAGCACCAATAGATATTTGAATCTGCACTGATAATGGATTTGAATTGCTACATTCTTATGTTTCAGAGCAGTCTGGAAAAAACAGAGCATGGTATTTTTTGTCTTGGATTGGAAGGCACAAGCAGGAAAAGACTTGTTGTAGAATTATAGAGCAAGTGAGAGAAACTAGGATGAAATCAAGTCTTCTGATCTTTGGGGTGCTTTCAGTAGCATCCTCACCCAACAAAAAGTATACAGGTGTTCACATTAAATACACTTCTGTGTTTAGATGATGGCAATACAGGCATGCCATTATAGCCCAATTATTAATATTCCTAAAAAAGAAAGACGATGATATATTATGTATCTGCAAGAGAATTTTCCTCTTCTGACTGTGCTCTGAGAAGTGGGTTGGAGGTGAGAAAAGGATTAAAAGGGCTGGGGGTGGAAAAATGTATTTTAGCAGAAGAAAGTGCAGTTATAGTCTCACAGCAAGAAATAAACATTCATAAATAATAATCATAATAAAATAATCATAATCATAAGCAAATGTAACCTTGAGTAGAGAAGACAGTGATTTTATTGTATTGACATATGGTGCTTGGGCAACCATGGAGGATTTGTTCTCTTAAATTAGTCAGGACACACTGGCCAGAAGCTCTTTCTGTGGCCATTGCTTCCAGATAGCACATATCAGAGCCTGGATTATAAAAATGTTTAGGAATGTACAGACAAAGGCAATGAGGAGGTTTGATTTGAGGGGGGATGGAGGAGCCTCTTCACCTGAAGGACTGATCTGAATGTTCTCAAGAGCATGAGAAACCAAACCAGTATCATGAAAACTTCCATAATGAGACTGCTCTGCGTTTCACATTTACTTAAGTGCTTAGATTTACACTCTGCAAAGTGTTATCTGCATGCAGATTGAGGCATAATAATCTAAAACCAGCTCTGCAGATCTATGCAAATTGTGAAGACACCAGCTGACACTTTGGCTCTGCATTAGACTGTGCCCTGTCCTCCTGTGTCAGGTTTCTGATCTCAGTCCCACCAGGGTAGCCTCCATCAGGTTCCTCACCCAAATCCTATGGGTTCATGTTTCTAAATCTGCATCTCAATGAGAAGTGGGAATTGTTTCTTCTAAAAGCAGCTACCCCAGAGGAAGGAAATCTTTATTGTGTGCTCATGGCTACAATCTGGATGGCTCAACTAACAAAGTGCTGGATAAAAAAGTGACAAAAGCCTTGGTCATCCAAGAGTCACAGGTTTTTCAGTTAAGGAAAACCAATAATAAATTTTCAAGGGAGTACCTGCTCTTTTTCTTTCTCCTGTTCCTGTTCACGGTATTTTAGTGATATTTTCAGGTTTTCAATAACCTGACCGCATTGTGGTTCATGCTGTAGTGGAACAGAGCTCCTTTCCTGTAGGGTTTTCAGTCCTGCTTATTTAGAAAGGCAGAGTGGCAAATAGGTGATACCAATTTCCTTTTGCTGGAGGAGAA
This sequence comes from Heliangelus exortis, assembly GCF_036169615.1. NCBI lineage: Eukaryota > Metazoa > Chordata > Aves > Apodiformes > Trochilidae > Heliangelus > Heliangelus exortis. Next base: position 19,681,614 of record NC_092424.1, on the reverse strand, counting down.
GTGAGGCAAAAAACCCTAAAATATCTTGACTCAGGTCCTTTAGAGTATTTGTGAAGTACTGGGTATTAGTGCAGGGCCTCTAAGTCTAATGCAGTGCCTACTTAATGCTTTGTTTGTATGTGCTTTAAGAGTATCTTTTGGATCTTGGCTTGTTTGTTTAGAATCCAAACTAATTCTCAACAAAACAGGGGTTTAGTTTAGATCAGTTTGCAGATGCTGGATACAAATGTAACACGAAGCTCAGGTCCTGTAAGGGCTTTCTGTTTGTTTGTTTGCTTTTAGAAAACACTGAGAAGCTTTTAGGGATGTTAAAACCAAAACCAAGCAAACAGACAAAGAAAAAAACCAAACCAACAGCCTAGAGTTATTCCGTTCCAGTACAAGCATAAAGAAGGGGAGGTCTCTGTTTTATCAGTACAAGCAAAAAACCTGAAACCTTCACGTTCCTTTTCCTGTCAAGTGCTTCCTGCTATTTATTAGCATCCCATAAAGGATAACTCCCATTGGAGACACTAAAACTAAAGAATATTTTTGTATGTTGACAGCATACAAAACAAATTCTGAGTCAAATCTGCAATCCAGTAATACTTCTTAATACCCAGCTGGCCTATGGAGCCCAGAGAGAAACAGCTAAAAGGTGACCCTTTATTTGTTGTTGTTAAGATCAGACTGTTCCCAGCCTTGCTGCTTGTTCTTTGAGAGCCATGGAATAGCTCAGCCTGGAAGGGGCCTATGGAGGCTGCCTGGTCCAACAGGTCAGTTTTGAAGTTTGTCCAATCTTCAAAGATAACATGGGTTGCTGAGGGCTGCAGCTGGTTGGGTTTTTAACATCTGAAAGGATGGAGACTCCTTGGCCACCCTGGATGCCTGCTCCACTCTGTGGCCACTCTCACTGGGAAAAAAGTCTCCTAATTGGAATTCCTTGGCTACAGCCTGCGTCTGTTGCCTCTTTCCTTTCACCCTGCACCTCCTGAAGTTTAGCTCTGTCTTCTTCAAAAGCGCCTGTTGAAGCTGAAGAAAACCTTAAGATCTCCCTTCACCTTCTCTTCTTGAGATTGAACAAACCCAGTTCTCTCTGCCTCTCCTCTTATGTGCTCCAAATCCCACCGAGTCAGCAGACTGGTCCTTTCATCCAAAGCAAAAACTCCAATTAATTTGCAACAGCTATGTGTCAGCTTTCAAGACATCAGTGAAGGCCAGGCACGTGGGGTAAATTATTTCCATGTTTGAAGGGAACTGTGTTGGCACAGACACAAGATACCTTGTTGCTAATGTAATTTTTGGCAGGTATATTTGCTCAGACAAGCTTGTTAGATTCCAAAAGCAAAGTGTAGTGTAACTTACATTTCTCACATGTGGCCTCACAAGTGGTCCTGTGTTCAAACCTCCAGTCAGCCTGTGTTGCCTTGGCTCTTCTGCCACATGGTAATGCATATCTGGGAAGAACATTTAGTCAATTATTCAGTAAAAAGCAAAAGAAACAATTTTTTGAGTACCCTTGTAACTTCTGACTAGAATTTCAGTTTAGCTGTATGAATGCCCAAGTTTATTCCCTTTATTCCAAAACATTGAAAAATGCTTGGGAAAATATTCATATTGTTTGAATTATTTTGCAGAGTGCTTCTTCATTGATATCCTAGATAGAATTGATTCCAGCTTATAAAAGGTCCTTCCTGGACCTTGTCTGCCACCAGCTTTTCTCTCACTTGCTCCATTGTAACCTGTCTTCATTGTAAACAAGGTTTCAGAGGCATTGTGAGGACAGATTGAATGTCCAAGCAGAGAAAACAAAGCCTAAGTAAGTTTGCTTTGTTGGGTTTTTTTTGGTGGTTCTTTGTTTAGTTGGGTTTTTGTGTGTGTGTGTGCATGTTTGTTTGTTTTTTGGTCTCCCTCAGAGTCAGATGGGCCTTTACTTGAATGACTGTAATTGTTGTAGGAATGTACCAAGCTAGGTGTCTTGGTTATCTTTTTTTAGTCCCTGTTTTCATGCCAGGTGGGGATGGGGAATTGCTGCCTGCTATAATATACTAATATTGTGCCTTCATGGTTGTGGAGGGCAGGAGGTATTTTGTATTCTGAGTATAAACTCTGAACCAGTGGGTCAACTCTCACTACTCTCTCTCTTTTATATATATATATAGATATATAGATATGTATGTATATGTATTTGCATTTGGCTTTAACACAGTAGCTTAGAATTGCCTTGTGGTGTTGTTTCTCTTACTGGTTATCTGGCTGTTAGAAGCTCTTTGCCTACAGAGTCAGTGATAACCCAACATAAGAGCAATCTCTGAGTGGGAGAGATGAGGAAGGAATTAATGTGAGGAGGGAAGCACGTGGCATTTACTCTTCTCCCAGCTTTCACAGGGACTGCCTTCATGATGAAAACCAGTGCCATGTACCTCTGATGGCACAACTTGGCAGGGATAGCAAGAGTTGTGCTTGGCACAGCACTGGGTCATTTTGTCATGATGTTATTAGCCTGACTTGAATTGGTTTAGAAATTTCTCTGTGCCCCAGATTTCTCCTGGCTACAACTGCTGAAGCAGCATTGATGAGAAATTCCTAGTGCTCCTGTTGTAGAAAGGCAGCCTGTTGCAGATTTTTAAAAATCTTCTTGACCAACTCTAGCTCATGGCTGTGATTCTGATCATTTGGTTGTGCCATGAACAGTAATCTTCAATGGCTTTCCCACAGGAAGCTTTTTCTTTGCCATTTGCAGCTGCATTGAAGATTCCTGTATCTACCATTTGGAGATAAAATGGCCCTCTGTTCAGTCAGGTGCTTTTTTGGCACCAGAATTTTTTTGCTTCCCTGTTTCACTGATGGAACTTACTTTCTTCCACTTCCCAGCTCCTAAATCAGTGGTAAATATTTGAGCCTTCCTTCTTCCTCATTGAGGGACACAGATGCTATTGCTGATACCACACTGGCTTCTGAGCAGACACAAGCAAACAAGTTACTCTAAAGGCACTCTCTGTGTATGATGTAATTTCAGGTGCCTTTGGTGACAGGATACACCAGCTGAGGTCTTGCCTGCAATGCCTGTGTTCTACAGGACTCCTTTCAAGACCCGAATGAGATGTTTTGATTTTAAATTGTCACACTGTATGGTTCTGTTAAGTCTGATCTCTTCCACTCCATTACAGCCTCAATAGCTGTTGTTTTCTGGGCACCTGTCATTAGTTTTCTCCCCCTTCTGAAGTGTAATAAACTCATTTTTACTGAAGTTCATCTGCTTTTGGACATACTGATTGTTCTGGAGCATTTTATCACTTTATATCCCATTGTTTTCATACTGGTCAAGAGCCCTGGAGGAGAGGATTAGGCCTCAATCTATGCTTTAAGTATCTCCTTACTTGTTATTGGTACACTTTTTGCTTGTCCTACTCCATTGTTCAAATCACTCACAAAATAAGAATTATTTCCAGGATGTATACTCCAAGGATATTTCAGATATTTGTTCCTCTGGAAGAATTTTTTTGGCAGCGAATCACAGATTTTTTTCGGTCTGCTGTGAACATATTCTGTGGATTTTGCCATTTCTTTCATTATTTTTGATAAAGTTATGTCAAGTCTTATTCAAGCTGATATATATCTACCACTCTTCTGTTATCTAGTAAACCTATTATTCCATCAAAGAAGGAAATTGGACCAACTTGCAATTTTTCTAGCTCTTTTTATTTCTTTTATAGTCCAGTGGGTGAAAATTGTTTGCTTAATCATTTGTTCCAGAACCTTTCCAGTATTTAAGAGTGGTTTGTGATTACATCAATAATTCTGTGATTCCTTCCTCTTTTTCTCTTTTTATCTCTTTCCTCTGTATACTTTCAAAGGTGATTTCCTATGGTTCAGAGACCATTTTGATTAGTTACTGAAGCAGTCAAGACCAGATTTCATGAAGTCTTCCTTACCTGGAAGTATCTATCTTGTCTAAGTAATCTGTCTGTCTTCTGTCTTCCGGTCAGCATTTATTTTCTTTGTCATCCACAATGAAAAACCTTTATTTTAATAAGATTTTATTCCTCCAGCTACATCACAGGTCTAATATATGGAGTATCAAACAAGTAACTGTCATTAAAAAAAGGTGGTATTTACCCTATTTAGGAGACTTATACTGACTTTAGGAGACTCTAGTGACTTTCCTGATTCTTCACAGCTAGTCCATGGTAAATTAATAGTACTGAGTATTTTTTGGCTCTTTTTTATGATATTTAACACAGACTCTTCATCCTGGGCCAGGACTCAGTTGTGCTAAGGTTTGTGGAAGCAAGATGATCCTGTCCCAGAACACATTATAGTAAAAACTTATGCCAGGAGACAGGCAATATACAGTCAGACAGCACTACTACAGGGAAACCTAGAAATTAACAATAAATCTGTAAGATGAGCAGCAAATCACAACTTGGCCCTAAATTCTCCTCTCAGTAGTTCCTAAAAAAACATTCTGTGAATGTGCAGGATGCAAGTTTCCTTGGTGATGCTCACTCTTCTTGAAATTAAGAAGTTTGAGCAAATTCATGCCAGGGAAATGGCAGTTACTGAATATGACCAATTGCAATTTCCATTCAAACACCCCTAAAAAAATATTATCATCTCAAGTCTGTTCTTAGCCTCATTGCACAAAATTTACAAGCTTGGTATCAGCCTTTAAAAGAAAATGAAATATAGTATTCCTTCTTGTATATTGTGAAAGAATTCACATGGAAATTTAATATAAGTAAAACTTCTTTAGTATCTGTATATAATTCAGCATTCAAAGTTACAACCAGACCTAGAAGCAAGATCAAATGGCTTTCTAACACTCACTGTGCATTTCTGCAGGCTATTATATCAGCCTTGTGCATTCTTGTGTTTCTATCATGCATAGTTTTGTTCTTATTCAGAATTCACCCATCTGAGAGGAATATATTGAGCTTGTACATCCACAGTGACTCCACAGTCTTACTGTTCAGCCTCTGCTTTGTCAGATATATTTAAAGCACTCTGACACATTTTGTGAATGTGCAGTATGACGTGCAACACAGATGAATCTGGGGTAAATAAAAGCATCAGAATTTTTTTTTTTCTTGATGGTAGTAACTACAAAATTTATTATCTCTCTTGTACTGTAATGTTAAACTAGAAATTTGAAGCTTTACAGGGATTATTTTTTTTTTCTGTTTGAGGTGTACAGAAGTAAAGCTCGGGATGCACGAGCTAGAATTAAGGAGCCATCCTATGGTTCATAATTTTGTAGTCTTTGTGAGGACATGGGATATAGCTGTATCTGTTCAAACTGAGGATAAAGAAATAAGAAGGTGAAGAATGCTAATGGAAACACTGGTGCACTTATTGCTGGGAAGGCAGATTAAGATACTTTAATATGCAGTTACTCATTATTTTAGGGGCTTGCGTATATAGGCAGTGGTGTCCAGATAGTATGGATGTAGAAGAGTTTGAAACTTTCCTACATAGCATATTATATTGTGCCATGATCTATCTGACATCTGAAAATCTGACAGGGAGCTCACAGAGAAGTTAAGGATGTAACTGGCTACATGCTGGTTGGTTCCTAAAGTAAAAAGTAAAACTTTGTGTTATATGATTCAAAACAGTCTTTGTATTTTAAAGAAAAGTCTCTGTGACATCAATACGTGGACAATGGTCAGCTCTTAAACCAGAATGCAGACAGATTCTGCATGTGCTTTAGTGGATGTTTCAATGATGTTGGTTCTACAAGCAGGGATTATGTAGTGTACTTTTACCTGCTAGTTTTTTGGAACTTTTACGTTATCTGTGGATCAACTGAATTTTCAAACTGTCTATAACTTTTTCACTTCAAGAAGGCAGGCAAAAGAATTGACATAAAGGCTTCTGTAGCTTGTGCACCTCTATTTAGACAGCAGCTATATTTGCTGATACCAGATGGTTTGCAGAGTGGAAGCCAAGCCTGCAAATAAACTGCAGCATATTCAATCATGTGCACCAGAAGCACAGTTTTGCAAACGGATGCAACCCTACATTTGACAACTCTCTCTCTGTTTGACTGACAGATTATTTGATTTGTAATAATTCCCAGCCTGGGAGTTTCTCTCCAGCTCATTGTGCAGACTTAGGGTTTCAGTCCCAACATTCCCTGCTGTGTTTGTGAAGGTTGTGGCCACTGCACATGCACATGACCACCCTTCCTCCTCTGAGTCATCCCACTGAGAGATGCACATATAAGGCTGCAATGCCATATCCTAAATGATCAAAGAAGTAATCCAGATCCTGAATTCTTACTTTCATTCAAGCACACACCTAATCCTTAACCTCCCAAGCAGTGTTTTAATCAGCCATTGAAAGCAATAAGTGCCAGGCACTGAAACTGATTATACATCTAGAAATCACTTGGGCTAATTAAATAATTTAGTTTCCATTCATGTTCCATTGCCTTTTTCTCTTTCATTAATTTTAACCCACAAAAAACCTCACTGAAATCACCCCTGGTGTAAGTGTATGCTTGCAGACTTGCTGTAATCCCTTGGACTGTTGGATATTACTTTCAACTCAGACTTAATTAACATTGTATGTTCTCTATTGAAATCAAAGCATTTCTGTATGTGATGTGTCAAAACAGATACTTGTGTGCTGTCATTTTCAGAATACTGTTCTTATCCAAGTCTGGTACAATACTTAATTTTAGGCAGCATCGTGTTATACTAGAGATTCCTCTGACAGAAAGCAAACCTTCATTTTCTCTCTCTCTCTTTTTTTTTTTTTTTTTTTTTTTTTTTTTTTTAGTATATTTATACTGGTTTTAAAACTCTGTATGACTGAAAAGTGTACACCAGTTTCCTGAAAGAGAAATGTCCCATTCACAACTACTGGTAATGCCTTAGCAGAGGGCACAGGAGTTGAATGGGTATTGAGATTAAAGGACATTTCTAGATCAGCTGTGAGTCCAGGTGATGAAGCAGTACTGGGAAGGTGACTGCTAGCAATAGTTCTGCTTCTCTCACTAGCATGGTCAGACAAGATATAAGCACATGTTTAGATTTTCTCTGCATTTAAGGTGTAAAAAACTTTGTTGTAGAAGATGCATTGGTCACTTACAAGATGAAAACTTTTGCTAAAGTGTTTCACTGAAGCAATGCACAGAACTACAATGGAAAAAAAAAGAAAAACAACCAAAAAACCAAACCAACCAAACAAAAAAAAATTTTGCACAAACCAAACAAAAAACAAACAAAAAACCCCTCATCCAAGCAGGAATAGATAAGTGCATAAGCATGAAATCTAAATATAGAGCTGCTGTGATGCAGCATGGCATTTATATTCAGGATGCTGCTTGAACAGCTAGGCTTGCCAGTCACAGGGATTTGTGAGAGAAGGGCCACCCTGCTTCACTGGGGCTCGGAGGAGTTTTCTTAATGTTAGCACTTTTATACCTGGATTGCTGAAGGCACAAGCATGTCAATATTTTTTTTATGGCCAGAATAAGTATCTGTAACTAGATTTCAAATTCAAGTATCACTTACTATTCTCAAGTCTCTTCAAAGGTTGTCTCCTACCATCTTAAGGTTCTTCAAATCTGCATCATTAGCGTGTAGGCATAAGAAGGCCCTCGTGTGAGCCTGAGGGAGGCTGTTGGATAATGTCATTTTAAATGCAGTTGTGTGGTAAGAGCCAGCTCGTTTTTCCTTCCTGACATCTTAGAGACATCATTGGGATTCAGTGCTTTTAGCACCTCATTTATTTAGTCATTGGGATAGAGTTACAGTTGGAAGTCTTATGACTCATTCTTTGTTGCTAATATTTAGCAGAGGGAACACTGTTTTGTGGTTTTGTCCTCAGTCATTGACACTGAATGGATCTGTCTGGAATAATAAAATGGGTTCTGATAAAATGAGCATGGATACTCCAGGAAATTTTATTTTAATTGTGAGAATCTTTCAGGCAGGTTGATTTTTAGCAACTGTGGGTAAATAGGCATTGATTATGAAACTGAGTTATTTAGAATACCTGAATGTAATTAAGGCCTCTAATGTTAATATCCTCTGATGTGTTTAAAGGCAAGGAAATCATGTGTTAAGATTTGGAATGCACAGAGGTTACATGGTTTTTAAGTGTAAGGAAATGCTACTTTTCTGGGCCACAGTAGTAAACCCAACCCAGAATTCAGCAACCATTTCTGCCCTCAAACTGGACAAGAGCAGCTATGTCTGAAGGTGATTCTAAACTCCCTGTGCCAGCTCAAAGACACAGAAAACTTAATTTTCAAAAGCAACTAACTTGCCTCAATGTTTGGATGCTCACTTGAGCATACCTTCAAAAATCTGTGGATATGCAATTTTCTGCCAAAGCAGGCTCTTTTTCTTTTGATTAAAATTTGTTAGGTAAAACTAAAAGTACCTTAGACCACTATTTCAAGAGAATGTCAAGTCTGTAGTGGAGAAAATAGGATATAAAAATAAAAGTTACCTTCTTCTCTTTGAAGCAAGCCTTAAGAAACATGGAGGATTGCTTGAGGGACACCTGGGTTCACTGTTGATCTATTGACCTCAGGCAGGGTGGATCCCCTCTCTGTTCTTCAATTCATAAAACAGAGATAATGCTCAAGGCTTTCTTTGTCACATGCTTTCAGATCTTTTGATGAAAGGAGCTTTACAGAAACAAATAATAACCCTATTCACTGAGAATTTCATATCCTGGCAAACTTATTTTCCAGCATACAGTGCAAATGGCTTCAGGAACCTGGAAGCCCAATGCGTGCTCTAGGCTAGTCCAGCTCTTGAAGTGAAATTTGTCCTGCAAAATAGACATTTGTAAGTCTCTCTCCTAAAAGCATTCTTAATGGCTGATATGTTATCTGCTTATTCAAACTGGCTCTGCTGGTTGCTTTCCCCCGGCACCCAATTTGCAGAAACTGTCTTTGAACTCTTTTTTCCTGTCAAATCAGGCTGACATTGACCCACGGGATCAGAAGTCGCTCTGGGGGTGGGATGAGTGGACAGAAAATCTTACATAGCACGACTGTGTATGTCTCATATCTTTGGGAAACCAGGGCAAAAGTCACGCCTACCTTCATTCCACTTGCTTTGAAAACCAGAGAATGGACTTGCTAAACCACATCTGCAAACTTGAAGCTCTCATTATCCTTAGCAAAGGGGATGGGACCCTCACCAGAAAGGGGAAGAACAAGATTTACAAAATAAGCAGGACAGCTTTGGCCATGAACATAGCAGGTGAAATACCAGTTAAAATCATTATTGGGTCATCTGACTTGGTACAACTGATTGCTACAGAGGGAACAATTGGAAGTTAATATATGTGTCTCCTGGTTCCATGTAATGTTGAACTATTCAGAGACAGCAAAAGAATATCTGGTTAGCCTTATATGGGGCCACAGAAAGGAGGGGAATAGTCTGTTTTCCTTGCTCATGGTGATGGAATCAAGTCTTTGCACTAAGAAACAGGGTAAGGTAGATATTTTACAGGGGAGAGGAAACCTCTGTAATGTAAAGGTTGAATAGATTGTGCAGGGAATAGGTGGGGCCTCTGTCATTACATCATTTTTAAAGCAGGATTATGCAAATACTTGTGAGGAATGGCCTAAGAATACTTGGTGACAATAAAGCCTCCTAAGCTGCATTTGAACCACCTTTTCTATGATCCCTCTATAAAGTACAGGCCGCCTTGTGAAACACATATATTTAATCTTGTAAATAAGACCTTTGTGCAATAACCTGTTAAGGTTTATCTAGCTTGAGACTGACAGAGCTAAAAGTTTGGCTTGTGTAAAGCAAACAAGCTTATAGAAATCACCTGTCCCAAATGAGTCATTTAGTCCTCAGAGGAGGCAGAAGCGAAGCCTTTGAAAATAATCACAACTTGCCAATAGCAGCAGGACCTGGAAGTGCTTTCAGCAACAATATGAGCACAACTCATAAAATGCTAGCACAGTAACCACCACGTAACACTACTGACTTGCTAGAGAGTACAAAGACTTCCTCATGCATGCAGCTCCTATGCAGAAAGAAGTTTCCCCATCCTTGGCTCCAGTCACTGAACCTGGAAGCTGATGCCATGTCAGATGGTGAACTGTCTCCCATATCCTGTCCATGTTTAGAGAAAGACAAGGAATCATCCATCAGGGAAACGTGCTGCTGTTTGTTATGAACTTGGATGACAGAATGTGGCAAGTGCTGTTGCATCTAAGCTCCAGATCCCAGAGCCTTACTCATACATCCAGTCCTTATTTAATCTGTCCTGGAGTCAGGTGCTTGTGCAGCCACATGGATAATTTCCTGAGATACTGACAGAAATCTCTACCAGCTCAGAAGATGGTTGTTGCATCTTTGAGCAGTGCCCAGTAGCATTGTATCTAGCAGCAGAATTTGTGCAGAGTGCTGGACTTTGGCTATGAAGCATTTCCATGCTGCCATTTCTTTGTCTTCCCTTCTATGCTGCTCTATGTTTTTCCACTTCTTTTAAAAGATGGTTACGGAAAAAATTGTAAACTTGAAAGTTTTACACAAAAATTTTGCTTAAGACAAATGTTTTTTCTTTTTCTACCAAAAATAATTTTAAAAAATCATAGAAAATATTTTCTGAGAAAACTGAAAAACAAACAAGAACGGTTAATGATGTTTTATTACATTTTCTGTTTTGCCTTCTAGTTAAGCAAACTAAATTTACTGAGGAAAAGCCTCTAGTTTTCCAGTCCACACAAGTACCAGGCTTACAAAAGCATGTTTTCCTCTGCAGAAAAAAACAGCATAAAGAGCTGCTTATGGGAAAGTCTAACTTGTCACATTAAACTTACTGAACCAGGAGGGAAAAGAAACCCCAACAAATGCACAAATGGTGGTGCTTGCAGTCTGCCTTGAACTCACCAAGTATGACGAACAGTGACACTGCTGTCTTAATGTATTGCTGACAGAGCTGCTGTACTCATTAACCTTTGATGAAACAAGATGTCACTTTGTTCACATCAAATGCCTCCTTGATGCCAGTGCTCAGAGACTGTTTTTGTTGCTGATGCAGACAGCAGCTATTGTTGAAAACATTCTCTCTCCCAGCTTTTCACTGCCCATGAAGACTTAGAGGTGCCGATCATTATCAATCTGCAAATGGAGTCTGAGCCCAAGACTGCAGGTTTAATTTCTGCAGCTTTTAATTATTTTTACTAAAAGTATTTAGTTTGTATTTAGATTATATTTAAATGCCTGAAAGTGTTAGATTTTCATGTTCTACGGGATGCTGCCATGAACTCAAGGGTACCTTTAGGTAATCCTATAATCTTTTAAGCTGCTGGAACTATTGAAGAAATATTTACAGTATGGAAAATGCTACAATATTAGGAGTACATTGTAATGGGAAGAGAGACACTGAGCTGTGAAGTATTCTGGTCAACATGACTAAACAGTGGTGTAGCCTGGGTTAGAATCTAGGTCTCCTAATTCCTGTTCTGTTTGCTAGCTGTTTATCAGCATAGTCTTCTACTATTGACATTATGAGCTGACCTCACTGTTCTATGTACAGTAAATATCACATCATCTAGCAAGGAAGTCCTGATTGGTCATCTATAATCTGGGAATAATTTTCCCTGAGAAATATTCTATTTGCTTAGTCTTCACTTTTCATGATAAATACATTCATTTTGCTATGAGATAAAAGAACATGGAACAAGAAAAAATTTTCTTAGTTGAATATAGATATTTTCATTACTGAAACATTGTGAAATCAGAGATGCATGTTCTCATTGTTGCTTTTTTGCTTGTTATTTTTGAGAATTGAACAATAATAACTGATGACCTCTAATGACATTTTTGCCACTTGTATGCAGTTATTTTTTCCTTGTATTAGGGGACTTCACAGGTTTTGCACTTGATTTGTATGATTTCTTTTTTTCAACAATTAACTTTGCATTCATTCAAACTGTGATGATATTGTAACATCTTTGGAAGTACTTGAAGATAAGATTAGGGATTCTTCTAGTTTACTGCTGTCCAGAGAAGGCAAGTCTGGTCAGAGACTGGTGCTGGAATTCTAGCTAAAGGCCATATCATGCCTCAGGGAGTGCTGAGCGTTTAAAGCTTTGTGGAATAAAATAGCTCTAGAGGTAGTGGTCTTTAAGAAAAAGATTTGAAGGAAGGAAGGTAAAATCGCCCTGAAAACAGATGGTTGTTTCAGGTATAGGAACCATTTCAGACTCTTGCAGTGGCAGGAGTTAGCAGAGGCTGAATGCTAAAGAAAGAAAGTGTAAGCAGACGAGTTGCAGGCAGAAGGCTTTTCATGGGAAATGTAGGAAATATTATTAGTTTGCTTAACACTGAAGTGCATCTGCCTCTTATTGGGTGATGAAAGCCCAGGAGATTGACCATCCACACTAGCCCAGCCTTCCAAGATCAGCATGTTCAGAAATTCACAGGATATCTAGCTTACATGAAATATGACCATGCCCCTAAACAGCAACACAATGGAAAGTGCATCTGAGAACACTCATGGAACACGATCAAGCATAGCTGATACAGAGTCCTTGAAAGGTGGCAGTAAATACACTCATCTAAAGACTTTCACCTGTTGCTTTAAATCATTCATAGCCCATGGCATGTCTGCCAGTGCTGTGACCTCGGCACAGAGTGAGGAACATCAAAGAGGGAAGCGAGCAGATCAGGTCTCAGGTAGGAGTTGCACCCTTGTTGTGGATAAAAGAAGTGTCAGTAAGTTATAAAACAGGTGGAACTGGGATATTGTAAGCCTGACATGAGTGCCCCAACAAATATTAGTAGGACGGTACCATCCAATCATGCAGAATCATAGAGGCATTTAGGGTTATTTAAATTATTTTTGTTATCTCAAGGTAATGAAACTCTGAGGGCTATCTATTGCTAGCTTAGTATAAGCTCGTTATTTCTTTTTGTTTGTTTGTTTTGCATTTTTTTCAAGCCAAGGACTTGCAGTCTCTGATGCTACCTATAATCACAAATTAAAATAAGAACCTTAATCTAGTTTATTATCAGTCATGTTAATTTTCTTGAGATACACCAGCTTGCCATATAACATCTCTGCTCTGCTGCCACCCTGCTTATGGTTAAGTGTTTACTGTCAGACAGTGTTTTTTGCTGAAAAGGCTGATTTCTCTGGAAATATACACAGGATACTTCCCTTCTCTAAATGTTCTTCGTTTGCTTTTAGGTACAACATGTACAGACTGGTTTAAAACAGTAGAAATTGCTCCCTGGAAATGAACTGTAGTTAAAATGGATGACAAGCCTACTTACAATCAGAGCCAAAAAGTCTGTGAACAAACACTCTGGGTAGCTAATATCAAGGCAATTTCAGTAATGTTCATTTGACTATGTACTGTATAATCTGTTGTAACTGAACCAGAAAAAGTCTGTTATGAAAGTTTATCACTTCTAATCACTGAATCCTAACATCAAAATACTTTTTGAACAAGAGTAAAAACACTTTCTCAAATCCTCTTTGGAGAAAAGAGTTTGTAGGATATTTTTCAGAACTAAGAGAAACTTCAGATTCCAGATAATGCTGGTGACACAGCTCTGATGCTCACCTCAGCTCTTTCAGTATGGTCTTTGACATTACTGACTGTGGAGAACATTCCGTGTCATCCTTATACCAGACCCAAAGAAATCTCTGTTTTTAGAGTAACTGAGATAGCAAAACCAGACCCATACCCAAGTCCCCACTGTAACAACTAATTGCCCTTTCTGCTTATAGATATTTACATCCAGTCTGCTTTACTAATATTGACAAAGCCCCTGCTGCAGTCCTTTGAGATTTCCATACCTCAGTGTCCGCAGGGTTAAAATTCTGTTGAGCAGGCAGTTGTTGGTGTTTGAGGTGGATTTTTGTTATTTAAGTCTTGATTTTCTTTTCAAGTTGGTAATTGAAAAAAATTTAAAAAAAATTTTTTTAACCTTAACTTTGGTTGGTTGGTGTTTATTTTTCTGAAGGTAAAGCATTTAAGGGGGAGGAAAAGGGGGGAGAAAGAGAAAGTTTGGTAGTTGCCTTCAAGTGGTCAGAACCTGGCTCCCTCTAAACTCTTTTAAAAGTTATTTCAATGAGTCAGAAATGCTCTCGCTAGTGTTTCTATGTACTTTCTCCTGGGTTTTCTGATCCAGTGTGTATCACAGGAGTTCAGATTTCATAGTGTTCTTGAGCAAAGTGTGTTTCTAAGACAAACAGCAGCCTGATGGTTGCACTGAAATGCAACACTGAATAGTTGTACTGACATGAGGGAGCTGGGTGGATGCCAGTGGCACTCGAGCCTGGTGGAGACCTGGTGGTCTCTGCTAGGGCAGGAGCAAGGACAAGTTCTGGCAGCTGGAAATGTGTGATGTTCACATTTGGCTCCAGAGACAGTCACTTATATTAATCAACCCTTATTTGGGTCACCTTAGCCAGATGCTCATCTGACAGGAAGTGAGATGCTTTACTGTCACAAGTGAAAAAAAACATCTTTTAGAAATGCCACTGCCACCCAGCAATCTAAATGAAGGCTACAAACAGCTACTTCGGAAGATCTCCTTCAGTGGCAAAGGAGAAACACTGCCACTTCCTTCATGCTTGAATATGAACCATTTTCAGTCAGCAGGATTTCAGTCTTTCCCAGGCCAATGTGAGTCAAAAGCTCTTCCTCCCAGAATGAGTTTCCTTACCTTTCTTAGTTATTCTAGTTTGGTTTGAGATGAAGAAGTCTTCATAGGGAGTAACAGTGTATAGGAGTGTTCAGTGGTATCTTTGTCAGTGGCTGCTGTGGACACAGTCCCAGTAGACATCTGCTTTATGTATATGAAGCTTGAAAGGTTACTGCTGTCCTAATGAAGAGAAACAAGATCTTGAAATAAACACAATGTTCAATATGATAAGTTAGCTTTTACTGTTTTTTCCACCAGCTAAGGGTAAAGTGCAATTTGTCACTGCTCCCATCTCCTGCTTGGGCCACCACAGCTGTAGCTGTCAATAAAGATGGGAGGAATGGAGTTAGGCAAGGACGTGGATTTAAGGGGCTGGGGAGAACCTGTGTGCCTAAAACATGGGCAGCTCTAAACAAGGTTTCACTGAAATCATCTCCATGCAGACTCTAATACCCAGTGTCTGGGTATAGGCAGTAGACATTTTAAACTGCTCAGTTATGATGTTGTGACATAAGTTTCAAGCCCACCCTCACATCTGAGAGTGATGAGCTGGGCTGCATTCCATGCTGTAGGCAGAGCTGTTGGAAGCTGCCTGGAATCTAGGAATTTTGCCTACAGCCAAAACTATGTTTGAGATGCCACCTTGTAATTTTTCATCATTACTTTTCACATTACTGCTGGTTATCACTGATAATGGGTTGAGAAAGGAGAGGCTCTTCTATATTATCATTCAAACACTGCAGTGTCCAAACATCACCAGGGAAACCTCTCTTCCTGCTGTGCTCTGCACATTTTTGCAACAGCAGCTCTTGGAGCACAGACGAGTTTCATGGCTTAATGGATTGGTGCCCACAGACCCAAACTCTTGGCAGGCATAGTGAGGTTAATTACTTTCTATTAAGGTGAAGTCCTGGCTCACAGAGACTTTTCCTGGTGACTTGAACACGGCTTGGATTTCACCCTTGAAAACCCAGTGACTCTGTGCAACAAAAGAATGTGTCCCGCCAATTTGTGAACCTTTGATTTCAGTTGCTGCTGTCCCACTTAGCACTTTGTGCTAACTTAATGGTGTCTGGCAGCAGTGCACTGATTCTACCCACCTCCTGGGCTTGGCTTCACCTGTCCTGTAACTAGTAAGCAATTTATTGTTTTATTTGCTTACTAGTTTAATCTTTTAACTAAACTGCACTCTGTTACTGGACACTTTTGACTGCTGTAGGAACTTTGTATTTTATTTTGGAAACTTGGCTAGTAGCAATCTAACCACAAAAGCTAGGAAGAGGAATAGCAGCATATGTGCACTTTAGAAAAATGATTTGACAAAATTGTGACACATCACAGAAATTCTGCATATCTCATATATGCAAGGGAGGTTTATTTTGTAGGGCAGTCATTGGTCTTGTGTGTCTCAAGGATAACATGACAGCTGTTCTAAGTACCCAGTTCATAGCCATAGCATTTCTCTTATTTGTTTTGGAGGTGGAGCAGAAAAAAGGTGGGTTTGGGTTTTCTTAGGATTTTTAATTGTCTTTGAAGGTTTCTGAAGAATATAGTTTTCCCTCTTTGATGAATTATTAAAGGCTCTTGACCTCATGGTTAATAATTTTGTTCAAAGTTACAAAGAAATGTTAAGACATCTCAAGTAAACAATTTCATGACTTTAGGGAGGTTAATTGCTAACAGCAATCATGTACAAAAGAGCCTTCAGCACTGGATCTCAGTTAAACTTAAAATTCAGCAAAAGTATCCACTGAAGTCAACTGGAAAGTTTTCCAGAGTAGGGAGTGAATATAAAACTGAGGACAGACTCGAGGATCAGGCCCACATTAAATAGTTCTACTCCCTGAATACAAACAGCTGAAGGTTTCTGGATAAGCCAAAACAAATATCTTTCTCCTGAACTTTTTTATTTGCTGGCAAAATCTATTTTTTGGCAATTTGTGTGATAAATGTCACTAAGGCAGCATGGAAGTGGAATATATCTGAAAATGATATGTCACTTCAGATTATAGTTGATATGGTCTGTTTCTCTTCGTAACATGTATTTAGCTCATATCTAATCCCAAGTGCTTCTCAGCTTGTTCCAGTTTTTTGGGTTTTTTTATTATTATTATTTGTAGTACATAGGGACAATCAAGGCACTATGTTCTTTCCATTTATTTTTTTCCTTTCATAGTATAAGGCTGGAATGGAATTAATATGAAAGGGAAAGTGTGCTTCACCAATGCCTGAAAAAGAAAAGTATATAAAGTTAAAGCTTTTAAGTTAAAGAACGCAAAGTTTGAAATTAAAGTAACCTTTTCAGGTTCTAAATACCTAGTACTTATTTCCAACATCAGATTTTCTCTTAGGTAAAAACAAACAAACAAACATACAAATCCTAAAACCTTAGAGGAAGCATTGTCTCCAAAAATGTCCTGTTAATGCCCTCTTTATTACCTTACTGTGATGAACTTCTTCCCTGGTCTTTTTCCTCCTCTTCACAAGTAATCCTAGCCAACTAATCCTGACCCTTAAACTCTGCTACATTATAATTAACTTTCAGTGTCTCATGACTCTGATTTTTATGTATTAAATGCATGCCTTGTTATCCACTCAGTACAGCATAAGACACCAGTTTGACAAAGAATGAAATCCGGTGCCTGGGAGAGAGCTTTATTCATCCATAAGAGAAATAAGCACTATTTCCAGGACTTAAGTTACATTAACGTTCTGTTGCTATTGAGAAATTTAATCTGTTCAAATGCTTTAAAAAAAGACTTTCCAACTAAATTCAGACTTGCACTAAATCTCTTCTTGTGAAGTTTTTCTCTGGTTTAACTTAATGGATTTAAAAAAATAAAATTCACCTACACCACTGTAATTTTTGTCTTGGGATACGAGTCAGCTGGCAGGTAGTCCTTGCATGATCCATTTGTAAGGTGATGATTTTCAACAGAAAAATGATGAGCCTGTTTATGAAACAGAAAAATTTGAAATCAGTAAAGCTCCTTTCAAGAGAGAAGCTGAATGACTCATGGGATGAAAGAACTTAAACTTGGAGTCAAATGTATCATGTTTAACAGTGGAATTACTTTATGATTCAAAATAAAAACTTTTGTAACGAACAGAGCAGAGGGGGTAGAATATTCTGTTTTTTAACGCATGTGCTTTAAGAGCAAACTGTTTTTTCCAAGTGAGCTTATTGTTATTTTCCCAGGTTTTAATAACAACAAACAAGATTCATATATTTAATATCCTCTTTCCGTGAGAAATAACAAATTATCTTCTGAAAAGCAGATGTCATTCCTTCAGAAGTGAAAGGTGCACTTTAATTCACTTTCACTAAACAGACTTTTGACTTAACCGGCAATTTGTCAGGAAAATTAAGTGAGAATGACAATGCATTGCCAAAGTGCAAAACTCTTGGATTTAAAAACATCTCCACCAGAAATCTGTATTTCGACCTATTGGTCTTCTGGAGATTTTTCTGTGGCTTTGGCTAAAATGAAAATGAGAGAACAGGACCTTAAATTCAGAAGAGCTCAGCTCATTCACTGATCAAGTCATAGGAAAAAGTGACTGTATCAATTTATCACAAAATTCTGAGATATCTTATCAAATGTGCTGCTTCTAAAGGGCTTTAAAAACAAGAGGGGTCTCTTGGAAAACCTCGATCCAGCTGTGGATGCTGAAAAGTGAAGCTTTCAGTTGCCGAGTCAGTGAGAAGCTTGAGGGTTGGCTGGAGAGAAGGGCAATGAAGTTTATCACGTACTTTCAAGAAGGTCCAAAGGCAGCCAGGAAGGGAAGCGGGAAGTGAGGCGAGGCTGCTGTGGGCCCTCAGGAGCAGCCGCAGCCATCACAGGACAGCAGAGCCTCCTGGCAACCCCTCGTGTGTTAAGCCTAAGTGTCTTGAAAATAAAGCTGTTGCTTTTCTGGGGAAAGCAAGAAGAGGTCTGAAGAAGCCCAGGCATGAGGCAGAGTAAGGAAATAACGTGAGCGTTGGTCTGGTGAGAGATGGTCAGAGGCTGCCCGGGAATGCAGGAGGGACATGGGAAGGCAAAGCAGTGCGAGCTGCGGGGTGGAGCTGGAGCTACAGAGGCACCCCCAGGGGCAGGGAAGGAGCTGCCCTGCCTGGGTAGGCTATCAGCAGGGTCATTAAATCACGGCTTCACCTCTGTTTAGGCAGATGTAGGGCTTGCACTGAAGGGAAATTGCATGGCTACAAATCTTGAAGCAAAGCAGTGGGTTGGATGGACAAAAGGGGTGGGAAGTTCTGCTTTTTGTGGTCAGGGAGTGATCAGTGGCCCTGCCCCATCTCATCCCTCTCCCTCAGGGGTCCTCTCTGCTGAACAGGGTGCAGCCGAAGGTAAAGAGCTGGCCTAGGCCCAAAAATTTTAGATATTTGAGGAGCTCTCTCTATCTCATGCCAGTAAATTCTGAGAAAAGGAAAGGAAATCACTCTTGTGCTTGTTTATACCTCTGTGGCTGAAATCCTTTTTGATAAGTGCTTCAGACAGTTGTTTCCCTTCAAAAGGAAGGTGAATGCCTGTGAGGTAACTTCTTCCATTTACACTGAGCTTTGTCTAAGAGAACTGTGGCACAAGTAAGCATAATTAGTACTTAAATCTGCTGTCATTTAGCCAGCAAACAATGCACATAACAACCACTTAAATCTTGGCAAAAACAAAGCTCTGTGTTGTTGGATTGGTTGGGTTTTAACTGTGACCTTATTGCAAATAAGAGTAGAATGTATGATAGTGATGTACAGAAATTCTCCTGGAAGTTCAGAGAATAAATACTACCTCCCATAACTTCTCTGTTTCAGGAGTGGCCAGAGTAAAGCAGAATGTAGAAGAAAAATTTTGTGTGTGACATAAAGCCTGTACTCTGAATCTAAAAAAAATTAAAATAAAGTGGGAGCCACTGAACAGTGAATTTGCTGTAGTAATAAAGAGCCATTTCTTTTTTTTTTTTTTTCTTTTTTTTTTTTTTTCTGTTAGTATGAAATCGCAAAAAGGACTGGTATTACTTTTTATCCTTTGCCATTGCACATTTGTGCCAGAATGCTGGAGGTGTAGTATAATCCCCCATAATTACATATTTTGAGATAGAGCATTCCTTAGCTGTTTATATGGATTAAAACTGACTTAGAATGCTACAAGGCATTCCAGCCATAATGGTAAACTAATTAGCAATTAATACTATGCTATGGTTTGAGTCATTTTTCTCTTATACTTTGCCATTAAAATACAAATATTCAAGTAAGCTGTAAATGATTTCACAGAGTTTTATCTAATTAATGTGATAAATTCTTTGTTCCTTTACAAATAGAGGAGAAGTGTCACAGAATAACAATTAAATTAAAAAAAAGTGTTAGGAGCAGCCCTATATGTAATTTCACTAATTTCACAAAAATCATTACTTATTTTCGAACTTGCATTTATCTGTGGCAGTTGAAAAAGGTTGGATCAGACCTTTTATTCAGATTTTAATTGCTGCTGTAAAAACTTCATGTGAATAAATTGACCAAAAGTTTGTTTTACCTCTCTGTTAAGGTGTTGGAATCCTGGCATGGCTAGACAGCCCATAAAACAATTCTTCATAGATTTATCCTTATATAGATCTATTCTGGCACCTTTTTTTTTTTCTAATGATAGGTTAATATGTTTAGTTTACATCAGCTGCCAAGTACGAGTACTTCTCTGAACTATATCCAAACTGAATATGTCTAAACTAAGATATAAGACTATTTTTTTCCATTTACTTCAGTAGACTTTGGATCAGGTCCCTATTGAATCTTCAAAGTCAAATTGAAAATTTTGTGTAATCGTACCTTGAGCTGATTCTAGCCCTAGAGCTGTTCTGCATAGAAATTTCTGATAATGTTGAACACAAAGTGAACGTGGCATGATTCTTTGATTTTTTTTTTTTCATGTATTCAAGTAAATTGCTGTTGATTTCTGAGAACCTAGAGAGTGAAATCTAATGCTGTGTTTCCACTGTTTGGTTTTTTTAGGATGTAATTACTTTTATTTCATGGATTTAACCATTCTTTGCTGTTAAACAGCAGGTAAAGTCATGTTTATGGGCACATACAGGAACTCTCTGACTCTCAGTACTGGTCACTGTTCATCCACTCCCTTTTATTAGTAAGCAACAGGCAGGAGGAAGGCAAGAGCTTTGAAATCAAACCTTTAGAAATACACATTGTCCCCATGCTCTGTTTGCTGATATGACTCTGAAAACTGGCAGAAAGAGATGAAAGATAAATTTCTTTCCAAGCCCTGGCTGCAAGTTTAAGTTACAAGTACCTGTTTGTAAAATATTGTTGGTTAAAGTGCTTAAGTGTTCAAATAGAAAACATGCATAGAAAGTATCATTTTTCATAAGTGGCCTCCTGCTTAACAAAATGTTATCAGGTAACAATTATGTTCTTGCAACATTGGTTAGATGTTTTTTAACACCTTGGCTGGAATCCCTCCATGCCAGCCAACCTTTCATAGACCTCAAAAAGATTTCCTTACAAGGGGATCCCTCTTTAAGCAGATCCCAGGAACCCTGGTGAAAACATCCAACATGAGAATGTGGGGTCTGGAGACTTCTGGAGGAAGTGAAAGATAAGGAGCAAGGTGGGATTGTGCACATGTGTTATCTTCAGAGGTTTGTAACAAATCAGCTTTGGGCTTCCAAGAAAAACGCACAGACCTGGGTTATTCTTGGCTAATTTCATTCAAGTTATTCCTAATGAAAGGTAAAACTTCTCACAATTAAATATTTTCCACATTTCATTGTAAGTTTGAAAAGGGTCCAAATTTTATGAGGAAGGGGGAGAAGAACTACTGATGTATGTAATTTCTTCTCGGATGGAAATCTGCCTGTTTGTGGTGTCCTCATAAAAATGAAAGCCCCACCTCTGTGAAGTACCTTTTCTGCCCACATCACCACTTGGCAGAAAGGAAAATGTGGCGAAAAACATGAAACCACATCACCAAACTGCAAAGGATTAGCTTTGGAAGTGTGTGACTTTCTCACTGTGCAGCATTTAACCCCTGCAAATTGTGTTGCAAGCTGCATTTTGCAAGAGGCTTCTGTGGGGTTTCACAAACCCCTGGAGTTGTGCTTCAGGAGTCTCCCCTTTTCTCCTCCCTTGGTGAGGAGGTGGTGGCAGCACCCAGCTCTGCAGGGCATCATCCCCCTGCCATGTTCTGAAGCCCAGGGCCATGGGATCTGGAGGACCATTCCTTGTTTTTGGGGGCAAACTGCTGGAGGAAGGAGTGGTCTGGTTGCTTTGTTAGTTCATTGATGGCTGAGCCATCACTGCTGCTGTTTCAGAAGTGCTGCATCCAGCTGTGGGGGAGCACCAGTGTTGCTCTACAACCTGAGGAGGTGTGAGCAGCTTTTGGGGTAGGGACTGGATGTAAGTCAGAGGAAATAGCAGTGGAGCTCTTTTGTACTGGCTTTGGATATCTGCAAGTGTGGTTTCTTCTGCCTTCAGCCTCCCGTCTTCTGTGTCTGCTTGAATAAATTTTCATCTTGAGCATCTTATGTACTCTTGTTTTAAAAGCTCAGATCTCTGAGGTATGATGGTATTTTTAGGCAATGGTGTTTAAGGATGCCAGAGTTCCCTGAGGCAAATATCTTACTTCTTACTGAAGGCTGTCTGCATGGTGAAATAGAACTGTGTAGACACTAAGCTTGTTCCCAGGGTGTCTTCTTGCAGGCCAGAAGCTGTTTGTCTGTGTTGGTGAATCAAGTGGGCACATACTATTTCTTAGCATTGCTGGTCAGGCCATACAGTGTGCCAGAACCATGCCTATAGCATGATTAAATGTATTTTGCAGTGCTGCAGTGTGCCACACAGAACTCCAAGGAGAAGACATTATCCAGGAAATCCCCCATATAGTCTAAGGGGTGGTTCAGCCATATGAGAAATAAAACCACCTTGGTATGATACCCTTGCAGTGAGACACTAGAAATTCTATTGTGGGAGCACAACAGGTAGTAGCATACTTTCCATTCTTAAACTTAATTAAAACCCACCAAAAGTTAAATTGAATCAAACACATGTTTACTCTGCTTGTCAGTTGGAGGTAGTGTAGCACAGCTCTAATTTCTAACCTAGATTTAAACTTTTGTCCTTAACTTTGTTATTTAATTTGCTTCATATAAGTGCTGCAGGAAAATGAAAAGCAGGTGTTTCCTGTATTAAGCACCTATTGTTATGCTTTCTTTTCTATTTTGAATTAGAGTCACAGCAATTTAAGTACTCAACCAAGACCTTTTCTTTGTTTTCAGGAAAGTTGAATTTACCCAAGAGGACTGGTTCTCCTAGTGGTTACTGTCATAACAGAAAAAGCCCATCCACAAACAAGTGAGCAAAAAAGAAAGGCATCTCCAAATCTTTGCTTGTCATCAGTGTGTCTTAGTGGTTCTTAAAATTTCTTGTGGCTATTATGACAACCCCCCTCAAAAAACCCCCCCCCTCCCAAAAAAAGCGTTCCCAGAATAAAGAAGGAGAAGTAGAGCTCTGGCCTTGGAGCAGAGCATCCTGGTCATATCTAGTATTCTGGATAAACGTGAATTCCTTTCACCAAGTTACAGAGCTTTCCTGGTACACTGCACAGAACTGTGCAAAATATACAGAAAGATGTTGCATCATTTTGCTAAGTAACAGTTTGGTTCCTAGTTCGGCCAGGATGGCAGACACCTATTTGCATTCTACTGAAATACTGTGTTTGTCTTTTATGAAGGTCAGTGGTTAATCACAGGCTGCAAAAGCTTATGAATTTGAGACAATCAAAGAAACAACTAATGTAAATTGTTTTGAATTCATTCAGAGTTTGAAATTACCATGTTTATATAATAATGTAGCAATCCGAGTCAAAATTTGTAGCTACAGGATTAAATGAAAAGAAAAAAAACAACAAAAAAAAAAGTAGATGGTTACATTTGAAACACAACTGCTCAGGGCTTTTCTTGGAGATCCCTTACCAAAGCTGTAAGCAGTCCCAGTACTGGGATCAGCATGGATCACACTGTTACTGTGTGAAGAAAAAGTTTCTGGAATAGCCTTTTCGATTGTTCCAGAAGGAAAATGGACAGTCAAGCTCTACAAAGTGTTTTCTGAGAATTCCCACAGGCTGAGTTCTTAGTCGTGCCAAACATTTGATTAATGGTCACTTTTTGTGTTGATTTTCCACTAGCAATGGGTAAATTTAGGCGGTCCATGGTTTCATTCATTATAGTAAAGGTTGGTTATCAAAACCTTACCCAAAATTCTGTAAAACAGAAATCTTCTGAGATTAGATACTGGGAAAACTTGCCTAAACTGCAGGAAATTGGGTGTGATAATTTCATTACAAACCAATATGATCACTGTCTATCTTTGTTTTTCAATCCAGAAGCAAAACCAAATGATGTTGATCTCAGTTCCATGATACAATTCCACTGATTCCACTCCACTGATTTCAGCTGGAGCATGACAGAACTGGGACCATCTCTTCTCTGTGAGAGCACTTACTGGGTTGTACAACTCACAGAGGTCTTTTGGGAGAGGGAGTAGCACTTGTAACTGATGAAATTCCACTTGTCTTACTAACATCTCAGTCATGGTATGAAAATGGTGGTTTTCTCAGCCCGCTGTGGTTTGAAACACTAGCTTTTATTTTGCAGCATATGACCTTGATCATGCAAGACAATAAGCAGCAGCACCATGGAAAAGTCCCAAAATTCACTTCTGTTTAAAAGAAGAAAAACAAAATCTGATCCACTGGTAACCTTAGAAGGTATTTAATCTATCAAGAGAGATGATGGCTTCAACAGCAATGTTTAAAAATTTCTGCCCCTATGCCAGTCCTCATGATTTTCAAGTACAAATAAGAACTCAAAACATGATATTATCAAACAGCTTTTCTCTCACCTTGAAATTCCTTGCCTTATAGGAAATGAGCTTCACCTATAGATAAATACTGAATGTGGTTGGGCTATGAAGCTTCAATTCTTCCAGACTAGATTTGTATTTGCACATTCATTTTTAGCCCAGCTCATGCATGAATAAGCACCAGGAAGGCTGTGCAAATGCCACATTTCTGTTTCGTTTCTTTTTCAAGCACATTCCACATTCACTAAAGCTTCACTTGGGCTGGTGAGCAGGAAAGGCCAGACAGTTCTGTACATTTATATTCTGCTTTATAATGACAGTTCAAATATTTTTTCCCCTCGTTGTCTCAGTGTGGTTGAAAAACATTCTGCAGCTGATAGTCTCTGTGAGTCTTATGCCTGTGCCATCATTAGCACAGAGTGCCAGTATGTGGATGTATCCAGTATCTGGGGGATGGGGAAATGGGTTTGCTTGCTTGTTCCCTCTGCTTGTGGGTGCACAAACAACTGAGGAGCCTGCACACTGAGGCTCTTATTTAGCAAAGCTTATTGAGTGTGTGCTCCAGCCTGCCCATGCTGGTGAGGCTGTAAAGAACGTGCTTAACTGTAATCAGATGTTGAAATTCAAAAGGATTTAAACATCTGCTTCTCATGAAGTGCATGCTTAAGAGCTTTGCTGAATCAGGGCCTTAGCCATTAGGAAATAAACAGAGACCACCAACTTCTTTTACATACACTCTAGAACAGTGTTCAGATAGATAGTAATGACTTTCAGTCAGTACTGACCAAAGTTGGCTTTGAACTGCTGACCTAGAGGTGAAAGGCTTGTATCCTATTACCAATCCCTGGGGCAAACCAGTCTTATTTGTTTTCAAATATTAATGAATTCAGTCAAGTCAAAATGTAGCCCCATTGATTGCCTTTTCCCTCTCTTTTTCCTGTGTCAGCATAAGTAACTGATGCTGCTGTAGAAAATCTTTGGGAATAAGTGCTGCCCACATTTCTCTGGTTTAAATCACTTGCATTATAAGCACAGTCTTAATAACTGTAACAGCTGGTTAGTTTCTAAAAGTATTTAGGAATGGACCTCTCCATAAATGTTGGTAGTAACTGTTCATCAAGGAAAATATACTTAAATATAGGGTCTAATTAATTATTTAGGTATCTATTCTCCTTGTGATGTGCAGACATAACTCTCACTGACACTAATAAGAGATTCATATGCATGCCAGGAGCAGGGAAATCCTTGGAGAGTATTTAGAAAATATTCCTTGAAGGACATGGAGGAGGGGCAGGGGGGAAATCATTGATGCAAGCATGAATTTGTCATTTTTCCGTAGAGAATTTATGTATTTTTATTTTAAAAAGATAGTGGGGACCATTAACTAACAAATATTTAAAATTCTATTTGCATCTCTAAAGGCAGATCTTAGCTGAAGGCCACACACAGACCTCCAGCTGGAAGTGGAGGCACAGACAGTGGAAGGCACATTTGTAGGAAAGCAAATGTTCCTAGTAAGTGTTCTTTTGAAACCTTGGAATTTCACCTTGGACATTTGACTTTTGGGAACCTTTATTTCCTATGAAAGGAGACTTATTGAATTGCAGGTATTATCTGAAAAATGTGGGATATTTCTTTATCCTTGGATAAAGGATGCACATTTGATCCAATGATTCAGGTGTTGAGTAGCTCTGGTGAGATATTCCGAAGCCACATTTTCCATGGGATTTGCTCAGTTGCTGGGTGATCTATACACAGTGGTGTCCCATGCATATAGGACCTAGGTGACCTAGAACAGGTCAGCAAACAGGGACATCTGAAGCCTTGACCACAGCCCAAACTGACCAACCTACAAATGCAGATTTGCCACTGCAGAAAAGACTCAGGTGCTATGGCAGAAGATGACAGATAATTTCATTATTGTTCCAGTCTTTTTAAACCATCCCAACGTTTCGGAGAGCCATACCTCCAATACAGTTGTAACAGAGAGAACTCAGTCTTGTTTGGTAGAAGTGGCTGTCAAAAATCATGGTGGTATCAAATTCCCTGCTCCATTCCCTGCCTCTGCTGCTTCTCCTCCCTGGAAGTATCCTGCCCAGTACAGCTCAGCCAAGATATCCTTCAGCATTATTAGATGTGGGTCCACAAATTCTCAAACTTATCTTCACCACCATGCTCTGTTCCTAAAACTGGTTATTTGGCAGCAGGGAAAAGCATCTTTCTAAATAAGGTTCCCTGGGGCTTTGGATTCTTTGGTTTTACTTGTTTTTTTCCCAGGGATGTGTACTGTCATGAGCTGAGCTGGGACTGAGAAGGAATGAAATGCCCTGCTCTAGCTGAGGCTTTCGGGGTCCATGTTTGTTGTCTTTTCCATATTTTGGAACAGAAGTCCTCTGTCATGCTGTATATTTCTGGAGCTTTAGTATGGCTGAACCCTTTCTGTAAGCTGTGTTGCAGGCAGGTTTACAGGAGGAACTGTGAAGCCATTGGTAAATGCTTCTGGCAGAGAGCAGCAACTAACTTGCAGCCTTGAGAAAGTTATCCTGGTCTTTTCACCCACTGTACACCTGGCAGGAGGAAAACATGCCGGGAATCATCATCCTGAGATTCTCCTGGGTTTCCTGGCTCTGTAAGGAGTCTGGCCCATGCTACTCCCGGGGACTGTTTGTAATGTGAGGAGGCACACAAATTCCAGACAGAAAGACAAGCTTTAAGTGGGTACTATTTCTTAACAGGAAAGGCTTTTTATCAGTTCTGGAAAACACTAAAATAACAATAATGCAAAGTTACTGGAAAGTAAACCTCACTAGAAATTGTATCCTGATACAAAAAGTAAGTCGCACCAAGCCATTGACACCTCTTAGGAGAAGCAAAATGTAAAAAATAGTAGGTTAATTTTCAGTAAAATAGAAGTTGGATTATTAAAACATTGCAATTAATCAGAGATTGCATTAACAATTCACAAAGAGACATCTTGAAA
Source organism: Heliangelus exortis (assembly GCF_036169615.1). Classification (NCBI taxonomy): domain Eukaryota; kingdom Metazoa; phylum Chordata; class Aves; order Apodiformes; family Trochilidae; genus Heliangelus; species Heliangelus exortis. Next base: position 19,654,142 of record NC_092424.1, on the reverse strand, counting down.
ATTTATTTCTTTATCTTGACAGCATTTCATTTGCTGAGAAAGAAAAAGTGAGGAAAATGAGTAAGGCTGGAACAGGATAAGGACTCACCTACAGGCATGCAAATATTTCTAGGAAATCAAGTATTTTGGCTGTAGAGTTTACTTTAGCCTGTGCAGTTTACTTTAGCCTAACTCATTTCCCAAAAACATTTGAAAGGTTGATAAATTCCTCTACCAGCTATTTTATCATATTTTATTTACTGCTAAAGATATTTACTGCTTTCTCCAATGTTGGATTTTTCAGGTTGACATAAAGGAACATGAAAGAAATGTCATCACTTAAAAAATGGTCTTTATAATAAAGACTGAAAAATCTTTTATGAGATGTTAGTTTGGCTGTTCTGGATTGCTCAATTCAGTTTTGGGTAGTAATTTATATTTACTTTAGCTGACATATCTTTTCATTATAGGCCAGAGAAAAATGATGAAGCCAATGTGGGAGGGCGGGGGGGGGAAATCAAGGATGGTAAAACTGGTTTTGGATGTTTTGATGGAAAACAAACATTTCTATGAGTAAGCTAATATTTTGTTGAAATGTTTTAGGGTTTTTTTGTTTTGGTTTTGTTGTTTTTCTTTGTCTTGTTTTGGGTTTTGTTGATTTTTTTGTTTGTTTGTTTAAAAAAGGTCTCTTCTTCATTCATGCCAGCCCAGTTTGCTTTTGTCTCTTGGCAGTCAAAGAAAATGTTCCTCTTTTCCAGAGCTAAGCATAAGTTTACATGGTCCTTTGTGCAAGCAGATATTTCTATACATGTGATTATGCTACTGGATTTCAATCCTTATGGTACTTTGCTCTACAAAAAAGACAGAAGAACTAAACTGGAGACTCAAAACATTTCATCTTGCTGTGCAGTAATGCTCTGCTCTTTCCTGGGACTTGCAGTTCTAAAACAAATTCAAATACAGTAGGAGAAAATATTCAGATTTTGAAGTGTCTGAGGGAGCATTTGAACTGGACTGGACAGTTTGGTGGCTCTAAAACTCCTTCTTCAGGCAGAGATAGAGCAGTGCCAGGTAGGACAGCCCATTAGTCCAGACATTTTCAGATCATGAATAGAAGACATACATCTAGCTGTCAGTGAAGGTAAGGGAGGTCATTTGTAACCAAAATGTGTTGTTTTTGCAGGGCTCAGAGTACACATCAATTGTAGGTCAGCTGGGGCAGTGCCTCCTTACACACATAAATATTGATGCCCTTTAACTAAGTGGAAAAATATTATATTACAAAGAAATAGGGAAGAGGGACTGGGCTAATTAGTTTCAGTCAACCCCAATCAAAGATACCTGTGTATCTTTGTGAGCTCTACTGTCAGAGAGCTGCATGATGGAGTGGGGATGCTCTACTGTCAGACCTTCTGCTGCTCTCCAGACCTAATGTCCTCCTGGAAACACACTGGGAGCATGCTGGAGGCAGAAGAAGGGTGGTTGATCACCCAAGGTACCCACACGGCTCAGCAAACCATGAGCTGAGGAGGGCAGAGCATCTTTTTCTGCTGTATCTGGATGCTGCTGGGGGAGAGGAGCTGCAGCCCTCACTGGCTGGGATGTGCTCCCCTCGGCTGCCACTGAGTTTCTTTATAAAAAGAATCTGAATTTGGTCAGGGAGCGATTTTTCAGGGTGAGGGATTTACTCAAACCTGTTTTCTAGCTGGGGTTTTCAATGGTTTGGTCTATGTTCCCTTAACAAAGATATATGCTGGGATTAAAGGATCTTGAGTTAACCTCCCTGGCTTATTTAAAATGCACTCTTTGTAAAATACACATCAGAAGTGTCATGAACTCTCAGTCTGGGTGGCACAGTGGGTGGAGAAATGTTATAAATAAAGTAATACAGGGTGAATTGTAAGGCAACTTTTTTTTTTTTTTGTAGAAGGCAGCTGAACCAAAAATGCACTCCCTAGCTGCAGAACCATGCTAAGGAGGGTGATGTGTTATTATTATCAGCAGCTCTTTGTTGGTATGATGCTTCAGATCAGCATTTTGTACTCTTGTGGGAAAACAGGTTGGACATAAAGTATATTTATGTGCAGCTGAGGTTTGCTGAGCCCTGCTGTTTGCTTCAGTGAGAGGGAGTTGCAGGTGGCTTGCAGGTTGGCAAGTATGCTGGATTTAACACTGCCCAGCTTCTGTAGTTTGGCCTTTGGGGCTAGGGATTCAGTCACATCTCTGTACCTTATGGCAGTTCCCTAGACATTCCCTGAAATACCAGACCCTGGTTGTGCTTTCCTGCACTTGTCAAATAACAGATTTGGAACAAATTGCGTAGAATTGCAAGTGACACAAATGCAATGCATAATTATCTACCTAGCTACCAGAAGACAATGGTAATTATGTTTTTATTTTAAATCACACAGTGGAGAGGGATACATTTCTTAGAGTTCTAGTGTTGCTATGACCATAATAACAGTTTAGACTTCTAGTTCAGAAATGTGGTTTAACCACTTTTTTCTTCTTTTTTTTTTTTTTTAGTCGCCCCTGAGAAAATTATAGCCTAAGTAGCAACAGGCAAGTAAACACCTTATTTTACACATTGGCACTTTCATTACAACAGGACAAAGAGTAACAACGGCATGGCCTGGAAAATACATTTGCATAGTTGAACCAAAATCTGTGTAAGATGGTGGAGGTTTCAAAACTAAAGGATGGGGAATTATTCCCACAACAATACCAGAATTTGTGTTTAAATATCCTACATAGTCCACGTTCTAAAAAGTACTTCTTGCCATGATTTCAAATGGCAATGTTTGCATATTGAATACTCAGCAGTATTTTAGGGAGAGCATGGGTACAATATGGCAGCTGCAGCTGTGAGAGGGAAGGAGATGAGCTGTCACTTGGCCCTGCTAGCCCTTATGGCAAGGATGTCAAACTGGGCTGCCTCTCGCCCTTCACACATGTCACTCCATCTACTGTTGCTGTTCATTTGTTGCAGTTTTGGTCAGAGCTTTGGGACCTTGATCCCACCTGCTCCTTTTCTCAGCAATTCAGACGCTCTGTTGCATCTGTGGCCGTGTAATTTGTTCCTGTCTGTTAAGTGCCACTCTCCAGTCCTAGGCACAGCTTACTGGCCAAAAAGTCACTGGTGAGAGCAGAAGCCATATGGAATCCCACTCATCTTTTTCCTCTGCACAACAATTTTTAGCTGAAACGCTGTCTCTGGCTTGGTGTTAACGTGGTGCTGCTGTTGGGATGTGCTGGGATAGCTGCTAGGGTGGAATTGTCAGTGTACCAAGTGGTTTGGTTCCCCACCAAATAGCTGACAAAATCATTCCAACTGTAGAGAAAGAAATGAAGTAAGAGATGGAAATTACTTCCTATGAAGGAGGACTGAAGGGGAAAGATCATGTGAGCAGGGGGAGCCCCAACCCAAATTATGGTACACCTCCTCCTTCCCAGACATGTACACACACAAGGTGCTCAGAAGTTAAGCAACTAAGGGTGTAAGATACTGCTAATAATGATGTACTAATAATGATGCTGGTTTAAGACTTCAACAGCAACCTTGCACACTGGATTATCAAAACTTAGTTTCTCCATGAGGCCCCCACCCCTCTTGTGAAATTATATTTTGAATTGAGAGGCTGATGATTCTTTGCAGCTTCCTGGGGGACTCTGTTGCCACACTGAGCTAGATAATATTTATAAATATTTCTATCCATCTCACCTGTTTGAGGCCTGATTCTTTCCTCCATGATAGAAATAGGTTTTCTGCTCTGGCTGTCTAACTCCATCTTGGCAGGGATATTAAACAACACTGTGTACCTTCTTGTAACTCTATAAGGTCACTTTTTAATAAGTAAGTGCTCTCACTCCTTTGCCATCTGTGGGTGATGAACACCTGCATTAGAAAAGCATCAAATTCTTTCAAGATATTCTTAAATAGACTTGTGAATAGAAGTATCTCCTACATCTCAAGACATGGAAAACAATAGTCCCACAGAGTCAAAGGCACTGTATTATGAAATTTAAACGTGTTTTGCTTACATGGGTCTTAGGATAAATCCTTTCTTTCTTTCAGCTGTGAAATCCCTCTTTCAATCCTTCAAATAACCCATCTGAAAGAAATCATTCCAGCAGAGCCATTACAATTAATTCTATTATATAAACCTGTAGTTTCAGATTTTCATTAAACTGACAAATGGTTCCTCAGAGTAATTTTCTAAATTACAAAATACATCTTGGCTGTTTTAAAAAGCCTGTTATCACACACTATCCTGTAACATAGGACTATATTAGCGGGGTGAAATTTAGTCCTCAGCCAGGATTTTTGAGTAGCTATGTTAGATGCTGATGTCCATCTGTAGGCATGTAAACAGAAAGCCTAGTTTTAAATTACTTAGAATCTGAGGGAGCTGATTGGTATAGAAGATTCTGGGGGGGGGGGGGGGGGAGTTTCCATCTTTATCAGAGCACTATACGAATTCTAGTCTTAGGAATGAAAAAAAAAATAATTGTGGGACATAATGCTGGATGTTGGTCATTACATTAGAAAATAGGTTTTTTGCCAATCTTTTCTGGCCAGTCTTTTCCTAAGCTTATTTTCCACCTTCAGTGAAGCCCCTGATTTGCCTGGAGCAGCACTAAGGTGAGGTCAAGCACCACTGGTCTTAGTGGAGCTTCCCAGAAGCAGCAGAGGTGCTGTCATATGGACAGGCATGGGAATTTAGCTGAATGGTCTCCTAAAGATATCAATAATCAGATCATTTCAAAAGAACCATTCAACAAAACCTTGGATAAAATGACAGATTACTTACAACATTGGTTTAAAGCATTTATGCAGATAATTAAGAATAACAGACAAAGAGTATTAAGTGAAGGAGAGCAAACATCTAGGCAGTCGTTAAAAGAATGGAATTTTTCTAATCCTCTTACAAAGATGCTGTTTTGGGTCAAAGTCCCTTTCTGCATAAAGCAGCCACACTACATTTTTTAAGTGAATGAAGAGCTGAGAGCCATCGCCCAGTCTCAAAACTCCTTTAAACAGACAACTCCCACTGAGAGACAAGCTTTTAAATTAATGTGGGGACTTGGGCCCATGATATGAAGCAAGAGAGTTTAGTTCACACTGTATTGCATAGTAAATAAATATATAACCAAATTAATTTGATATACAAGAAATTTACTAATGCTTTATTGGCTGGAAGTCTCCATATTCTGTATCACACATGTTTTGTCTCAGGGTTAAGAAATTCTGAGGAGTGTTTTTTATTAGGTTAAACTGACAGATTTTATTTCATACAGAACCACATTTATAGACAACATCTGGTCTTTGCATTTACTCTCTTTTTTTTTGTTCACCAGTGGTTGGTGGCTCCTGGGAAAGAGAGCATGTGATTGTGCCTAACTGCCTCACAGATAGCTTTGAATTTTCAAAATAAAGTCAAATTTACATTTTTATTTCTTAGGTATTTGTGAATCCCACTCAAGCCTCACCACCTACTTGTGCTATTCTGATTGTTAGTAAGAACTGGTAATTGCAGTTGTCTTCCTTTGAGCCCTTTTGACCCCTTGTAGGATCTATGAGGCAGTTGGGTCCCGTAGAAGATCCTTCAATACTAATCTCAAATCTTACTCAATTAGCCTCCCTTGGAAGACATTGTTTAATGAGTTGGAAGGAGCTCAAATTCTACTTCTAGCCTATCAAACCCAATAACAACTCCCTAAGCTGCATAATGAACCTTCCCCTTGGCAACTTCTACCACACTCGCCTTCATGTCACCTTCTTCAAAGTTTCTGTTAAAAATGTCTTTATCACCCTGTTCATTGCTTACGGCTAAAGAGAGAAGTCTCCTCTTCCAGAAGGCCTATAAACCTATAAACCTGGCTCCACCAGCCACTATAATTACTCTAGTGAAGTAACTTAGTAGATGACACTGTGCCTCCTTACATTTTTCAGCATCACATTTCTTGCTGTTGCAGATGAAGCATGTGTGAACAGCAAGGTCCAAATACTTCTGTTTGCAAGCTGTGGACACCACAGATGAGGTGGTGGTATAGTCTGCTGTTCTGAGATGTCCTGGTAAGGCTCATAAACTGTTTTAAGGTACACCAGCCAGTTGGGCTTTGCCTTCTTGTATATAGGCAATTAAGTAAATGTTCACATTTCAGACAAGGGGCTTAGAGGTCTGGAAGAGGACAAGACTGACATTTCCCAACTGCTGTCTCATACCAGTGGGTTTTTGGTATAGCCTTAGCCTTTGGTATCAGAGGTGATACAGATTGCTTGAGAACATCTATGCTACAAGAACAATTCAAGTGTTCAGAGCCAATTAAACAACTGTAGGGCACATACAAGGAAGTCCTGTTTAAAGTCAAATGGGATTTTGCTCTTTAGTAACACATACTGCATAAAAAATGGCGGGTGGACCTTGCTGGGTCCTTATCAAGAGAAATGGAATTGAGTAAGTCCATGGAAACTGAAATGAAACTTAATTTGCTGCAGTTAGTAAAATTGCAATTGTAAAAATACTCACCTCTACCCCTGTTTCATTCAACATTTTGTGTTAAAAACCTGATGGGTCAAAATTTTTTCCTGAGATTTTTTTTCTCCTTAAGGAGTAAACAAGAGGCTTGACCCTTCTGGTGTAAGGAATAGGAAAGAAATGAGCAAGCTGATTCTTTCTGATTTTACACACCACAATTAATTAGGACTCTTGAGAGCTAGGTCATGTCCTTTAGTGTATTACATCTCCAGGAAAAGAGAAGGGAAATTGAGTTTTTGTTCTGAATATAGTCTGTGTCACTTAACAGCACCATAGTGGCTGCCATGTGGCTTTAAATGCTAAATTGCTCTGGCAGATGGAGTATATTGTACCTTATAGGTACATAATTTCTCTTTGTAACTGTCTGCCTTTTGGCTCTGAGTTTAGCCCAATACTGTGTTAATGCCCCTAAACTCTTGGCCTATTTCCACTTCATTTTATTTGTACCTTCTTGTTCTCCTCTTTGTTTCATTAAGATACTTGCTAATGCATAATGATTCAGGTGAGAACTTGGGACTAGGTTAGTGATGCTCAGTTTCCCACTGCACTTTCATCTCTAGCTTCTGTAGACTAAGTTTCACTGCATCAACTGCACAGAGTAACAGGATAGCAGATTTCAGGCTGTGAAAAAGAATTTGATTCAAGGTCTCTTGAATCCTTTGTTATTACTTCTCTTAGTGGTGATGATCTGGTGCTTAATTTGCAAGTCATTTGGAATCAGCACATACAGTTAATTACAATTCATAGAAGACACTCTGCTGCGTGCTTTAGAAAGGCATTTTCCTTCCCTTTGGGAAAAAAAAAATAAAAATCTGTGGCTGTATTCAGGTATCATTTGGCAGTTAGCTCTGAGGAGGCTATAGAGATAATTGTCGTGCATAAAGTGCTACAGCCTTTGAAAATCCAAAGTGTATTTTCTCATTAAGTGATAACTTTGATGTCATAATTATGATCATCTAATGAGGAGTGGACAGTGTGGAGAAGCCAGTTTCCAGCTGTGCCTGCAAGCTGGTGCTGATATGTACTGACCAGCTGCACAAGAGTGAAGTTTTACAAGCACCTGCTGTCACCATTGACAGACCTTGCTCCAAGGTCCTTCAGGTTCCTCAGCAATGTGTCTCCTACCACTGTTCAAAAAAAGACAGAAGTATTAACTAAATGATTGACCTAACTAATGGCCTAGAGCCCTAAAACTGTTGCTGAATCCAGCAGTGTTTAGCAAACACTCAGGACTTTAAGGCATCTTCATTTTCTTGTCTTATGAGTTTAACTCTCAGAAATGTAAAGTTCAGTTTTATTTTTTCTCTGTTGAGATGAATATTAAGGCATATTCAGAGTGTCATTTATCTTAAAAGGTCTAATACCCACATTGAAAGTGTTCTATTTGGTCTGGGGAAAAAAAAAAAATCTTCTCTGTGCTGCCTCCACTAAGCCCCATAGCATTTGGTCATCCTCTAGTAATGCTGCTCTGTGAAAGTGTCTGGAGTCTCAGGGGATTATTGGAGTGGTTTGAGATTTTTTAGGAATGTCCCTGTAGCTCAAGCATTGTCTATACTGCACCGGCCTCTGAACGTGATGATATCTTAGACAGACAGTCAAGTATTCTGGAAACCCCATAACAGACCAGCTTCTATCACCTGGCCCTTGCAGGCAATGGGGAAAAGTCTTTACCTTGGTAATTTGGACCTCTGAACTCAGCCAGCAATTAGAAAACTAAAGTTTGCCAAATGCTGGAATTAAAATCACTAAGTGACAGAAGCCAAGTTTCTCTGATAAGAAGTAGACCTGCCAGAAAAATATGACTTAGAAAACTAGGCTGGAAGCACAGGCTGTTCTTTGGGTGTGCTCTGAAGTTTTTGTGTTTGTTTTTGGGTTTTTTTTAATTGTTTGTTGTTTTTTTTTTTCTAGTGCAAATAATGCAGATTGTTTAGATCATGCATGTATAATACATGCTAACTTTATAGTCTGGTATATAAAATGTTAGTGTGGTATTGTGGGAATATTTTTGCACAGTTTTCATCATTGCCAATATACATTTAAAAAATCAATTTCTTTTAGTTTTGAAGTAATAGGTACAATATGTATAAGACATACTGGTTCTCCATGTAAACTCAGCATGTGCTTTTGGTTGCCATGTGTGAGAGATGCTGCTTTGTGACCAAAGCCTCATGTGGGGCAATATCTTAAGTCTGAGCAGACTGCACAGCACAGTTCAGCAACTCTTCAAATTCAAGTTGGAGTTGCAAAATGGTTTTCATTACCTCCTGATGCTCTTAGATACTCTTACAAATCTGTAGATGCTGTGTAAGCTTAGAAAAGGCTCATGGAATTTTACCCATTTTGCCAGTTTATATATTGTGTCTAGATTTGATCCTGATTTCAGATAGGTTTCTAGGCCTGTGGTAATATCACTCAAGCAGTCAAGGCTAAGTTTCTTTAATTTGATGATCTGATTAAATATCCTAAAGAATAATTTAACCAGACCTGCTACGATGTCAAGGCCAACAACTTAAATTCCTGAACGTACAGGTACTTGCACTATAGTTAGGGAGAAAATGAAGAAATTGCTTCCAGTTTGTAAAGCCTGAAAGAAAAAGTTGTCTGTGCAAACCCTTCACCCCCTAAAAAACCTCACACACATATTGCCTAGTGAGCATCAAGCAGATCTCTGCTCCAGCATTGCAGCTTTGCTCATCCATGGATAATTTGTCCCTTTTCCCATGTTTTTCCACCTTTATATTGTTTCTTGCAAGGGGCTACCATTATAGGCCTGGCCTGAATACTGGAATCATGAGGAAGAAAAAAGTCACCCTGACGTGGAATAGATAGTGACAAAGACTTTATTCTCCTGCCCAGACCATCAGCTGAGAGGGACCTGCTATCAGCAGTAACTGAGCCCTGAATCACACGTTTTCAGTGCTGCAGGCGGGAGATGGTCTTGAGTTACAAAACTAAGTCTCCCATCAATTAAAGTCTGTGTGCACAGCAGCTGCATTCAGAAAGGTGGAAGAGATTTAATCTTCACCTTTCACCTTGGGTCAGAATACAAGGTTACCAAGGCAGACTGTTATTAAAAATGGATTGTTTCTGCCAACTTAATGTTAAAAGTTTGCAGTTACTACAAAAAACCTTATTACTTGCTCCCTTTGTTAAGACAACTTGCTGTTAAATAGCAACGAAGTAATAAAACACTTGAAAGGAACAAATAAATATTTATGTCAGACTTACAAAGTCTGTAGAAGAGTTATGCTTTCTTTACTGATAAAAATTAGATAATTATTCTCTATTGCATCTTACTGGTGAGTAGGTGAATTATTCTGATCGAGTATAGAGTCTCTCAGGACTGAACATTGAAGGTGGACTTTGCTTGAACGAATATGCAATGAGAATAAGATTTTATTTTAGTATACAAACCCCTATATGAAGCAGTAACCTCTCAGCTACATTTCAGAAATAGTATCTCTAAATTCAGCTCACCACTCAAAAGTCTCTCCATTGCTTTTCAGAATAAGATGAGTAAAGTCCTAAGAGGACTGATTTGTTCCCAAGATGCACTGACGATGAACAAAGTATGATTGATTACACTGGTATCTGACTGCCTGTTATATGTTGTCTGCTATTTGAATTTGAGGCCAAATATCTTCATATTGTACTCAATAAATTCCTATAGTCTTCATGTCTCTTTGTGCATCTCAATGAAGAAATTACCTCAGAGAGACAGATTTTGTTTTATTTTATACAGCCTATTTTCTAAACTTTTGTGGAGAAATATTTAACTGCAAGAATATACATGCATTTTAAAAATGGGGTCAAAACTTACATTTCATATGGGTAAAGGTCTGTGCTAAAATCTGTGGAATCTTTGTCATTGACTTGGGAGTATATAACTCAACTGCCTGTGAAATAGGGAAATTCTTACTGGCATTAATTTACAGAAATTTTGTCATTTCAGTTTTACACCATTAACCTCAGGTAGATTAAAGCTATCAGAACAGAACAGAAGAAGCAAGCTGTGCTGGTAGCAACTCTTTAAGTATAGTGTTTGGGAAGATAACTCAGCCAAGAAAGTTGATTTTAGGGATGGAATTCTCATCTAATGTAGGAGTCAAATGCAGAGTTCAGTGTGTGTCTGTGCTGGGTTTGGTGGTACCTACACTGATTTTTGTCCCTTTGAAAAAGTGATTCTGATGATACATTCATCCTCTGAGCAAAGAGTGTACATTTCATGACGTGGGAGTTGTTTAAGTTTATAACTGAATATGACTTTTTAATATATTCCAGATATGTTAGGCAACAACTGAATACGTAGAGCATGTTCTAGTTTTTATTCTGAAACACATGCATTTTATTTATAAAGTGGAAACTTTACAGTCATCACAATAATTATACTCTGACATTTAGCTTTAAAAAAAAATTAATAAAATAACAGCAGTACTTTAAAATAATTTTCTATTTACATACTCATCTTAGTCTGTTTAGAATTTGAATGATACAGAGTGATACTGGCCATCACTTGCACAAAGGGTTCTGATTGGTGGTTCTAGGCCTGGAATAATTCATAGAGGACTTACATCCCTTGTTTCATAGGATGACTTTCATCCAAAAAAAAAAAAAATCTTCTTTCATATATGGTGTCTACATAAAGGTTAAAAATATGAACTGAACATAACTGTCAAAGTGCCTTCCTGACTGCTGAAAGCCTTTAATAGGAGCTCAGAGACAGGCAAAACAACTTCTGTCACATCCAGTTCAGTGTAAGGATTCTGCAAATTTTTTGTCTGTGAGAGGGCAATGTAACCCCTGCATCTGAGGAGTCCAAGGATTTAAATACCAGTGGATACTTAAGGACATTGTTGTGTCTTTAGGAGAAAGGAGGCAAAACTCTGTTTTCCTCCTGTTCAGTGCTGCTGCGTTCAGCTTGCAAAACAGAAGTGGAAACCCCTCTTGAAGACACAGAGTTCTTAATTTTGTGTAGTGATCTCTGCTCAGAAGGGCTCCTGACCTCCCATACACCTCTCTCCACATGCATCCTCTTGGCTTCATACAGGTACCAGGTTCACTTGCATGCAACCTTGTATAAGGCTCTTTCCCAAGTCACCTGAAATAATATTGGCAGTGCTAAATATAAACACATTGCTGTGGACCACCTCATTAAACACAGATGTGGCTCTTGCACGGGCCTTGTTATCTAGAGGTGCCTCACCTTCATTTGCTTGGGTACCAGCACACTACAAAGGGGTCTCTGTTGTACTACATTAATGGTTGTGGTGGCAAAACCAGCTACAGCCTTAGGTAGGGGCTGCCCAGGATGAGGGCAGAGGTGTTCCCTCAGTCCTGACCTCCTTAGGAGTTCAGGTCAGGAGGTCAGATTATTTTATTTTTCTTTTGGTTGTGCATGTTAAGTGTCAGACTTCTGGAAACCCTTAGCTAAGCTGATAACTATTTGAAAAAATCACCATTAAAAAAATATGAAAAGCTTTGCAAATAACGTTTGAAAATATCACTGTTTCTTGCTAGTATTTTATTAATCTAGGAAGCCAAGGGTATCACATACCAGAAAGTCAGAAGCAGTGACAGAAATGCACATAGTTGATGTTTTTCACAGTTTGAGTGGGAGGTCTTTGGTATTATTTGTTTTTAAGTGTCTCATCTTTTCTGGTTGATACCCAATTTGCTTCTGATGTGGGGTTTGATAAAAAACGGACTAGTCTGAATCAGGTTTTTTCTGTGTTACAAATTGTATAGGAATTTGCTGATTTTGATTAGGCTTCTACCAGGACTTTTCCATTCTAGGACAGAATTTCTGCCAAAAATACAGATGTTGACACAGATTTCAGTAGCACTTTACTCAAAAACTCTTCCCTGAGCTGAGAGAAATTCAGTCATAAGCCTTTAGATCAATTCAGACAGATCAGAGCCCTGACCACCAGGCTTTTAACTGTGACTCCATGGGTTTCTCCTGAGTTTTTGGGTTTTCCATAAGACTTCAAAAGGCTTTGTTTTTCATCCCAACAGGGAACAGGAAAAGATTTTGCTTGAAAGCTGAAAAAGTTTCAAGATACAGAAACACCATTTCATATCCATATGTAACCCAGAATAAAGTTTGTCAGCCCAGTCTGAATTTTGTCTTTGATCTCTAAAAGAAAAAGGCAGCCCGTGAAAACACCACTGAACTAAAAGAACATAAACAAGCTTAAAATACCACATTATGATAGAGGGTAAAATGACATTCTGGTGGACTGTATCCCACCAATTCATTGGATTTTGCAGGGAGACTTATAGTCCACCAAAGACAGTTTCAAAGCTGTCAAATTTGATTTCATTTTTTTTTCTTACCCTTATCTGAATTTCTTTCCTGGATTTCTGGTATCATTATCTGAACTTTGGCATTTTGTTTTCCCAGAAGGACAGCAGAACAAACAATTTCTTGTCAAGGAACATACACATCCAGTGGATTTCCCTGGAGAGATCTTTTAATTTGATGAATACCTCAGATGCATCTTTGTTGATTCTTGCTTGATGATAGATCAGCAGAGAGACAAATAATGATTTGCCTCTCCCAGAATCCTGGAGAAGTGTTTGCCAACCATATTCCTTGGCACACCTGCAAGGTAGCTTTGTGGGCTCTCATTCTTTATAAAATAAATGCAATCTACTGCCTGGCTGCACTGGGCATGCAGGGCCCTGGAGCTGAAAATTGTTAATACTACTGTAAAAACTGGTATTATCAGGGCATTTTCAGGGCAGATTGAGAACTTCTGATAAAGCCAAGTGCTTCCTTTAGCTGATACTATCAGAATGGGTGGACCATTATGGAAAATAGTTCTGTGTATCTTAGCATGGATCTGCTGCCACCAGAATCTAAAAAAAGTGTGGCCTAATTATAAAAAAAAAAATCATAAGAGCACACACTGAATGTCCTTATGGGCTCAGCAAGGAGCAATGGGGCTCCAAGTGACCTGAGATGGCTTAGTCCTTATCTGCCTTTTACTCTGATTTTATTCATGGAAAACTTGTTTTCCTCTCTGTGCACTCCAAATAACCAGTCACCTAAAACATTAAATAATGAAATTCAAATGTATTGAGTTAATCACTGGAAAAGTGCTTCATCTGAAAACTCCACGGGGGATCACGTTTCAGAACACAACTGTCCTTGTACAATATGCATTTCCTCTTTGGTTCACAGGTTTGCTCATGCAGAGATTTAGAGTAATATTGAATTACTGCCTGAAGCCATGCCTATCTTTTTCTTTAATTACCTTCCATGGCTTTGGGACAGATTACTGATAAATATATGAATCCCTAGTGTAGTAACCTTTAGTGTGTACTTAGAATAACTAATAGACATGTAATCTCAGAATCTGCAAAAAACTTTCTGCTTTCTTCCTATAGATTAGCATTGTGCTTCTGCTATTCTGCTATGAATTGCCTGTCCATGCTGCTTTATTGTCTTAGCTAAAATGATGCTAAACCACAACTAGAACCTCTACAACAGACTTCTACAACAGTCCAAAAGGAGGCTTGGTATGGCTTTTCAGAAAATATATTTGTTTCTTTTTTTCCTATGTGAATTTTAAAGATGGGTGAAACTACATAATTCCCTGTGTTATCTTTTCTGGGCAACAAATGCTTCAGAGTAGCCTCAGAAATGCAAATCAACTGTTTTCCTGTTTTTCTTGTGGGTTTTATTTTATTTTGTGTTTTCCTTCCTCCCACCCCAACCCCCCCCCCTTTTTTTTTTTCTTTTAAATTTGCTTTAGCAAAATGTCTTGGAAACTGGTCATTCTGGAAGGGTAATCCCACTGTCTTAAAAAACCCTTCATAGTTGCAGCTCGGTTTTATGTTTCTCTAACCTGCCCTTCAGCAAACTATCTCTTGCAAGTGATTTGACCAGTGTACCACCTCCTCTTCTGTGCAAAGATAACTCAGATTTCTACACTTCTTAAATTCAGTAAGAAGGACTTAAGACACTCATTCTGTTTGTCTTTTTCAGTAAGAAGGACTTGCTTCTTGGGTGTGTTCTTACTCGTACTGCATAATCTAGCTAGACAATATTACTGCACAGGAAGCTTCCTGGGGTTGCTTGAAACTTCTCATATATAATCCCAAAACCTTTATTTAAGGTCATCCTGGCAAATCAAAAGAATCCCTTGACCACAGTCTGAAGAAATCAAACAAAGCCGGAAAGCAGTGTTCTAAAACATAGAAACAAGTATGCATGCCTATTGGCTCCATTCACTGTATATAAGGTCTTTGCATTGATGTGTGTGATTAATTGTTAATAATATGTGATAAGAACATCTATTTAGGATGAAATTATCTCAGGTGAACAAATCTTTTCAGTAATGACTTAATATCAGGTCAGTTTATATCTTCCTACTCAGTGGCTTGGATCTAAAGTAGTTCACTATCCTTTTATCAGTTTTCCTGATAACCTCAATTTCCACACCCACAGCAGCTTTACATAAAACTGCTCTCACATGTGAGTATCTTTTTTACAATTCCTTTTGGCATGTGTAATGGAAATGATGGTTTGAAGGAGCAAGACAGAATATGAAAGGCAGTTCAGGTAATGCTGTTGAAAAGAGAGGGAATTGCAGAACATTTTATTCCTCTGGGAAAACAATGCTTGAATGAGTCACAGTATTGCATACAAATAGGTAATTATGCAAACATAGACATGGAGCAGAAGATTCCAGGGCAAGATTCATGAATAAGAGTAAAGATGCTGGGTTTCAAGGATAGTATTTTCTAATACATTTGCTATTATTTGATTAAAAATTGCTTTTGAGCCCCCAGCCGTGACAGATCAGATCTAAACCTAGGATTTTCTTCAGTATTTCTCCTCTTTTCCCACATAACCATAAACTTTTTTTTCTGTTACTCCCATGTAGTTAAAAAGAATGTTTTTATAAGGCTGACTGAAAAAGGGAGGCACTACTTTGTTAAAAACATTAAACATTCAATCTTAATAAATAAATCTGTGGATAGAAAATATACTAGAAGAATAGAGGAAGCCAATTACACTTTAAAAACTTTAAATAGGAAAGGAAACTGGGGGTTTGCAGGGTGGAGATGGGGTGTAGAGCAATCAGAGCCTTTTTGATTTGTTAGTCCTTGACACTGATATAGAATTTCCTTCAGTAGAAGATATTTAGAAAATTACCAACAAGGCTTAATATTCCCAAAAACCATGGGATGAAGAGAGCATTGGCTCGCTTGCCCAAACAAGCAAGTCAGTTAGATGCCAACCTCTGTCCTGAGCACTGCTATTGCTAGGCATCCATATAATTTATGCCTATAGGGCTGCAATTCCTCTGAGTGATTTTTCTTCCATCTGTTCAGCTTGAATGGAGAACATTTGTTAAAGGGTGTTTGGAGGGATGTTGGCAGTAAAATGCATGCCCAGGCTGATGTTAGGCTGGTTAACTGGTCTTTCTAGGCACAAAGCTGGCATTGTTAGATGACACAGAGCTTGAACAAGTACAAATATAAGAGAACATATTTTCTTCTTTTCTTATAAACTTGAGTATTCTTTCCCATTGTTTTTCTAAGAAGAGTTAAGATAACTAACTCAATACCCACTTAGAATAATTAGAATTAGTTGAAGTCTAGCTGTCAATTGTATAGTTAAAGTCCAGTCTTTGCAGCCCAATACTTTTCCAGCTTCAAGAAGCCAGAGCCTTGTAACTATGTCTCCTCTCCTTCTTGGTTTTTTTTAATTTTTTTTTATTATTGTTGCTGTTTTGGGGTTTTTTGATGGTTTTTTTTTTTTTTTTTTTTTTTTTTTTTTTTTTTGCTTCCCACCCCTTTCCCCCCTCCCTCCCCCTTTTCTTTCTAATGTTAGGTGTTACAGAAAAGAGTCAACTTGAGTTTCAGAGGGTCTGCCAAAAAGCCTCTGACATTCCCTGGGGGATCAAATTCTACATTCTTCAGCAAACAATGTCTGTCTCCTGAAATGCAAGAGGAAAACACAATTTTTCTTTTTAATCTAATGTCAATGCCTAAACCTAACAGAGCTCTGAATTCTTATTTTCAGGCCTCCTCCTGAGGAACATCTTGTGTTGATGTTAGTATTTGCCTTTTTAAACTTACTTTGTTATCTTTAGGCAGCTGCTAAAGTGTAAACAAGTTATTTTTCTTTTTCTGTGTTAAAAAAGGCTCTTAACTTATCCAAAAGCTTCACTGTTGTTGTATTTATTGGTCTGTGCTAAGACCAATGAAAGAATATTATTGAATGCAGCAACCGTTTGGTTTATTTCAAAGCCTTCCTAAACTATAAATCATCTACATTTCTTTTCAGCCTTCTCTTTTTCTTGGTAGTAGAAAAATTAAATCAGTTATCCAGGAGATAGTAACATCTGAGGTTATCAGTGATTTTTTTCAAGGCTAATAAAGAGGAATGTCATATTTCTGATAGTAACTTTACATATAAAACTTATATGATCTAGAATTTTGAAAGTTATGTTGGCTGAACATTTTAAAGGAAGTCTGATTTCTCAGAAAGGAAGAGGTACAAAACATTGTTCCTCTTTAGGTAAATCAAGCTGAAATCTGACCTCTTGGGATTATTTATGCATGGAACATATACACATTTCCCTCTCCCTGCCTTACCCTGCCCTGCATTTTCCTGTCAGACCACAAAGATTTAAAGATTTCCAAAGATTTAAAAAAAGGGAGAGGGTGATTTCAAATATTTTGCGTACAGACAGGAGCAGAAATCTGTGTATGGGTGTTTAGAGAGGGACTGCAACAGGTGACTTTCAGAACTTGAAACTGTTTTCCAGCTCCATTGATGTGTACTCCACCTCCAGCAAAAGCACTGCCACCAGATACTATTAGATCACTAAAAAACTCCTTGAAGTTTACAGGGCATGTAAATCTTGTAATCCTCTTCAGACCCTCATAGGAAAACTTCACAACTAGGAAAACAATTGTGTTACCAATTACTCCTTATAGCTTTCCAGATTTTTTTTTAAATTTATATTTGAATAAACTTGAAATTTAATTTATTGGGTTTTTTCTGTTTTACTTTTTTAGCTCGAGTTCTTTTTGATATACAGTTGAAAACTAGTGACATTTGCTGAAAAACCCTTGACATACACCCAAGGGGAATTCTCAAAACTATATTTTAGGACTGAACTACAGCTCATGCATTTTCCTTAGCAGCATGTGGACTGTGGTTCAGGAGACTTCTGGCAATGTGAAGCCAACAAGTGGCTTGCTAAGGCTGGCATTATCTCAAACCACCAGAAGACCATAAAGAGCTCTGTGCAAGCAATTTGTGTCCATCTGGTCGGCCAAAGTTTTTGGAACAGAGGGGACTTTGAGGCAACTCCTCTCTTCCATGGACAAATCTCTTGTGATTTGTTCAGAAAATTATTCTGCTTTGCTCTGTAAAGTTTTTTATTTCACATTCTACCCTGTCCTTTCTGAATGTTTTCTGTAGACCCTTAAGAGCTGGTGTTCTCCACCACAGCTTTGTCCTGGCTGTACACATATGGGTGTCTGTTCTGGAATGAATGATTGTTCACATGCTTGCTTTATATTTATGTTGGAGAATAAAAGGGTTAAAGAAACGTTCCCTGTGCTGAAGCTGAAGGCCGTTTGCTTATGAAACAAAGTCCCTGAAGAAGCTTTGTTTCCTGCAGGTTGTTGGAAGGTGATAGGGAAAAACTTCACACCAGCTGCAGACCTCTTGGGGTCTCCCAGCTCTTGAGGTGGAGTGTGTGTGTGTGTGTGTGTATCTGTATGGGGGGTAGAGAGGAATAAAACCTACTGGCAGGGTTTACTGCAGGAGCCAGAGGAAAGAAACCACTGTAGGGCTCAAATGAGCCTCTTGAATGGAGTGTGATTTGTCACAGGATTTGCCCTTTGCTACTGAACTAACTTTTCTTTCTTTTGGTCATCTGAGATGTTTCCTGTGCTTCAACCTTTCCGGGGTCCTTCATGTACCTGTCTGGAAACTCTTGAGTTTAACCTGCTATATTTTTAGCTAGTAGAACATACTTAGCAAGCATTAGGAAAACAACATAACATGCCTTATTGCTGTACTAGCTATTTTAACTATCAGAAATATGAGTAGATGTCTATAATACTGACACAGATGTGTTGCAGCATCAGGGAAAATTGTTCTGGGTAATTATTTTTCTTTTTCTTTTCCAGAAAGTGATGTTTGGTTTCTTTTTGTTTTTAAATAGCAAGATCCAGCCAACTGGGGCTTGCTTGCTACTCAAAGGGGTAACAAAAATAGTACAATTCTATAATTTTGGCTGTGGTGCAAACTGTTATTGAGATGAATTTTAAATTGAATTTTAATTGAGTTTTAATTTATGGTTTTGGTTGGAAGGATCATCTAGTTCCAATCCCCTGCCATGGACAGGGAGACTTTCCACTAGATCAGGCTGCTCAAAGCCCCATCCAGCCTGGCCTTGAACACTTCCATTAGGGGGCAACCACACCTTCCTTGGGCAACCTGTTCACACTAAGACAGATGACCCTAAAATAAATATCAAAACTAGTAGAACTGCAGATGTTATAAAGGCACTTAGTAGTTCTAAATTTTGTTCTACTCATCCTGTTTGCCATTTCAGGAATAGTTACAGGGAGCTGGGAGATGTCAAGCTACTCTGCACACAGCTGAGGAATCCAGCCTGGTTCTGCTTGCCCAGGTTGAACCTTTACCCACCTACATTGGATGCTCCCCAGATGTAATAATGTTGGGACTGTGCTGTAGAAAACAAGCAGGGCATGTGATTTAATGTACATTATTTTTTTCCCCTCTGAGCCTCTACAGATTTCATTTCACAGTAGAGGGCACTGTGCAGTTGGAGTTTGTCCTCTTGACAAACACTGCATAAACTCCTTGTTTCTTGTAGGCATAGAGATTCCAGGGCACTGTTCAAATTTACAATTTTAGCTCAGCTCCACACTCATGCCTAATTAAGGTAGTTGTATTTTAGTGCAGCTCTTGCTTTGGTTTCAAATGGATTTTTTTTTACTCTGTCTCCTCTTTTGCCATGCATTGTTAAATAGCTGTACTCACTCTTCCATCCCAGATATGGCTATATTTTAGTGGTCAGCCAGTAGATTGCTCTTCTAAGTATTCAGTTAAATTCTTTGTGGATCTTTCTATATCATAAGAGCTCCATTGAGACTTAAGAGGATATTATTATTATTAATAATGTGGTGACTAGTTTCACACATGGCTGAAGCAAAATAAATCATCACTGTTTTTAACAAAACAGTGAGTAGACCTCTTGTTGACCACAACATATTTGTGGTCAGCAAAGAAAGAGTCTTTTATAGCTATTAATATGCTTCCAAGGTGCTTTAGCTGAGATTTTTGCCCTAAGGGAGGTGGGCTTCCACTACTGCATATTTGTGTTTCTCTGCTCAGCCTGTATCCAGAGCCCTCAGCCTGCAGAGTGATTTGATGCGAAAATCCAGCCCTGAAAAGAGAAACTGAATAGTGCTGAGATGCTGAATGTACTATGAAAATGAACATTTCTCTTGATGGTTTGAACAGTAATTTTTAGCTCTGAGAAGTTGTACACAAAGCAATGGAATGTTGGTAGTAGGTTATGCACACCAGCATGAAGCCTGAAGCTCTGGAGAAGGCCTGAATGATACCAAATGTCACACTGCTCCTCTAGTTGTTTACACTTCCAGTTCTGTGCAGTTAAACTGCAGTTCAAACACTGGTTTGGAATTCATCTTGCTATTGCACCATCAAGGGAATGGAGTTGTTTGGGGAGGTTGTCATCCTCTGTCATCTTCTGATTTGGCACTGGTTTAATGGTACCTGACTTCTCCAGAATGACTTGAGGCAAAACAGCAATTTCTTATGCTGAGAGTCCTGATGAGCAGACACTGATGGCAGCCAGAGCTGGTTCTTCAGTGTATCCTCCCAATACTTTGTGGAAGTTAAAATGAAGTTTTCAGTCTGCATCTGCCCAACTGAAAGTCCCACCAGAAATTCTGAATGCTTTTCCTGTCAAAAAGCAGGAAGACCTGAACACAATGATACACTGTTTAAAGGGTGAAAAGAAATGTAGTTTGTAATAGGAATGTCAAGAAGATCCAAAGTAATACATAAAGAGTCATGGGTGGTGAGAGGAGAAGGAATATAAAATAGGAAAGCTATTCTACATAGCATATAATTATGTAAACCCAAAGCAGAACCCTTACTTTAAAGGCTTACATTTGACTTGAAAATCTTTCTTGACATACCACTTACAGAAGGCCTTATTCTGATTTCAGCCCAGTGTGAAAAGGAACAGCTCCTCTGAACACAGTGAAAATTCAATAAATTTATGGGAGGGAAGATGTGACATGAGGAGCAGGGTCATCCTTACAAACTTACCTACATCTCCTTGTAGCTCTTCAGATGAAAAGGATAAAAAGGACTTGCATAGTTGCAAACATAAAAAATGCGAAGTTTGCTGAAGACATTTCTTCTGGTGTATTTGTAAATAAGCCTAGATTACACTTGTAAGGCATATGAAATGGCTTCTCTGTGCTTATGTTGCTGTCCAGCTCTCTGCTTTTATGTGCAACAAATGGTTTTGCCATCTCTAAACTTCATTTAAAGCATCCATTGTCTGACATTTTTAAAGATACTAAATTCTTCATGGCTGTTTGTCCTAAGTATTCTGCCTGTGCTCTGAGCTGGCCAGATACAATCCAGCTCAGCAATTACATGACTGAATCATCATCATCACCACAAGGATGTATCCAGAGTAGTGTGCACTGGGGTACATGATCTCTTTTTAGGACCAGTAGAACTTGCAGAAAGTTTTTGAACAGGAAATTGTTTCTGTCTGAATAAATACAAGTGCAGAAATACATAAGGTGCTTTGAAAGCTTCGTGCTGCACTTGAACCCTCTACTCGCAGTTAGGTCCTTGGTGTCCAACTCTGGTGTGTGAGGTAGCTACTGGTGATGACAATTATCTGGAGGCACAGAAAGGGGATTATCTGTTTCAAAACTAAAACCAAGCTGAAGGAATCAAATCTCAGCAGATCTGACTTTCAGTCATCTGTGCCAAACACCTATGCTCCATAAATTGGACTTCCTTTAAGATATTTGGCAAACAATTTTTGTAAGTAAAGCTTAAAGACTGTTTTCCTAAAGTTTCGTGGAATTCTGTCTACACCTCTCTCTAATGGAATGCCTGTTATTTTGGGTCTTTTTCTCTTCACCACTGGAGATAAAAACTTTTTGAAAAGGTCTTGGTCTGGTAAGGGTTAATAACACAGTTCCTACTGAAGCAGTTCTGTTTGTTGATAGGGATCTGAAATTATAAGTGGTAAGAACAAGAGAACAGAATATTTGCTAATATTTTCCTGTGGGGAAAATGTCAACTTTTTTTGCTGTTTCAACACCCATTTCATGTATGTGTAATTAGCTCTGTGACACTAAAATGAAAACATTTCACAGTTTGCAGTTTTTGCATGTAATCAGACCCAAATGCCAATTTTTGGTCTTATCTATCATGCTGCTTTCTCCTGGCTTTTACATTGAAATGGAAATTGTCAAGGCTGCTGCACTGCTTTGCTGGGCACACAGATTGGTGTCTCTAGTAGAGCTCTGAAGATGTTTTGGGGAACTTGGATGTCATCTGTGCTGCAGGATCTCTCTGCTGTAGAGAAAGCATTTAAATGGCCCTGTGAGATGAAGGTATTGCTGTTCAGTTACATAAATATTCTCTGGGTAAAAGATATTTGTAATGGCTCTGTAATGGTCCAATGAATGTTTAGCAAGTTTTCACTTCTGTTGCGTGCTTCTCAGTGTTAAAATCTTCAAAATATGCATTAGCTCTTTCAGGGGAAAAATAGGACTGAAGGTCTTCTGACTTGCTAAGGCAGTTATGAAACTTGCTTGCAAGAACTGAAAGTGCCTTATGAGGGCCATTTAGCTGAGCTGGGAAACTTCTGAAGTTTGCAGAACTCACTTTCGTGTGCAGCAGTTCAGTTCTTCCTCAGTGAGCAAAGCTTTCTGCAGGTGTGATGCTGAACATCACCTTCCTCTTCCTCCCCTTGCAGAGGCTGAGCAAGCCACATTGCTGGTACTTTCTGCCTTAAGATGTGAAAAGCAATGCTGGCCACTGAGGCCATCTCATTTTATCAATAAAAGCAGGGTGAGAGGCCATGTTAGGATATAACAAACCTGACCTTTCTGTCCATAGGTACCAGGCTGCTCAAGCTAGCCACAGATATTTTAGCTGGCATTTCTGTCTAGGACAAGCTGTCCCTGAGAAGTAAAGCTTGTTTATGAAACCTCCACTAAAAGCAGGTGTTGCAGACATCCCATTAGTAACCTTTGACTTACCTTCCCCTTTGAAACTTTTCATCCCAAAGGACTAACATTTCAAAACACCCTCCCCACCCCCGCCCCCTTTTTTTTTTTGTGTGTGTGTCCCTCCAAGTTTGCATATTGTAAACATTTTTCTTCTCTGCTCTGATGGAACGGAGCCAAAAATCTGCACAATGGGGAACTAGATGTTAATGAGCAGAGATTGTGGGAAAATGTGTACTGGGCTGCCCTGCCTGACCTGCATGATAATGCTACATTTAGGGCATTCTTTTCCATTGGTGTGGCAGGCCTTGAAATGGTAGAAAACAACACATATTGTGGAGGTTTGTTTTAAAGAAAACTGCTTTCCTAGGAGAGTGGAAATAACCAATTATTTATTGTGAACTGTTGGCAGATGGACAGAGGACCCTGGAAATATCTGTGCACAAACAGGGGTGTGAAAATATATATCCTTCATGTTTTCAGTAAAATTGCTTTACATGAAGGTTTAAATTATGTATAACACAAGTATTACATACAGATTCATAATGAATCAAGAGAATTAACAATAGCTCTATGGTATTTAGGGACTGATGAGGGAAAAAAAAAAAGGCACTGGGCCTGTTAGGCCAAAAAAATACTCTATCTCTGTGGCATCTTCTAAATAGATTTTTCACTCTGGCTGTGCTCACAGCCCCTTTTTAATGTGTTTATGTCAGTGTAGTTTTGTTTGTACAAAATGCTCCTGAAAAATTAATTTTGGCTGCTTTGAGCCAAGTTTCATTTAATCATAAAACAAAATTTATGTCTCAAGCATATGAAAATCATTAGGGGCAAAAGGATTCTGAGAACATAAACAACACCATGTGACTTAGACACCCAATTGCACAGATTGAACCTATCAAGTAGTGAACATTAAAATACTAAAGAGAACACTTACAGTCAGCATTTGGTGTGCAGTGAGTAGGGAGAAATATGTTTGCACAAAACTTTTGACTTACAAAGAGGAGTACCAAAGGAATTAATAACAAAAGACTGACTGTAGATAATTTCTGAGCAGAAAAAGGGATTAAATCCATTAAACAAGCTATTTCTTGCAAACTTTTTACCCAGCCATTTTTTAATTACACTTTTTTATGTCTAACTTTGCTCTTTCAGTTAAGGAAAGAGCAATTCTTGCTGTAAAAATTGCATACAAATGTGAACTGTTTACAAATGAAATGCCAGATCCTCATCAGGAAATGTTTATTTCTTCACAGTCAAAGATTCCTAAAGAGCTTTTCTGTGGGGAAAGAGGCTTCCACTCATTACCTTAAAAACAACACTCTTATCTCCACTGTGGAGTGGATATGAGCTCTGAGCCATATTTTGCAAAGGACAAAGCAAATTCTTTAGCAGAACATCTGCTAGATAAGAGCAGCATTCCTTAGAATAGGTTTTCTGATGAAAGAGATGCCAAAGCCTTGATTCTGAAAGTACTTTATACTAAAACAACTCCTGTCTGTGCTAGTTCTGTTACATGCTTTCAGGAACAATTTCAAACTCCAGCTGACACTGAAGATACGGAGGTGGCTAATAATATGCTTTGGGGATACTCAAATCAACTCACATTATGCACTGTAAAAGGAATGGATACAGAAGTACCAATCCCATTTTCAGGAATCTTAAAACTTGCCTCTGGGACCAGCTGATAGGTGCCAGTGACCTGATAGATTTCTGCAGACTGTACCTGCAGACGGTGTACCCTCCAGGACAGTAAAGGATGACAACAGTCCTGCATGTCCCAAAGTCCAGGCAGTAAGGGGAGGTGTTTATGTACATTTTGTGCATGCTTTCACACCACCAGGAAGGCCTTGCAGCAATGCACTGCTATCCTGTCATGCAAAAACAGAGTGTGGCATTGAGAAAGGAAACATGGCAAAGGGGACCGTGAACAAATTTATTGTGTTCAAGAAAGCCCCTTGCTAATGTCAGAATAACCTCTGATTCTGAGACCTTCCAGGACTGGAAAGCTCTGGCTAAGGCTGAACCCTGGGTTCAAGAGACCTTGCTGTTTATTCTGAGGAAATCTTTATGATCAAGGTGGGTGTCTTTTACCAAGCTGGGTACTTTTGGTTCCCATTTTTCACTCGCTGTCTTCCACGTCTTGTGCTACAGTTCCAGGTTTGTGATGTTCCTCGCTGCTTGGTGTGGTGACTACAGAACATCTCTGCATTGTCAAACATGTCTGTAGAATGATTTGGCTATGAATGATTTGAACTAAACTTTGACACATGCATGGCAAGCACCAACTTGGTGACCTTGTCTAGGGAGGCACTGTGTTCTTTCTCAGTTAAGCTTTGGCTCATCTGCATTTCTGTTGGGGCTGTACCTTTGTCATGTGAGTTCTATTTGTTTGTATTCCTCTTCATTGCACTCAAAGGATGCTGTGATCTGTGGATTTGGAACTGCCCCAAGTGAAAAAGTTGGGGAGTTGCGCTGTAGCTGGAAACGGGGTCTGCAGTGAGAGAAGAAAGATTGGGAAAGCTGCTTATTCTTTTCATCCTTCAGTTCCTGTTGGGTTCCTGTGAACTTTTGAGTTTCTAAGCTGAAATTCTGCAATTGGTGAACCATCACATCACAGCCCTATGTATGATTATTGTGTTCATCACAACTGATGAGTGCAGCCAGCCCATCTGGTCCTGGGTTTACATTCCTGCAGTTTTCTGCAGCTTTGCTTTCAAAGCCCTGCAGAAAATATTTTTAGCTTTGTTCTTTCTTAATAAGTTGGCTCCTTTTGCATTGCTGTCTGAAATTCCCATATTCTGTATCTTAATATCATCAGAGGTTCCCCTCCATCTTGGTCAATGCACATTAGATTTGGGTTCTTCCAGTCAGTGCTAACTTCCACTTGAGCAATTGCCATCAATCCTTCTAAACATTGTAGAGGGATCAAAGCAGTTCACATATCAGATCTGGGGTTTTTGTGGACTGATTTTGTTGGGCAATAGAAAGTATTCATCCTACCCTGCTTTCTCACAAGTGTTTGAATACTCACAGTATTCAAAATTGGAAGAGTTAAAGTTTTTGGCAGCAGCACCCCACCCATATCCATGCTCCTTTAAGGAGGTTAAATGGAGAGTAAGTGTGAGGCTTATTCAGAAAAACATCACTATTAAGAAAAGTATTTGAGCACAAGTTAAAACGTGATCCTGGATAGGAATTGACAAGCATGTATTTAGGTGCTTCTCAGTATAGGTCTTTACAGAGTTGATCTCTTATAATCTTTTTATTTCTTATTCTGCTAGTAATAGGTGTCATCTGAATGACATTTGTGATAGATACTTCTCAAATATTTGTATGATTCCTTGCTGATAACTTGCCACGTCTGGTTTTTTAAGAGATCCCCCAAATCTCTCTTTTAAAAATAGTGCAAGTGCTCCCATTTTACAAATGATGAGCTGAGTTACAGAGGGAGTAACTTTCCCACTCTCAGAAAAGAAAAACTTGGCTTGCTGAGTTGAACCATCCTTCCTTTTCTCATCACAAGCTCTTCTTGAAAATGGAGGAGAGAATTTCTTTTGAGACAGTGATGTTTCACAGAGTGAATGCAGCTCTGTTCCCATGTTGAGAAATTTAAGCTTTATAAACCCCACTTACTGCCAAAAGACTATAATCTTTCAAGGCTTTTTAGCTATGGGTGACCCTCTGTTTAAAGGCTTGTCCAGCTGTGCTTTATAAATATCTCTTAAATGATAAATGAATTGTTTCCTACAGTTAAGCTCTCCATATTGCTGTGCAGAGTTAGAAAATGCACAGTTTTTCAGTAGACTTATTAGTTTGCCAAATCGGTTGTCTTGTGTTTGTATATTTTGGTACTTTTGCCCTGTATATTTTTAACTTTCTGGCATGATTTTGACACAGTTTGGTGAAGTGTTGTCAATCATTGTTACCAGACATAGGAAACACTAATAGAGAAGAAGATCTTGCCATTTTTAATCTAACAAAACAGCTCTGTTGCTGATCTTGTCTGGCTGTCTAACAGATGGGCTAGTGTCCCATGAGAAGACAGCCACTTCCTTGCATAATAAACAAAGAAGGAGAAGTTGTCTGCAAACCATTAGTGTATTGTAAAGTTAGATGCAATGTCTTGATATTGTCAGAATGGGTTCCTCAAGCACATTTCTTTGACATTCTGTCATAAGTCAGATACAAGACAGCATTAAATCAAAATTAAAACTTTAAAAGGCTGCCAACTGTTTAACTGTTTCCAACAAAAGAACACCAGTAAAAATATGTCCATTTTCTAAATATTTATGATCAAGTAATAGACAATAGAGAATAGAGTAGGGTATTTAATGGAGGCTCACAGGCCACATTACCAACACGGGGTGGAGTTCCTCTTCTCCTTTTTCCATCAGGATGTATGTTCTAAGACTGTTCTTGCTTGAACAAGGACTTGCTTTTGGCCAGTTATTGTACAGCGGAAGCTATAAAAATCCTGGCACATCATTACATTAGAATTTTTTTTATTGATTGGACACCTCAGGAAGATTGTAAGACCCACAGAAATTAATGTGTTTTTCTTAAGAAGGGTATTTTCCCTTAAATTCAAAAGGCAGCATGTTATATAAACATAAAAGCCTGTGGCTGGTCATTTTTCCCAAGAATTGCCACTGAAGTAGAAATAAATTGCAAGTGTTGTCATGTGCAGTGGAATTAGCTTTTTTTGGTAAAACAAATTTTCCACCTCTAAAAAAAACCCCAAAGCATTAAATGCAGTGTTCTAATATTAAGCTAGAAATTATTCTTTCTTTCTGGTTCTGCCAGGAAAAAAATAGTATAGCTCTCAGATTTTTTTTTACACCAATTACTTATGGCACTTTTGGCACAAAAAAAAAAAAAGGGGGGGAAAAGGGAAAAAATCAGATTCCAGGTGTATGCTGTTTAAGCCTGTAGGACATGGAGCTGCTGAACAATATTCTTAGTTGCCCTGACAAGTCTTAATACCTTCCCTCTAAAATTCCATGTTTGAGTTAGAGGCAGAAGTAAATGCAGTGATCTGAGAAAAGGAACACCCAATCTGGGTAGACTGAGGTGAAAATCCCTTTTTTATCCATCTTAAAACTAAGAAGGGCTTAAAGCTAGAAATGAAGCCTTTCACATGCACATTGCTAAAGACTTTTAAGGAACTGTAAACTGAATGGCTCATGAAATGAAAATTACAAGTAACACTGCTGACTGTTTTTATTCAACATAGTATTGGAATTTATATTTCTGTTTCTAGAATACATTATCAATATGTTCTCTGCTTTAAAGTCACCGAAGTGGGTCTAATTCATTAAAAAGTATGTGGAAAATAGGGATTTTTCAGAAGGATCAGTCATGTCTGAGTTTTTATATTCAGAAAATGTGAATGAATGTGCAATACACCACATCTCCTGAAGTGTTTTGACTTTTTGGATTGGTAAATGTATGTATATAGTACTTTTTTCCATCTGGCCTTTTCTTTGTAGTTCACTAAAAAAACCCACAACATTCTCATTTGGCTAGACTGTAGAAAATTGTAAACATTTTCTAGAAGTATAAATCCTGAAAATGCAGCTTGAGTCATTCACTGCTTGTAACTCAATTTGTGTTTTATTTTATCCCATACACTGTCTTTCTGAAGATACAAGCAGCACTATTAGATCATTAAATACAGGTAGTGTTTATGATGTTTATGTTAATTAGTGAATTCAAATGACCCGGATGTGTGAAAGGAAACCTCAGTTTAACCTGAGGTCATATGATAATTGTCAAGAAAGCTTATTTAAAAATATCCTCCAAATAATCTCCCATTTCTGTTTCTTGCTCTCTGTCTTTACATGTCATTCTTAGGAAATGAAATGAAATCCACTTCTTTACAAATGCTATATCAATTGTAAATTGATAATAATGTCAAGCTTATAAGTAGCCAACGTAATCATTGGGAACAAGTATCTTGTTTAATTACTCGTTCTTTATAATACAAAATCTAAGTATTTCAAAAAGGACCGTAGGACAGTCCTGTGGGATATAAAACAGAGCAGGGGGCTTGAGGCAGGGTTTTGATGCTCTGAAGCAGCTTTGCAGTGTATTTAAAACAGTACAAAGAGTAGTAACTTTTTCTTAATCTTCCCTTTGAATAAAACAGTGGCATTTCAAAGGCTGTGACAGTTTTGAAAACATAATTAAGCTAAGCCCCTTTACCTTTGCATCATACTAATTCTGTGGTATCATAAGTAACCAATGGTTAAAGTGAATAACTGGATCAAGATTAGTGCCTCTATTTTAGCAGGACCTCTGGTTCATACTTTGAACGAAACAAGCCCTGATCATTCTTTTCCCTCATTCATTCCTCCTAAGAAGTTTTATGAAAAGCACAGGCAGCACAATGCATCAGCTCCTTTCAGCAAGGCTTTTTAGGTCCTGGAAAAAGTGAAAGAGAACAAAAATATTCAGGCTGCTCTGCTCGTAATGAAGGTTGTGGCACTGCATTTTGTATCTGTTGTTTTTCTTGATAGGTTTGTATGTGTGCTAGGGTGGACTGGAAAAATAGACCTAAAATTCTTACATTTGTTCCAGCTAGGTCATGAAACAACAGTTTAGTAAGATGAATACTTTTAAAATAATATAATCACAAGATTTTTCACATATCAATATGAAGACTGATTCCTAGTATTAGAACATCTTTCAGTACATCTCCTCCCATTACACAACAATACAACTTGAGACAGCCTTCAGAGTTCACAAACTGCATTGCCTCAATGTTTTTTCTGCAGATTGGTTTCAATACTAAACTTTTTCCTTTTGTCCTTTATTACTCCTAATCTCTTATGTCAGGAAAATTATGAGCTCCACCATGAAATCAAAAGAAAAAACGCTGCTACTGGTAATATGGTTAAATTGTGGAATAAAAAGGTCTGGCTAAAATTATGGAGGGACAAATGCAAGAAAGAGAAAATAAATCAGAATCAATACAGGAAAGAGGCTTTGCATAAATCTTTACAGTGCAATTGAAGTCCTTGAGAACTTTGTGTATTCAATTTATATCTACAAGCACACTTGGGGTTCTGGCATCAGATACTGTGAGCTGACCCTGTATCGAGTTCCATCAGAGATCTGCTCAGTCCTAGGCAGATGCTGTGGTGACACTTGGTGCTGTAGCTCCTGATAGCAGGACCCATCTCTACAGCCAGTTTGGGAATCTGATTATCAAAAAACTCTTAATAAAAGCAAGAGTTTGGGCTCCCTGTCTTCTGTACTATGGCAGACAACTGCATCGCTGTAGTCTTTTTTTTATATATCTAATGTACTTCATCTTAACCTGGGCAGCTTCTTACCTTCACAGCCCCACTAGAAGGCTGTACCAGGAACACTCTGCTATGACAGCTGCAAATTTTCTCCTAGTTTTCTGTCACCCTGATGGCTGTGCTGAACTCTTTGCTCTCTATGCTACAAAGCACAGGTTAAATAGTTGAGCACATTCACTCTTGGCCTACATTTTGCTTACCATCTGAATAGTCCTTTTTTGCACATCTTCTAGTCTTATCTTTCTTGATTGTCAGTGATGAGAATTTATATGCACAGCCTCAGGTGAATTACTGCTAGGGCATGGTGTGATAGTTTCAGTAATTCCCTCTTCTACTTTGCCTGAAGTCTTGTGAGGCTGTATTTGCCTTTCTAAGTGCTGACTGTGATCAAATAAAAATACCATGATCATTATCCTTCTTTCTTGCATACATTACAGTCTCTGAGCTTGTGAGAGAAATTCTGGTTTTCCCTTGCTGATACAGCATTGCAGTCTACACACCAGAACTCTGTTAAGACCATTCCTGTGAGATGCTCTTGTCTTCCTAAGCATGGGCACTGCTCCCCTGCTTCATGAAAACACTGACTTTCATTAGAGCACTGGCATTGATTTTTACCAAAGTCATTAATGAAAGTATTAAATGCATTGTGTTCTAGGATAATGGTTTTTTAGGCGCCCGTCTAATAACCTTCCAGTTCTTAATTTTTTTTATATGATCAGTTGGCACTTTTTTTTTTTTTCTTTTTTGTATCTGTTGAAATGCTAGTACTTATATTTGCCTTTTTTTTATATTAAAATAACTTCTTCCTTTCAAAATATATCCAATGATTTTCTGAAAGCCAGATGAGTTCCTTCCTCATGTAGCAGTGTGTAACATCTAGTGTGTACATTTGGCACACATTAGGTCTGTTTTATTCTGTTTCCTTTTATCCCGAATGGTCTTAAAAGTTACTGTTTCTTCCTAGGTTCCTGTATGTTATTGAGTAACAGCCCAAGATGGGACCTGTGATTGCTCAGGCCACACTTCTGCCATTCTGAAATACAGGAACTAAATTTGTAATTCTCTAGTTGTGTAGTACTGATAAGGTGGTATGAGGCATTCAGTATTTTTGTATGGAGATCACTGTTTCTTAACTGGTGTGCATTTAAGTCTGAGCTTTTCTTTCATTCCTGTACTAGCACTCTTATTAATTGCCTTTTTGTGTGCTATTGTTCAGCTTCATTGGAATATGAGCTGCTCCCAACAGCAATAACAAGATCTTTGTGAGTAATTTCCCAAATATCGTAATTAAAATCTATGTTTAATTAGGTTCTCAAGTGCTTTGTTAACTCTAGACAAAAGGGGATTTTCATAGACACAGACAGGATTTAGACATCAAATCTCTTTCTTTCCTCTGCTTTTCACCTTTAGAAAGTCTTCCCATGAAAGTGTATATGATTTCTGAACTATTGTTTCTCAGGAGACAGAGAGTAATACAAGGAGTAATACCTCTGACTTTTTTAAACACCTGCCAGCTCAGTAACACCTCTGGCCTTTTCCTTCAGGGCTTCAATAATTAGAGGTGTGTGAAGTTTCACACATGGGATGGCACTTGGATAATTCTAGCATCTAATCAGGTCAAAGGCTAAATTCCTCGGGTGTGTAGCATCTTACCTGTGGCTGAATTATAGTCCTGTAAACTTGGAATAGTTAGATCCTCAGCTTCAGAATATTAACTTGTTAATTTATTTTTTTGCAATAGATAGCAATTCACCACATCACACAACTGTCAGTTTTATCTCACTTCTGAAATCTTTTGCCCACGCCTTGCAACCTGAATTGCAGGATGTGTTTCTTTGCAGTGTTGCAATAACTCTTTGCTTTTCTAATTGCAGGGTGACCTGTGGATGACACAAAGCATCACCTAGCCTTGACCCAAGAGGCTGACCCACTGCTGACATAAAGCTGTGTGGCTGGTTAGTTGTGTGCTCTGTGGATCTGGCTGCAAATGTGGCAATCTCACTGCAAGTGGTAACCACGACTCTGAACTGGGATGTGTAAGCTGGCATGGTTGATGTAAGTTGTGAAACTGGCTATGGCATAGCCTCTGCCATGACAATTGCAAGCTCTGGTCACACAAACCAGGGTTCTTAGAAGGGTAAGAACCTAAAGCAGCTTTGCAGATAAGTAAGCACATGGGTACAAGTTTTCAAGAAGCTCTGGGTAATACTTCAAACTTTGTGCCAGGCACTTGAAGAACTGGATGCCAATTTGTTGCATGCTTACTAAAGGTGGACTGATGATACTATTCTATTTGTCATGTATTTAAAGTACTGAAACCCTTCCTTAAGACTTATATATCCTTCCCAAGAGCACCCAGCACGTTGGTAAAATGCTTGGCACGCTTTAATTTTGGCTGCATGGTCTGAAAAAAAACTAAGGATAATTGGGTCTGGTGTTATAAAATGCAGCTCTCTCCTCCTCCTTTTCCCAGATGAGATTCTTAACAGAACTCTTCACTTTGGCAGCTGATAACTTCTATCAAGATACAGCTGCCTTTGGCCAAGCCTCTGGGATTTTCTGCAAAGCTTTTCTGAGCCACAAATCATTTCTTCATTCACATGTCACTTGACATATTTGGTGTTAAAAGTTAGTTCAAGAGGGTGGACACACATTTCACCTCCTCACCAAGGGCTCAGTTCTTGTTTTCTGAAGTTATTTATTTTTGCTTTAGGGGACAATGAATTTTTACTCTCCTACTGCGCTATCAAGAGAAAAAGTCCCTTTGAGCCAAACACCTGCTTTCCTTTAAAAAGAATGATGGGGAAATGCCTTTTGAAAAGCCTTTATTTATCTACTTGCTTAATTTACAAAAAGTCCCTGATTACTCAGATCCCCAGAGATTTGATAAAAAGGTTTAGCAGACCAAAGTAAAAAAGAAAAGGAAAAATAAAGTGCTGCCTTTCTCTTGCCACCACTGGGACTAAACCGCGGCAGTGTGCCCTCAAGGTTACCTTATTCTCTTCTGGAGGCAAAATCCAGAAGTGACTGTTCTCTAGTAAGAAAATAATAGGTCACTTTCTATCTGTGAGCTCCAGCCTTGGGAGTCTTTGCTGGCCAATGTCTGCAGGCTGGAAGTCAGCTGAGACACTTTACCCTGCAGGCTTCAGTCTCCTTCAAAAACTTCTCCTCAAGTTGCAAATAGAGATGGCTGTGCTAGGAAGTGCCCAGAATATTCATGGCATTGGCTTGTCATGATTTTATTCTGCTTCATCATTCTCTCTTCTCTGACAAATCTAGAGGAAGGTGTCACAAAGCTTTACTCTGAACTATAACTTTCATAAGTGCTTAAGAGCGTTAAGCCTCTAAATCTTATTACATTCCTAATTCTCATATTATTTTTGAGAATCACATCCTCAGTTGTTGTTTTTCCACAGGTTTTAAGGTGGCAATTAGCAGATAATCTGTGACTGTGCTGCATAGTAACCCACAATTTCAGGGTACACTGGATTCATCTGGTCTTCTAGCATCAGCAGCGTCTTGCAGTGCCACAGGGAAGAGCTGGTACTGTTGGTACAGCTAAGTCCTTGCATAGAAACACAAATTTTAAGTAACAGATCATGTTCACAAATACTCCAAGCATACATGTAACTGTCTTGGCAGAAATGAAATTTGTTGTGATCTTCAGTTACTTTTTTATTGCATCACTGCCTTAAGAGCTCAGTCACAGACTACAGCTGTATTGTACAGTACAAACTCATAGAGAAAAAAATAGTTCTTGCTACCAAAGAGTTTAGCCCTGGGTGATCTTGCTTATAGCTTATGATTTTGATCTAAAATATGCAAAATAGTGTAGTCTGATTTCTTTCTGGTCTAACTTTTGAAGGCCAACATATGTCAGGGACATGACTTTAACAGTGACTCCAATGCCTCCAGCTTATCCTGAGCACTTCAAGCAAAAGTTTACAGCTGCCCAATTTTGGGCTTGCGGGTGGCCCATGAGCAGCAGCACACCCCTCTACTTTTGACTTTATGGAGCTCTCAGCACCTTCCTGAACAAGACCTCTGTGAGGACAAGTTATTGCATCTCTTTCTGCTTAGCTCCCTGGGGTGCCATACATCCAGCTGTATGCTAAAATAAGGATCATCACTGAAATAAGCATCACGTTCAGATTGGAACTTTTCCCCTCCAACTCAGTGCAGACTTGGGAAAGTATTTAGGAGTTAAAGGAATAAGAAAATCTATTAAGAAATTACCTTAGCTAAAGGTGTTTTTTTCTTGTGTTGGGAGGTTTTGTGTTTGTTTTTGTTTTGTTTTTCTCCCCATGGTAATGGATAAATTTGAGTCATAGAATCATAGAATGGTTTGGGTTGGAAAGGACCTTAAAGATCTTTTAGTTCCAACCCCCCTGCCATGGCCAGGGGCACCTTGCATTAAATTAGGTTGCTCAAAGCCTCATCCAACCTGGCCTTGAGCATTTCCAGGGAGGGGGCATCCACAGCTTCTCTGGGTAACCTGTGCCAGAGTCTCACCACTCTCACACTAACTAATTTCTTCCTGATGCATAACCTAAATCTACCCTCTTTCATCTTAAAAACATTATCCCTTGTTCTGTTGCTGCATGCACTTATTGAAAGTCCTACTCCAGGTTTCCTATAGTTCCCCTTCGGGTACAATCAGAAATTCCCAGTCCCAGTATATGTAAGGTTCAGATACAGCTCTCAGGTCAGGATGATTTAGATGAAAAAGTGAGGATTATTTTTTCCTGTAATAAGTAAATAATCCTAATCTGGAGACTATTGACAATTTTATGGGGAAAGTTTCACATCATTCTCTGTTGAAGATGCTAAACTTTGTATATGAACATTAACTTATTGCATGATCAGAAGAGGTATTGGCTCTATAGAGCTGTTTTGTTGTTCACTGGTGAGAATAGAACAAGGTTTTCAGAGAGCTGGGTTCTGGTTGCTGCCTTTTGAGAGGAGCAGGGACCCCTGCCTTTCAGTGCCCTAAGTGCTAAGCTTCCTGATGTTCAACAGCCAAGTGGGTGCAGAGATTGAAATAAATCAAAAGATCCTAATCTGGAATCCTTTACGGACAGAGCAAAGAGCCAGAAAGTACATTACAAATAATAACATATTGGCATTGGCATGAAAAAGTTGTGGAAAAGGCAAATATTTATGACTTACTCATATTTCCTAGGTCAGCAGAAATGCATTTTCAACTTGGTCTCAGATGTCAGACTATAGCATAGAGTATGTATGCAGTAAATTTCATGCACAGAGTACAGCGTATCTCTTAACTAAATACTTAAGAAGTAGTTCATGAGCAGTAGAGCATACTTAGAAATATTTTCTGTTACAGTAATTCTGACATTTTATGTGACTTAAAATGTGAAATGGTTCTAGATGCAATTGCACACCTAAATGGAAAAGCAACTGCATAAGCAGAATATGATATTTGTTGTAAATTGTATACAATTTTACAGGCACAACAGTTCTTTTTACATTTCTAGTAACCAAATATAATTTCTCCCATTTGCACTTCCGTGTTTTGTAATTAGCAAACCCCTTTCATGCAAACACACAAACTAGGCCTTACAGAGAATAGTAAAATCAGTTGTGTCTGGTTAAACCAGCTTATCTGAGGAAACACTGTATGTAAAAGAACAAGAGTGATGCCTTTTATTCTGAAGACAAAAGTGCTTGACAAGTAAACCCATGGACTGTAGAGCGATTGTGAGTGATAAGAAATCTGAATTTTTTATGAAATGTGAGGAAAAAAATAATGCCTTTTCTTTGGATTTTTCTGTATAAGACCTTGAAAGTGTTAATTGAAGCTTAACTAAAATTTTCTAGTGATGAGCTTGTGAGATAGTCTAGAGGCCAGATCTCAGAAATATCAGGGAAATCCTTTGTGCTCCTTCTGGCACCGGGAAGCCTGCACACTAGGGAGGGTTCCTCAGTTTTGAATCCGTTGTTGTTCAGGTAACATTTTAATTTGCTCTCCTCTCCCTGGATTTGGTAAGGACTTGCCTCAGAATGGCTCAGCTCAGATTAATTTTCAAAAATTACTACATTCAGAAAAACAGTAATTCTCAGGAGCAAACACATAATCTCATACATGAAACACACCTTGGGTTTTATTCATTTCTCACTGACATAAGGTGTAATTTAGTTGTCTAAAATGGAGTCATTCATGATTTACGTCAGAAAAAGGCCCACAAAGGCTATTTTTAAAACACACAGCCGAATGACATTTAATTTTTTTTTTGCATTCACTCCCCAGTGTTGTTGTATACATCCTCTGTGGCATTATTAAGTGGAGCTTTTCAAACAGATGAAGTATGTTACTTACTATGGCTAAATTGTAATGAAAGAAGAGATGGCTGTTTGCCAGTGAATGGTGTGTAGCTTGTAGAAGCATGTAATTACATAAATCACAAACATATGCAGAAGATGTTTTCTCTTCACATTTAACTGCTGTTGCCTGGAGCTATAGCTGCTTGCAACTCTATTTAATTACCATAATTATTTTAAATGTGGATATCTGGGCAATCTTTGAGCTTTATGAGAATGTTACTCATACCTTATCAGTAAAATCTAAAGGGTCCCATTCTTTCCCCAGAGGGGTGGCAGTAACCAGGTTTCTCCAGATTTCAGGCACAGGGTGGCTGTAACATTTATATCTTTATTTTGAATTACAGGTTTTTAAAAAACCCAAGCCTCTGAAACTAATCAGATCTTGAAATCTCAGTAGATGCTATAATTTCCTGGTAGGAAATTAAGCATTGTACATTGTTTGTGTGAAGAAAGTACCTGGAGAGATCCTGATTAGCTTCTTTACATCTTAATTTGCTGACTGTGTAAATGCAGGTATTGATGGTGTTAAAATGGATACTTCCCATGAGAAAAGGAAAAAAAAAAAAAAAAGAAATTTAAAAAATATATCCCTGACAGACTACCTGGAGTTTTCTGGTTAATTTTGTCAAGTAGTCGAATGTGTTAGAGTGGGACCTTTTTAAAAGTCTCTTTTGCACTGGCATAAACCTGAGTCAAATAACTAATGGAGTTGCCCCAGAAATATCACAGGATAACACAGGTTTTTGTTGTGGTTGTTCTCTCATTTATGTCAGTTTTCTGTTGACTTCAGGCCATTGATACTGGTTGAGTTACTTGTGCTCAGACCAATACAAGTGAGAAAAGCCATGAGTCCTGATATAAAGGACGACTGGCCAATGTAGACACGCCTCAGTTCATCCTAACTAATGTAAATTGGTGAGTATAGAATTCCTCCAGTTGAATACATTAGAAGTGGTAAGACCCACGGGAATAAGAAATCTGATAGCCAAATAACCTCAAAAGACCAGGCAATAGGAACCATAAGCAACTGTCACACATAACTGATGAATACTTATGGAGACAGATACAGAATCCTTATGCACTGAAAGACTAAGAAAGGCAGGTTCTCTGAGAAAAGGGTAGTTGAATTTACTGTAATTAAACACTGCATTTGTAAAAACACATGGTTTTTGTCAAATGAGCCCTTCCTATGTTAGAAAAAAAAACAGCTGGTCAAACACCTGGATGCAAGATAGTGAAGTGGTAAAGTTTTTGTGTTCTAGTAAATAAAAAATAATAATTATTATAAATTTTCTAAGTCCAGTTCTAAAAATAAGGTAGATATAAATAAATTCCCAGTGGAGAACCAGACTGAGCAAATGCAGTACTTCTACATTATTCTGTGTCAGGGAAATGACAGTTTGCAACTTGTCTTTTTTGTACACCCCTATAGTTAACCTTGCAAGTGATGCCTCCTTAAAGGGGTTTTGTAAGCCATGAGATAATTTTTGTTTGGTTATAATGTGACATCCCAGCTGTAGATCATATGTGCAGTTTTGTTACATGGCTTTTCTTCCACCACCCAAGAGACAACATATACAAAGCATTATTGTCAGAGATCAGTTACTGCAGTCTCTCATGGAAAAAAATAAAAATGCAAGCCTCTGGAATGCAGAGACTAGTTTGTTGAATAGCCACAAATCATTTCAGGTAATTTGGCACCAATTTAATTGCACCCACAAGAATGTCTTCAAAGAAAACAACAAAAAGAAGTAACAAAGGAATTATCCCTACAACCAACCCTGTCAGAATGAGCTGAAGGCAGAGTTTCCATTCATTAAATTATGCTTAGCCTCACTAATACCTTGTCTATCAAATTCCCATACCATGCTGAGTACACCAAAGGGAAACATGTATGTGCTGTTTGGAAGAGGAAACTGACGGAAAGTGATACTTTTCCCACACTTTAGAATAAGAATAAAATCCTTCAGATGAAGGTGTACACTACAACAGTCATCAAAAATGAAGATTATGAAAAGTTGAAATTAAAATCTAGCCAAGGCATTGTCAGTTGATGTCTTTCATTAAAACAAAAAGCATGATAGCAAACATGATATTCGATAACTCTAAGAAGCAATTAATCTGGATTTGTAGTTAAATTTTTGTTAGTTTTTGTTTGTGGGGTTTTTTTTTTCATTTCACAAATTTCTAAATCACTGTGTGTTTGAAAGACTCTGATGGTTACATTAACCTATCATCTCTGAAGTGTTCACATCTATATAGAGGGTGATACATGTCCTGTCAGTAGAATACAAAGCTTTTTGCTGAATAGCAGAAGAATGTGGGAATGGGAAATCCCCCTTGTTTTGCCTCTGGGAAGAATATATTTTTTTAATTTTAAAGAGTGAAACTGAACACAGACTTTTGGAAGATTTGTTCTGAAAGCTGTACTAGGGAGCTGCTGTGAAACTCCATTCAGTTTAAGTGTTTTGGGTTCTCTCCAGTATGATGGAGAAAACTTCCTTCTGGCCTCCCTGCAATGTGTTGACCTAGCTCCTCAAAGGCAGTGCCACAGAAATAATAGATTTCTTTATGAAAAAGTCTTTCCCTCATGAAAGCCATGTTCATGGGTTTCACAGTGAAATTTTCATCATCCATGGAGGAGAGAAGGCCTCCAGGACAAATGCCAGTCAAACTGAGTTGGCATGATTTTTTCCTTAAAATCCGAGCATCATTTTTTTTGTACCTTACCAAAAATTCCTTAAGACAAAATGAAAACGTCCACTCTCCAGTCAGAAGGAGACCACAGGCTGTGTAATAGGCTCGTTGTTCTCAGACTTGCTGTCCATGTCTCCATCTGTGTTTCAAATGGCTGTAGTTTGGCTCTGATTGTTACACACTTTAAAAAAGTGCAACCCGATATGTATTTCCTTTGAGCGTG
Organism: Heliangelus exortis; assembly: GCF_036169615.1. Taxonomy (NCBI): domain Eukaryota; kingdom Metazoa; phylum Chordata; class Aves; order Apodiformes; family Trochilidae; genus Heliangelus; species Heliangelus exortis. The sequence continues at coordinate 19,614,753 of NC_092424.1, read as the reverse complement.
CTTTAGACAGTTTATGTATTCTCTTTGAATGTGCTTTAAACAGTTTGGTCTGGTTTTTTTTATCCTATTCTTTATAATTTGTCTTTTCAGTCAGGCCTATCAGTGACTAGCTACAAAAATATTGCTACAATTATAAACAGAAATTTTCAAATCTCTTCGTGATAAGAATTTTGTTCTATGGAACATTTTCATCCTGAATTTCATATTTTTTTTTTCAAAGGATTTCTTTATGTAGTGGCTGAAAGTGTTGCATGATAGGTGGCAGGAAGAGAGGAGAAAAAAAATAATGACATCTGTGAGATGAAGCATTACATGAATTACCCAGTCTCGTTCGAATTTGAAGTCCATCAGATTGTTAGATCATCCACTAGGAGGTAAATTCCCCATCTTAAAGTTATACCCATACAATGGAGGGCTGTAGTACTTGAGACTTGAGGTGAAAGGGGCTGGGTGTGATTACAAATTGTATTGTAACGTAATATCAGCTTTTCCAGTCAAGTTTTCCAGTGAAAGTTGAGGTTGGATAACGATTTCTTTCCTGTGTGCTGCCCTAAGGATCCATTTTGTTTCTCCAGAGCACCTTGGCAAGAGACTTGCAGATATTTAAAACCCCTAATTAATGCCAGATATTTCACTTCACTTTTATTTTTAAAACATAAAAAAAATTACTAAGCCAAAGAAAAAACAAATATTTTCCATTTGCCATTCATTACAGATGTCAGACAGCCATAAATATAGAAATAGTCAGCTGCAGGTGTAACCTAGTTCTGTTGTGCAATGCACACTCTGTTCCTATAACATTACTAAAAATGGTCTGTCTGGCTAATAAATAGCACTACCATTACATAGTAAAAGGTGAAAATTAATGTGAATGCTGCTGGTGAGTTGGGTATATTAACAAGCTAATCGTGTAGTATTAGTAGTTATAATGGGGAACAACATAAACTTTTAAGAGCTTTTGCAAAAGCTTTCAGTCCTTTCCATGTTGGGAATTTAAAACTGATGCTGTCCTGTAAAGATGTTTCTTTAAATTTAAGAGGAAAAACAGGTAGGAATTTTTAAAATAAAGTCACTGACATCTGCATTAAAAAAAAAAAAAAAAAAAAAAAGTTGTTCCAGGCCACATATATCACTATTATCTCAGATACTCTGCTGGTAAAGCTGTATGGCCTCCATCAAAGTTCTGTCCCATTATTGATAACCTTTGATAGGTAACTGATGGAGAACTGATAACCCCGTACTGATAGCAAAACTTTTCCCACACCCAGAGTAAAAAGAGAGTGCAGTCTAAAATGGCAACGAGTAAAGGGAGACAATAAACAAACAAAAGACTAATTGATTTCTTCTACCTAGACACATAGCTTTGTCTGACCAACAGCTCATCTGGCCCCAAGTGCTTTCACTGATGTGAAAAAATTAGGAAAAATTTAAGACTAGACCACGTAACCTGTGTTCCTCCCTGGAATTTTCTTCTAGATTGTGTCAGCAGTTGAAGAATTTTCTGAAATAGATTTGTCTTGGCCACTGTTGGTAAGAACAAGTAACAGATCTGTCATCTCCCACTTGTCTAATCCTTCCCTGTATCTACTTTGGTCTCTCCGGTGTCAGTGTCAGTACCACAGTTTAACCCTGTGCTCTGCAAAATGCAGCATGCTCAGAGTCACAGCCTTTGCCAGGGTGGTTCCTGGAGCCCATTTGTGTCTCCTAAAAGAAGGACCCTTGTGTACAGTTCTAGAACAGCTTCCTCTCTACCCTGCACATCTGTGGAGGAATCAAATGCAATGTGGCCAAGATGGCAAGTAGTATTATGGGAATTTGCCTAATTAATAACATATTTTGTGGGCTGATTATAGTTCATTTAAATGTACTTACTCCTCCTTTATATCATCTTCCCATTTTTTTAGTTTTATTCTGCAGAAAAATCACTGAAGAATGCACCTTTAAAGACCAACCGTTATGTTTGGCAATTCTTTATTATGTTCCTGTGCCTCAACAATATAGTTGATCTGAACTGTATTTCTAGGAGATAAGTAGACTAAAAGAAAACTCATTGGAAAGGTTTCTGTTTAATGCATTGGTTAATAACTCACATCAGAGTGTTAAATTAAAACATAAATGTCAATTAACTAGAAAAGTGAGTCTGCTCTCAGATCTCATGCTGTGAGTTCCTGTGGAAAACTTCACAATGATGAGACATTCCTAACCTGCCCAAACCAGAGCACACTGAATAACTGATGATAATTTTATTCTATCCTATACTTCAGAAATAATATCAGTGAAAATTTTCTCTTTCCCTAAGTCAGGTGCCTATAACAGCATTCTTAACTGCAGTCTATCAAGTACTGTGATTAGATGTGGGATGTGGTAAAGAAGGGAAGGAGAAGGGAATTGAGTTATTACATATTTGTAAACTAATGCTAAATTGTGATCTCGGTGAAGTTAATCTCTAAGCTAGGAGTTCAGAAGGAGCTGAATAAACTCTGAAGATGTTTTGTTACCTCTTGCACTTGTGACCAGCAAGTGAAGAGGAAAGTTTAAAAATGTATTGTCTCCAGTCTTTCTGCAGCTTTGAAACACCTTGGTTTGATTGGGAGCACTGGTGCCCAAGATCCATCGACTGTTTCCAGGTGTGGGGTCAGAAGACATGGATGCAAGTTGAGACTGAGGACCCGGCAGGTTAGTCTTCCCTTGTGCATGTGTTTGGGTGAGGTTTGGTTCTTAAAGGCTTTAAACAAGTGGATGAGGAGGCAGTGGTGGCAACAGCATTTTCCGTGCCTACTTTGGCACCCACTAAGAAAGGCAATGTGATGCAGAGTACAATTAGCTGTCTGTGGGTTTAACAGTTGCTTTGGGAATGGCTGTGATTTTATAAGGCAGCTCCACTAAACCACACGAAACTGCTCTTGGTGGTCTCTGCTTTGAGTAGCACTGTAAAACTCTTGAATTTCCATGGTTACTTATAGCATGCTCACCCATGAAACCTAAGTGAAATGCTACAAGGAGGTACCCTGGAAATAAAGGACAGGTGCCACAGGGAGACAGGTCTAGAAGTGCCCCAGAGGGGCAAAATCCAGTAGGAACTTCAACTTCTTGCAGTATTTTCTCTGGTGTCTGAGTTGAACCAGCAGTTTTTCAAGAAAGCAGGTTGCAGGGAAATGGCTAGTTGCTTTGCAGTGCTAATGCTCCCCTAAGGTAAAAATTTTAAGATTTCCCATACCTGCTCAAAACGTAAGTGTGTGTGAAATGTTATTGAAGAGAATGACACGGAACCAAAATGGCTTGGAATTATGGAAGAGGGAGAAAGAAAGCAAAGAGGTGTCAGTGCTTAAATACATCCTCGTATTCTGGAGGAATTCTGTGACTATATTTTTAACAGTCACAGAAACAATTTAGTGCTCTATTTAGGAAGGGAAGTAGCTATAAAACATTGCTAGGTGAGTTCATAATTCCTACAAAGTGTACATAAGAGTTCTCACTGTCCTAAACAAACTTCCTCTCTAGATATCTGTGTTTTCCAGAACTGGTTCTTCCAACTTCAGTCTTTGGTTATAATTGAAATGGCAGAGAACACCCCAGGGAAAACACCATTGTTGTATCTGTATGAATTATAAGGTGTTTTTAGACTCCTTTAAGAAATAGGTGCTGACTGGCTTGAAAATAAGAGGTGAAAATAAACACAAGTATTGTTGTTAAGTTAGATAGATGGCTTTTGCAAAAACCTGTGTTAGATGATAGCTATGTGAACAGTGAGTGAACAGTGTGATCCATTCTCACGGATGTGTCATCTTCACATTCTTTGTTTTTCCAGAAGAGAAGTTTAACCTAGTCTGCCATAGGGGAAAAAAGGAATAAGTTGAGACTGAAATAGTATTTTCTAAAACACATTAGTGAAAACAGAAACAGGAAATAGGAAAGTGGGAAAGAAATGGGGTCATTTAAAAAGCCACAAAGCAATAAAAGGAGTGAAAGGGAAAATGAAAAGAGGTAGCACAGTGAAAGACCTGATGAGCAGGTAAGATGAAGTAGCAATCTGAAAGTCTGAAAGTGAAATGTGGATACCAGCAGCAGCTCCTACTGAGGATATCCCCATCAAGTACAGCAGGCATGGTATGGGCACTGACATCCCTAAATCATTCTGCCATTCTAACCTTGGCTTCCAGCACTTGCAGTGTTTACCCTTACTAAGGTATGTTTCACAGAACAAATGGGCAGCTGGCCATTCTGCTTTGTATGGCTGCAGAGGGTTATAAACAATCCTAATACTTGATATTTTGGCTGTGTGTGGGAGACCCAGGTCTGTAGTAACAAGGTGTGTCAATCTGAACCAGACAGCAAGCTATCAGATGTAGGCAGCCAGATGTAGGTAAAATGCAGTCTTTTGCCTCTATTTTAAAGCTCAAATTTCGTGTAAGAAATCTAACACTGGTGTGGTCACTGCTTCAAATTATTTTCTGTAGGTTGTTTTAATGAGCAACATTTTAAAACCCAAATTGCCAGTTCTGCATTGAATGGGAGCTGGGGAGCAAATTTCATGCTGAAGCAAAGTACATTGCAGTTAGACTCTTGCCCAGGAGTGGTGAGGACAGACAGTGGGGTCCAGCAGTGGCTGCTTCTCCTGGCATAGGTGGAACCAAGAGTCTTCATGAGAGCTACAGCATCACACATGCAGCCTGAGGACTCCTTTTGCTGAATATTTGTTGCCTTTGACTTCCAAGTGACAGTGGCCCAGAGAAGGATAGTTTTTATAGGTCTAAACTATAGGTCTAAATTAAGTCTTCTGCTTTAATAATCAGTCAAATTTGAAAGTCTCTTTTTTTCTCTTAGATTTTTCCCTTCAAACAGATTTAGAAGACTTGAGCTCATGGGACACTGTTTCCAGGCTCTGGCAGTCAGGAGAAGCATCAACCCCACAAAGCTCAGCCCTTGTAACAGTAGGTGAAGCCTCTTGATCAGTAGTGGGGAAATACATAGGAGACTGAAACCTTTTTTTTCCTTGGGCCAAAAGGAAATCTCCATCCACAGCATCTGGAGTGTTTCTCCTGCCCAACCCAAACATCATAAAGGTGTGAAGGCTAAAATAAGAAACACCTACCACAGTTCCAGCAGCCAAAGCAAACAGAAAAGAGGTCAGTAGTTATGGCTCAAACAGTTTGTTCCTCAGTCCTTTTCATGTTTCACTGGCATCCTCACAGACACTGGCCCATGTATATAGCAAACCCCAAATGGGTTTTAAAACCAACCTAGAAAAGAAAAACAAAAGTCTTGGGGATCAGACAACTGCTTGGTCTTAGATTCTGTACTACCTTAACATGTTTAGCTTTTCTTGTTGCTATTTTCTATGTGTGTTTAATTTGGTAGAGGAAGTTGGGTTTTGCTTCATCCTTTCCTATTCTTTTGTCTGACTTTCCCAAACTGCCAAACAAGAAGTCAGATAATCAGTTTTATTTTACTCTATTTTATAGACCACTGAGTGAAGCTATAAAAATTAAATTAATTTTGGCTTCTCATTTTAATGCTAAAAGATAAACCAACCAGAATTAATGTGGGCAATTATGTGACTTTTCCAGCAGCATCATAATTATCAGGTAGAGTATTATACTTCTGCTTGATTAAATATCTCAAATTTACTGTCATTCATTATTTTCTGAGGAAATGTTGAAAACAAATGGATTCTGTCTTGACTGTTCTCTCAGCATTTCTAGCAGTAGCTTCTTTACTACGTTTGCATCTAAAAAAAATACAGGAAGCTGAAGACTATTTGTATTAACTTAGAACAGTAGAAAGATGATGTTTGCTGACTTGTCTACTTGAATTAAAAAACCTGAATTTAAAAAAAACTTGAATAAAAAGTGAGATCTACTTGGCAACTGTCGGCAAACCACATAAAGTCTATCTATGTGCTTGTTGCCTCAGAGAATCAAATGCATTCAGAAGAAAAAAGTGGTTTCTCACAGAAAGGCTAAAGGTGCAGCATCAAACCACTGTCTTCTATCCCTGTCTGCTCATACCTACAGACATGTGCATGGAGGACATTCCTTGCTGCTTGTATGTATTATTAGAGCCCCTGACAGCAGTGCAGTTTCTCTAAAAATGACTTCTCAAATATAATTCAGGTACTAGGTACCTCATTGTTTGCATTTCACATTTATCTCCAAGTTCAAAGATCACTACTGTGCATACAAGCCTTTGAAAAGAAGTCAGCATGTTTGCCTCATTGTATTTATTTCACTAACAAAAACAGCACCCAGATTGCATTTGGGTGCAGGTTTGGAAGCAGGAAGTTTCCTTCAATTTTATTTCACTTGGCTAAACTAAAAGTAATCCTGCACATTCCCCTGGCTTTGAACTCTGTATGGAGCTGTAAAAACCATGCTTTATTTTAAAAGATCCTTGCTCTCAGACACAAAATTTTTTGTGCGTGTTGGCATCTCACACCATTAACTACTGAGCTCTGCAGGGCCGATCCAGGAAAGCATTCATGTAAATGTTTGATTTCAGGTCCTGTTGAGGGCCAGCTCCTGAAAATCTAAAGCTAATCTCACATTCAGCTACTTTATTGGACTGAGACCAGGGCATGAGGTCTCGGAGGTGAACGTGGCGGTGCAGTGCTGACAAACATCCGCACCTGGCAATGGGACTGGCTCCGCTTCCAGGCTCTGGGCTCCACTCGGCTATTTTAGGACAGGTTAGGGACCAGTACTGGAAGGGGAGGGGTTGTCATGTGAAAAAAGGTCAGAAGTTTGCCTGCTTCCTCAAACCAGCAAAATCTGTTTTTAATCCGTGAAAGCATACCAAAACACCCCTCTTGGAGAAAAAGGTATGTATTTTTCCTGACGACTGTTTTCCCCGGTGGCAAGTTTCTCATTCAAAATTATGTCCATGGCTTTGTTTATGGGACTTTACAGATGGATTTGCATGGGTTAGCGAGGGGAACGAACACTCCCATACACAGAAACACACAACCCATTAAAGCACACAAGGCTTTGGTGGTTCCCCTCCCCAGCTGCTACTAAGTTTATTTGCAGGCTGCAGCCTGGAAAAGGGGCTGTGGCCCAGCTGCACCCCGTATGTGGGAACTCATTTCCCTCATAGCCGCAGGAGTGTGGATTCAGCAGGCCCTCCCCTCACCTCCTCCTCTCAGATCCCCCTCCATGCTGACCCCATTGGAGCCAGAGCTGAGGCCACCGAGCTCTGCGGTGTCACTGACCTGGGGGGTGGATGCCAGGACCGGGTTGCACTGCTGCTGGTTCTCCAGCCATTCCCTCCTTCTCCAGCATAGCAGTGGGGTTAAAGAGCATGGAAAAGCTTGTGTGGGCCCCTCTGCCTGAGGCAAACTTCACCCCAAGAGCAAACCCAGCCTCATGCTGGATGGTGGGCCGGGAGATCAAAGGGGGCAAATGCTGTGCTGCTGCACCACGTCTGCTGGGGCTGAGCCTTCCCTTCTTCAGCCGCAAAGCTCATGCTGGCTGCGTGACTGTGGGTATCAGGGGGATGTCATGAGTAAGCAGATCAATGAAAAATCAAAGGGTAATATTGAAACAGAAGCAGAGAAAGGAGGTGGGATTGCTTAGATTAGACCTCGCTCCTATATTGTCTTTTACAAGGGAGGAAAAAGTTTCTTTCTATATTTTGAGCCTGCCTGGAAGATGTTGGGAAGGGCTGTCCTTGAGCGGTGAGGGCAAAGGCATCTTCTATTCTAAATCTTTGTTAAAGGGAAAAGGACAAGCATAGGAGGATAGAAAAAAAGAAAAAAATTAAAACTAGCTAACTTAGCTGCAAGCAAAAGCATTTGTGAAGAGGTTGGTCCTGAGAAGAACACAGGCTCTGAGTTTTCTGGGGCTCTTATTTACTGAGAATAATCATTTTAACAGGTAGAAATTCTTTGGCTTAAGTGAATAATTAAGCTAATGAACGACAACACCTTTAAACAAATGGTTGTGTAGGAAGTACATGCAGGACAAACATCAGCAAGAAACCTAACTCTAACTTAAAAAGTTTTAGGAAAGCTGAGGTGGAGCTTTTCATCAGAGAGGATAGTGATAGGACAGGGGTTGATGCTTTTAAACTGAAAAAGGGTAGATTTAGGTTTGATACTAGGAAAAAATACTTCACCATGAGGTTAGTAAGATGCTGGAGTAGGTTTCCTAGGGAGGTTGTTGATGCCCCATCCCTGGAAGTGTTTAGGGACAGGTTGGATAACACCTTGTGCAACCTGGTCTAGTGGGTGGTGTCCCTGCCTATGCCAGGGGGTTGGATCTATCTGAGGCTTAGCTGAATAGCTGAGTCCCAAGGCCACCTCTGCCCAAAGTGTGAAGTGGTGTTTGAAATAAGCAGTGACCTCTGGAGTGACAGTCACACACTCAAAAAGAGAAGAGTGATGGTCACACTTATGGCTTTAAGCCTCAGGTTTGTTTTGTAACATTAACTTCCTTAAGGTGTTTTGGTTGTGTTTTTTTAAAAAAGAAATTTCTTTGTTTTTTTCATCTCAATTTTTGTCTCAAGAAAGTTACTTTTTTCCAATATATATATATATATATATATATATATATATACATATATTATTTTTTGTATAATTTATGCTATGTTTTAAATTTGGCAAAGTGTTTTACTTTTCTTAAGTGAGTGCTGAAGGGAACTGCTGCTGTGGCCCCAGGTTCCACATCTTACCCATGGCATTTTCCAGGGAGGGGCAAGCCCCTCTCCCACTGTTGTCTCAGTGTTTTGGTATTCTGAAGAGAGCTCCACAGAGATCCATTTATAACTCCCGAATCTTGACATTTGGATGTGGTAACTGGTGGGTTAGGCTGTTGTTTTGGGCAGCTGGAGAAAGGCTGGTGAATTTGCAGAGAGGAGGGGGCTTTCTGCCACACCAGTGGTACTCGTGGGGAACACACCTCACTTCTCTCCTACCTGCAGCTTGGTGGCAACCTTAGTACCCCCAGTTCCTCCATCCTGCCTGGCCACTGTTCCTCATCACCTTAAAGATAAAAATACTGAGTATTTATGAAGGATTTGACATCATCATGTGACTTTTATTTCCCAAGAACAGATGAAAAGGGGATGGTTTACTTCAGACTCTGGGAGTTTTGCCTTTAAATAACCATCTGTAATACCCACCCCCTTTGCCATAACAGACCAAGGATTAGTCCTCCCCTGGTCTCCGGAGGGAAACCCCTTATTCACTCTGGTATTAGCCACTACTTTAGTTATTTCTTTTCCATGGCTATTAGTACTGAATGAAACTTTGTTTCTGGGGGTAAGAGAGAGGAAAGGTGGTTTTAGTATTGGCACTAATTATGTATTTTGCCTCAAGCCACTGACACAAACATGTATTTGCTCAAGGGTCACCAGAGAAGTGGTTGAGAGCTTCTACAGGTTTTAACTGGAACATGATTCACCTTCATATTCAAGAATTCAGATGATTTGCTTATCAGAACAAGTAAAGCCTTAAAATATTAAAATTTGAAACTAATGGAGGGTAGGGAGTGTGGGGGGAGAAGGCTTCTTGTGGTATTTACAAAAAGTTTTGGTCACAGCAAAAATTCCAGGAAAGCTACTTCCTCTTATAATTTTACCACTTCTCTGTTAGATTTAGGAACGAAAAGCAAAGGAAGAACCTTAAAACTTTTGGCTTTTAATTCAAAAGGTCAAAACTAAGTAATTTGGCTGTCTATTCACTATAGATGAAAGTGCTACCAAGGTATAGCATATTAACTTCAGCCAGCTAACTTGTGTGACTGGTACAAATTTGTGTTTGTAGGAGTCCACCTCAAATAAATACTTGCATTTTTTGTAGTGCTGATGGAGTCAAAATGACTTCTTTGCCTCTGCTGTATGTATCTTGGAGCTGGATTTTTCTGAAGTCTATGGAAGCTTGTTACCTTGTTAAAAGCCCAGCTTTCATTAAACCCACACCTGAAGGGTAAGTAAATGAATCCAGAATTTTACATATGTGAAATTCTGTGTCTGTGCTTTTCATGGATTTATGCCAACTAGATTCCACATTTAAAGAGGCATTGTGATAACCTTAACCACAGTGTGGCTACACTAAACCTCAAAGATCTTGTTCCTAGAGGCACTGCTCTTTGAAGTGGCACCACTGACAGTTTTAGCTACTGTAGGTATTTATGAGGTACGAAATGATAAAGTAAATAGGCATAAAATGTTATTTTAGCAGCATATAGGCACTGCTGGCCTGGATTATATTCTTGCATTCCAAGCATTTGTTTGCTCAATTTGAGTTTTGTTTTCTCTCAGCTCTTTCCTTTTTTCCTTTTCTCTTTTTCTCTATGAACCTGACCTGAAGAAACATAGAAGCAGTGTTTGCCAACCACAGCAGAAAATCTCTAAAAGCTCAGATGTGTATATTTGCTATGAATTGAACTTATAGCTCTTAACTAATACTGTGTGTTTAGCTTGTTTACTCACCAGGGTAGTTGAAGCATTTTCTGTGTATTTTTGACATTTCTTCCAGTGTGCTGCTTTGTTTATTGGTGAATTATTAATGATACTTGTGATTTATTACTGTCACTTCATTAGATTATGTGCAAATCGGTGACAAAGCACTATGTGGATCATGCCTTGTTAGTCATAAAAGCATTCAAGAATCCATGAAAATCAGTTAAGCTTGAATCTATTGAATGAAAGAGCATAGTGCTGTCTATTGATCAGAAGCCTTTAGATATATCATGAATAGTAGCACTTGAGACACTGTCAGATAGTGTTTTCCTTTGGATCTGATAAATTATACTCTTTTGTATTAGTGGTTCAAGATTTGACATAAACCACTCTTGTATTGGTGTTTCTTTGAGCTCTAGTGCTGTGGTGAACTTACATGGCCAAGGCAGATAAATGTCATTAGAAAACCTGATATTTTCTGTTTCAACACATATATAGCCATGGAGTTAATGCTGATCTCACTTTTATGTGTGGGAGATGATTGAGAGCCTGCAAAAAGTTTTCAAAATAGATCCTCAGCTTGTGTGCATGTGCATGATGTACACACTCTGTCTCTTATGTGAGTAACACAGATTTGCACTGTAGCTATCTAATTCATTGATACAGCAGTTATTCTGAATTTCTTGTTAAACAGGCAGTGTGTAAAAGTGCTAACTTGTTGACTTGAAGGGTACTTGGTTTCTGTTTGCAGTCAGAACCTGATTTCTTCCTGCTTTGCGGTTTGCACAGGTACTTGCACAAAACCAGAGCTAGGTTGTAAGTAAAAAATTACAACCTTTTATTGGATAAAGTTGCAGTCAGAGCTTGTGCTGCAGCAGACCCCAAGTGATCAGTGTCATCCTCTGAAGGATATTGCCAGTACTACCAATAGTCAAAAGCTTTGGAGGAACTTGTGTTCACTGGGATATTCCTCAGAAAGCTGCTCTCTCTCTCCTCCTCTCCTCTTCCTTTTAAGAAAAAATTAAATAATGAGAAGAATGAACCCAGTAGCTTATTTTACTAACAGGATTAGAGGCAATAAAATTCCAGGAGCTTTGCCTGGATGTTGATTTTCTAGTGCTGCCTTCAGTGTTTGCTCAGGTTGACTGTGTTGGATTCAGTTCCTCTCAAATGAGCCTGATAGTAGCCATTACTTCTTGGGACTGGCTTGGCAGTACAAGAGAACTGTGATAAAAGTTTGAACATCAGCAGTACCCTGGCACATCAAATAAGTAAAAGGTTCCCTCTAACTCAAGCTTAAGATTTCTTTTAGACGGTGCTTGTGGTTGCAGGCAAAATCCTGTCACGTTTAAATGTAACATTGAGGGCAAGAGTGGTGTTTGGTAAAATCTTTGACCCATTTTTTTCTGCCTTTCAAACACACAACTATTCAGTCCCCTACTCCTCTCAAGTACAACACTGTTACTAAGTCTGAGAGCTGAATTTAAAAAGATATGAAGATAATGAGAAATGCTGTAGTAAGCAGACTACAGAGTCCTGGGGACAAGGGAAATGAAGCAATTATGAGCCTCTACTTGAAGCCACTATTTCTCAGGCTCTCTGAAACATCTGTTTGGCAACTGACTCTGAAGACCCCAGTTGTATCAGTTCTTCCAGAAAAAAAAAAATCTCAGTAAGTTAACCACTGGTGACAATTTCAGCTCACAGATAAAAACTGTTTGCTAAGGTGTGTGTACTGTGCCTTGTCTGTTGGTTTAGCTGCTCATGTCAGGCCAGAAGGCCTGCAATTAATATTCTTACCTTCTCAGTCTTTTGATTTACTTCTGTATGAATTAACACAATTAGTTCCCATCTTAAGCTGGTTCGAAAGCTCTCTTGGCAACACTGTAACACAGTGACCACCTAAATAGTAAATGAAAACATAACTAAAAAGAGTCAAAGCTTAGCAACATCTGCAGTACATTAAGAAAGGTTTGGGAGCTCTAGCACATGACCCAAGCACCCAGCATCCTTGCAGAATGTCTTTTACTGCAGCCTGGTTTTGCTCTGGTCTTTCTCAGAGTTGCCTAAAGGGCAAGTAGTCTGCAATGACTGAATTAAGGGATCTGACAGAATGGATATGGAAGGGAGAAGTGATCACCATCTCAAATATCTATTTTCTATGTAAATTTTTAAATAAAACAAGTCTAGGTCATAATAAATGGTGGGGTTTTTTTATTTTACAAAGGCAACTATAATTAAGTTATAGAATTACTGAAGTCTGACTGAAAATTTCTAGCTACAAAATATTTTGAGGTTAAAGCAAATAATCTCTTGTGAGTGTGTAGCAATGTTGATTAAAAGCTTTCCCTGCCTGCTGTCATTATCAAAAAGCAAGCCAAATCTCAGTCTCTGCACTACAAATTTCATTCCATCATTTGAATGTAGAATCTCATATTCTGGTGAACAATACTAAATATTGTCAACACCCAGATGAGTCAAATAATGATCCCCTTAATAATGTTAAGATGAAAAATGAGAAATTCATAGTATGCCTTTCCATAGAAAACAGATAATCTGGGCTGAAAGTTCAATCAGAAAAGTGTTCTGTTAGTTTGCTTGCAATCTTCAAGGTGCTGTCCAGTTTTCTTTCTGCCTACCTCTGTAATAATATATCCTCACCTAGCCAGAAAAACCTCATCTCAGTGACCATTTCAGAGAAACCATGTGTATGCAGTCCCTCTCATTTATATGGGCCATATTGTTCTGTTTCTTCACATCCCATTTAAAGACTCAGTTCATCCGTGCTGGCCAGAGACTGTGAGGGGCAATAACAAGGGGTGGGCATTATTCTCTCCCTATTGAGTAAAATCCTACTCTGTGGCCTGTGCGGGAGGAAATAATACCAAAGGAAACCAAATGGGAAAAAAGAAAAAAAAAGAAAAAAAAAAAGGAGAGAAAAGAAACAAAGAGCTTCCCTTCTCTTTTTTTCCCCCCCAGTAAATTGTCTTTTTTATATCCTCCCTCAGTTTCCACACCCCAGGTCTTAAGGTATTCAGCTAGTGGTGTGCCTGTTGTTACCTGCTCTGTGTGACTTCGGCCTTAGAATGAAATTGAAACTCAAAAGGCTTTGTGAAGTTGGGACAGGGCTGCCACTGTTACCACTATTACAAGACCTAGCCGGTTGCTGGTACTTGGCTAATTATAAATAATAGCAATAATGACAAAAGAGATGACAGAATTGAACACAGCTCTATGCCTAGTATAGCATGGACAGTAAAAGATTCTAATGTAGCCACTTTTGTAGCTGTTAGGAGATCAGCAATAGCCAAGTAAATTTACTTTACTGTTTCACTCAGGGAAAAAGGATACACACAGACATATAGCTTAAAAAGATGATTTATTAGTCAGAGACCTGCAGTATAACCTGATGTGGCACAAAAGCAATATTTTCTATTAATACACTATTTTCAGCTTAGGGATAGCAAATACAAATGTGTTTTTTCTCTACTGAAGGACTGTTATTAAAGGAAAATACACTAGAAATTGGAGTAATGCTTCCTGAGAACCAGGATGATGCACTTCATATTTTGTAGGATATATCTTTTCTTAGTTCCTGGCTTGGGGATGGATAAAAGCCTGACAATCCTACCCTGGGGTTAGCCAAAACAAGGCTCTTCCAAATTGCTCTGTCCTCCTGTCCCTTTTACTGGTTGTGCTTCACACATGCTGCTTTTTATTCAGGGGTCTTTCTTGGGTCCCAGCTTTTCAGAAGGTGTGAAGATAATTCCTGGAGGGATTCTGCTAGACTGTCAGTGAATTAGCACTCTTCCTCTTCTTAGTAAAAACAACAATAATAATAATGGTTTTGGTTTTATTGTTTGGTTCCAATAATATTGCAAAGTGAAAGTAGAATCTTGATCCTAACCTTCACTTCCCCAGGACTAGACTAAAGAGAAGACTCTTACCATTGTTGCTGTGAAAATCTCTCAGCACCAGCTCAATTTGGTTAAGAAAAGAGGGTAAAAGAGTGAATAGGCTTGATTTCCTTAAGCAGTTTAGCACACTGCTGATCACAGAAGTTTTTTTTTAAAAAAGCTAACTAATATTCAAGTAGGTAACAAACCCGCCTTTGTGAAATGGGATTTTCTTTGTATAGTACCAAGAAATAGCTCCATCCATAAAACATTTGCATGAGACATGAGACTGTAAAGGATTTACTGAATCTTTGAATCCAGATCTTGCTATTGTGAGACTACATTAGTAAAAATGTATTAGTAATGTAATTTGTATATATTCTACATGAACCCATGAAATTTCATCTTAAAATTAGCATTACTCTTGTGCTCTGTTTCAGCATCCTGCTTTACTGAAGGTTAGATGCAACCATATCATTCAGTGTCTGTCACAGTGAACATTTAAAATGTTTTTCTAGGTTTTTGAACACAGAGAAAAACACAAGCACAAGGTAACCATGACACAAAGTAACTACTACATCCATTAGAAAAGATATTTCTATGTTGCCACTGGAAGAGGGGGTGCAATCTTCAGACACCCATGTCAGTATTTTGGGTAAAAGCATTTTTATCAAAAAGTAAAACTAGGAGTGAGCTTTGTTTGATAGATTTTTTTATTTTTTCAACTTGCAAGTTCCAAAAAGGAGTCTAAGTGAGTGCTATAATTTATTTTGTAAGACGACTGGAGGTTGTATATTACAAAACTAAACAAACTAACCAGAAAGCCCTGGGATTAAGCAGATGAAAAAACCCATTCCAGATGGAAAAGAGCTCAAGAGCCAGAGCTGCCCAGAGTCCAGAATGCTCTGTCAAATTTAGGTTATATTAGTATGGTCTTGAAACAGGGGTTTGGAAAAGGGGCAGAGTTAAGACAGCAGTTAAACTGTGTTTGACAGGCTAAATGGAATACATTTCCTAGCTCCAAATGGCTGCACAGTGCTCCTTTAATGGGTGTTTTGCTCAAAGCGTAATGAGAAGAGAAGTGAAGAAGGAAAATTATTTCATTTGTCCCCCTATAATCAATCACTTCCAGGAAAAGAAGTCTTTCATGATTTTCCAGCAGCACTAGAGGTTGTTATATATATTAGTTAGCTGCACAAATTGCCTTATGAAAGAAGAAATTAAAAGTTCTTAGAGAATCAAGTAAAATGCACAAGTAAATAAAGTAAAAGTAATCTGTAAATTTATAACTATTCTTAATCATTTTGCTGTCTTTACCTCCATGCATGGATTTTTTTTAATTGTCTCTAAACAGCTGATAGCCCTAAAGCATGAAAGCAATAGAAAGGATTGAAAAGCCTCAAAAGGGAACAGATTTTTTTTCATCTGGCAACATGTCCAGCCCAAGACCCATAAAGGCCTTTCCTGAAACATTAGGATTGCAAAAGCTTACCAAGTTTTGCCAGATTACTTGCTTCTGATGGAAATTCCCTAATGGAACTGGTGGTTTCTGGACAGTGATACAAGCAATTGCACAAGGTGGTGGTAGGCAAATAATTTAAAAGTACTCTGCACAACTATAACGTCCAAATATTCTGAATTTGGACACAATCTCTATTGTGTTACCTAGACACGAGAATATTAGCACTCAAATTTAAACAGCAGGAAAGCTGGAATCATATGGAAGCCAATCATGTTCCCATTGAATTCAACACTATAATGCCTGGAGACTGTCTTTGGTATACAGGGTGCATGACCAAATCCAGGATGGTAAGGATTCAAGATTCCTTGACTTTGTTCACTTTAAAAGGTGGAGAAATTGTCCTTTATTTTTATACCCGTGCTGAAGGGTTTGAAAGCCACTTTATTCAGGAAACAGAATGGATTCAGTGCTTCTACCTTTCCTAGGCTCTCCAGGGACTTGGACAGAGGAAAAAATAATTAGCCCAAACTGGTCTCATCAAGTCAAAAAAAAAAAAAAAAAAAAAAAAGAGATGGTCCATGAACCAG
This sequence comes from Heliangelus exortis, assembly GCF_036169615.1. Lineage (NCBI taxonomy): Eukaryota > Metazoa > Chordata > Aves > Apodiformes > Trochilidae > Heliangelus > Heliangelus exortis. The sequence goes on along the minus strand of NC_092424.1, from coordinate 19,598,410 downwards.
GTAAAAGCAGGAAGTTGGTGAGTGCACTCATTTTTAGCTTCCAGGAATCATTTGACATCCGGGAATTTCCTACAGGCAATAATGTGTCTAAATGCAAACTGATATTTAGCAAAGACTCTCTGGGAGGCCCCCTGCACAGATTAATATCGGGTAAATTTGTTATTGAAGGAGCAGTGAATGGAGCCTCAGCTGTGGTCCTGAACATGCCTACACAGTGCTCTCCCGTCTTGCAGACATCAGGAAAAGTCTTCTCATGTCACATTGTTCTCCTTTCAGTGCCACCTGAATCAGTCTGTTATCTTGGAAAAGCCTGGGTTCTTTAAAATAGTAAGTCAGGTCAGAAGCAGATAGCACTGAAGTGTAGGTTTAGGTATTATGTAGCTGCGTGTCAGTTTTACAGACTTAATCCGTCAGTTTTAACTGGGCTTTTTGATTTCACCTAAAGAAGAATGCAACCAAATTCTTCCAACCCCGTCTAATTCCCCTTTCTGCTTGCAGCCTCACTTTATGTTTCTTATAACAAAAAGGCTTTTAAAGTTGATAAATGGCTGCAAAGATTTTGCTTTTACTTTGTTGCTTTGCTGTTTATTTAACCAAGAGCAGTCCTTTTAGTCCTGACCTCAGCCTTGTCAAATAGACTGTGTTTGTCAAACTGCTCCTGCTCCCATTAACTCCTAGCTGTTTCGATTGTCACGTTTGATGAATGGCCCAAATCCTGCTAGCATCATTAAAAGCAGGGATACTGAGGGAAGTATTATGTTATACTGAGTCCAAATACACACCATAAATAGGAAAATGCCAAGAGAAGAAAATCTTTTATTACATAAAGGAAATTGCAAGTGGTTTAAAACTAATCTCTTTTAATGCCATCTTTCATACATGTAGGAGACAAGAAAAAGCCCCTCAGGTTGCATGGCTGGTATTATCTCTTTATGGTCAGAAGACATTACTAGCTTTAAACCCCTGTTTATACAGAACTCACGTGAGCATTTGGGTGTGCTTGGGGGAAGAGGCCAGTTTAGTGTGAATAACATCAACAGAACCCTTCCCACAGTGCTCTGACAGTCCAGAGGGTCCGTCCCTTCCTCAGTCAGAGCCTGCAGTTTCTGCAAGCCGTGCAGCACAATTATCACACATTATTTCCCCTTCCCAGACCAGGGGAAGGGCACAGTGCTGGGCATCCTGTACCTGCCCAGCGATGCCCTGGGCTCTGCCCTCCTGAGCAGCCATCACAGCTGAGGTTTGTTTCACCACCTGAGGGTAAAAGCTGCTGGAGTTCGGGCTTGCCAGGGTCTGGCAGAGCTCAGTTCTCTGGTTCCACTCAAGCTTGTGTCTCAGTTTATGTTGTCTGGTGCTCTTGTCTGCCCTTTGCCGTACTTACAGAACAGTTAAGTGCAAGCCAGAAGCAGTGTTCAGGATGGGTGCTGGGAAGTTGGGTAATGGCTTCAACAGACAAAAAAGAATTGTTTCTGTTTTGTTGGATTCTGTGGATTTGTTTTTTTTAACTGTTGAAGTCTGCCTAAGGACCAGATAACTAATGTTTGGATAATTTTTTACATTCTTGAGGCAGATAAAATTATTCAGCTCAGTATACAGATGCATTTAAATATCCAAAATTACACACTTCTAGGCTGGTGGCATTACTATGTTTATTAGGCTCAGGCAGAGTTGCTGGAAGGTTTTTTATTCTTTTGCTTTAAAAAAGACCCCAGTAACTCTAACTATATGTGCATATACATATAGGTTGGTTCTAGTATTCCTGAGTGTTACTCATCTGGAATTTTCATCATGAATAAGTACACTGTATTTTCTGTGGAGGCTGATACAAACCATTACAATGAGGACAGCAGGCAAACTGTTAAAACAATTTTGAAATGGCATTGGAAGGAGGCCCTCAGAGTTTATATTTTCCCAAGCTACAGCATCACAACATGGCTTTTTTCCTTACTAGAAGACAGAAAGGTTTTCTTGATCTCAGTCTTTTATAAAACACAGGGAAAGCAAAATAACTTGTGTCAGAAACTCTTATCAGCTGGAGTTTGCCTTCAGTGGGTGTAACTGCCTGGCTGCTTGAGTGCAAGCAGTGGCAGACACTGTCTTCTTGCTATCATAGCTAACTCAAACTCCAGTTTTTGCAATATCAGTTTGAGAAAGATGATGTAAGGTGTCAGTTACTGAGCTTGAGGCTTTGTTACCGCAAATTAATGATTTGTGCCAGGGCCAAAGCAGGAATATGAAGTTTTAATTAGGACCATTAATAGCTAATGGATTCTCTTAAGCTCTTTTTGCCTTTCTTAGAAGCTGTAAGCAGCAGAGTGCAGCCAGAGGTGGGCTGTGGCTTTCCAGAGGGTTATGGCTGCCAGGAAGGACAGGAGGGGAGGCACCAAGCTCCACAGAAGCCGTGCTCCTGCTGACTGTGCTGGATGATGCTCTCAGGCACATGGCTGATTCTGGGGGGGCTCTACACAGGGAGAGGGGTTGGACTTGATGATCTTGATGGGTTCCTTCCACCTCCATAATTCTGTGATTCAATGATTGATTCTGTGATTATGATTCCATGATTCTATGATTAATTCTATGATTCTATGATTGATTCTGTGATTCTACTCAAACCACCCAACCCCCTCACCCCATGTGCCCACACGGGGAATGATTGCATTTGTTCTTTGCTCCCAGGTGAAAAGGAACTTCTCTTTCTCTGGACTAGATCACCCAGGTTTGCATGTATTTAAATTGCAGTGATCTGGATGTCAACTATACAAACTTAACACTTTTCATCTAGACAAACAATGAAATTGTATTACTGTATGTAATCCTATATGTGTGTTTCTGTCCCAGGCTGTCTCAGGTAACTGATGTTTGTTGCCAAGGATCCTAAATATGTATTTGGTTTCCTAAATAGTTGTGGGTGTCTTTTTAATCAATGGAGCTCATCACAGGGTTTTTCTTACTTAGTGAATGATAATACTGTTAACGAGCAAAATACTTAGATTAGAAAAAGTGCTTTTCTCAACCTCAACCATATTCTTTTTTCTGCTTGTACCAGAATCAAATATTAATCAAAACAAAGTAGGATAGCTGCACTCATTCCCTGATGAGGCTTCCTGCATTTTTAATAACTTTTTATTGGTGCCACTGGATTTCTGTTAATCTCAAGAGCGCTGAAATATACAGAATATGGATTCATTTTATTAACCCTTTTTGAACTGGATCTGTAGGAACAAGCCCTGTACTTACTATTCCATTCTAAGGGGCAGGATTATAATCATCAGAGTAGAAGCATCTCAGAATTAAATATAAGTATGTAGTATAGACAGGTAGGTATCCATAAGACCAGCTTTTATGATAAGACAGAGGTCTGTGGGCTCACTTGGTCTCTAATGAAAAGACTCTTAACCTGGAAAAGTGGGACTGGGGATGTCAGTATCTGCACACTTTTTAAATCAGTGAAATGGAGAATCTGGCTCCGAGTCTACTGGAAAGGCATCAGCAAGGTTAAAGCAAAACCTAAGAAAAAGCTTGTTTGCTGTGCCCCCTTGTTCAGCATATAAATGACACATTCAAGAGTTTTGAAGAGAGTACTGCAGTCTTTTCCTGGAAAGCATCATTGGCAGAAAAATAATTTTCAGCAGAACTCAAGAACTGAGGGGAAAAAATGATATAAATCAGTTAACAAGTTGTCCCATGGGCAGCCAAACTAAAGAGGCCTCATTTCCTATGGATTTCTGTCTCTTCAGTCTCATTGTCTGCCCTCCAGCTCTCCACCACCACCAGCCCTCCCTGTCCTTGGGACTGTACACATGGCCAGGGCAGTGCTGCTGTGTACCTGCTCGTGGGCTGTCCTCACCTTGCACAGGATTTGTAGGAATTAGACAGCCTATGGCACTTCTGCCCTTCTGTAAAATGGAGTTAATACTGCAGGGAAAGAGCAAACAGATGATAGGCAAACATTCCTACACCATCATTATGTTGTAACCTTATTTCCCTCAAGAACTGTATATTTTTGTAAGTAGTTGGTATTTTTAGAGATTGGATATTTCACTTATTCCTAGAACCAAGGAAAAAGATGCACAGAAACAATCATAGAGAGGTGGCACCATAATGGCCATAGGGCCATTCCAGACTGCTGTATTCCACAAATATATATCCTAACTCTACTGCCTGTACCCCTTGGATTAGGCTGCACCCCACACACTGAGGAACCCTGAAGTGCAAAAGCCTTGTAGCAAACAAGGCTGCCTCCCTTGTAAAGTAGTCTCCAGGACTGCCACATTTGTGCCATCTGGACATGTTAACATTTGAAAGAGAATTTGAAATTGAAGGAAGGAATCCTACTTGACAAAACAAAAGCTGACACCAGTTTCTCCCTGGGAATGATGCTGGTGGTGTCAGTAGAATTGCAACATTTTGATTTATTCTGCATTTCTGAGCTGGGGAGTTCTCTTTAATAATATATGTCAGATTTCCTCTGTAATGATCTATGATTCCTCAGTGTTGGCAGCAGCATAGTTGGCAGAGCAAGGACACACTTTTCATTTTCTTTATCCTATTTTTTTGCTTGCTTGTCACTTCAGTTTGCCCACAAGTTTGCCTTGCACTGTTCCCCCCTCAAAACAACGTTAGGGCTTGGTGGTAAAAAAAGGTAAGATCAACATAGATAATAGTGAGGTTCTCTGTGTGTTGTCTTTTAAGAAAAACTTTGAAGAAATTTTGACATTTGAAATTTTCTAGCTTTTATCAACCAAAAAAAAAATTATATATTGCATTTTTATTCAAATAAATTATGCTAAAATTAGGGGGGAGGGGGGAGCTTGTTCAGTTTTGAAATTCATAAAGGTATGACTAAAACCAACTATTTTCTCTACATTAAAATATTACATACATTTTCCTCTGGGCTTACAGGCAATAATGTGTGTACCTCCTGTTCTCTTTTTTCTTGTGTGCTAGCATAAGAGCCCTACTTTTGTCAAAGGATGTGCCTATCTCTACTGTAATGTAGTTTCAACAAATTTACCTAATAAGTTACATGTGCAACTATTCCTTGCTTGTTAAAGATTTCCTGGTATAGGTCCTTTTGTTTTTCCCTTTCCAGTATATACATGCTACAAAGCTTGAAAACTTTGGAAAAGACTAGATCTAACTCGATCACTTATAAATAATTTTGAAATATTAATTGGTATCTGCATTTTGTTTTTCTCTCATTGTCATTTCTGAACAAAGAAAAATATTCTTAGCAGAGTCAAAAATGTTGGCATTGTCCCAGAGTGCCCAGAAGGCACCAGTAACTGGTACAAATTGTAAATTAAACTTTTAGTTGTATTGTGTGAACTCTGACTCTCACTGGAGTGAGTGAGGCTGGAATTCCCTCGTCTTTTATCTCTATGCCATAAGATATGGTGTTTGCTGCAGAAGTTCTGATTTTATTGTCTAACATTACTTTCTGCTTGTCTTTTTGCTTCTTGTCCCTCTAGTCCTGTGAATTTTCAGCCCATCCAGCTTCACTGAACGTGATACTGGGTGCAGTTTTCTTCTGAGGTTGCTGGTGCTTGCTGCTTTTGCTTGAGCATCCCAGAAGTTCAGAGGACTTACTTCAGAGGTGTAAGACCTGCTGGACTCACATAGTTTGTAACTTTAGAGGTGAATAATCATCTGCTTACAAGAGTATTCCAGTTGGCTTCTTTGCTGTTCTGTGTTCATGTTGTTTTGTTTCAGTGTTTCTAAACACTGTGTTATGGATCAGCTCCTACAAAGTATTTAGAAGCATCTTAGAAGATCTTCCATTCTAGACCTTTGTGAAGCTTTAGGATAGTTTTCCTGGGTTTCAGTATATGATCAGATCACTGGTTATTGTGAGTCCAAGTCTCTGACCCTCAAGAGATGCAGAGAAGGTAGCTGACTCAAAAAATCTTAAGAGTATCCACGTTGTTTTGGTCTCACCCATCAATGTCCTAAGGAGTTGGGAATCCCCCTGTCCGAGTTTTGCACTGAAGACATTAGATTCCAAATCATCACAAATGTGTGTTTTTCCCCAAACACAAACACCCTTCTGACCTCTCTAATTTTCTGATATAAACTAAGTCTCATTTCATGATAATCAGAGTCAAGTATCAGTTCCAGAAAGCCATCACTGTGCATTATAGGCACTTATACACATTAGAAAACAAAACAAAACAAGCAGTCTACCACTTTCCAGGATTAATGCTATGAAACATTTTATGGGTGGTCTGCAAGTGGACAGAATGTTGTACTAATGTGTGACTGCATGGCAATTAAGCTTAATTAAGGAAGGTTTTAAAAAAGACAGATGAAAGTAAATTGCAGGAATGAAAGCGACTGGGATTTTGGGGACCACACTGCTACACTAGTTCAATGAAATGTTGCTAAAAATGTCCCCTGTCTGTCACATTCTGATGCACATCCAACAGTTTGTCAAACCAAATGTTTTTCTCTGGAAGGAGGAGTCTCTTAGGAGTGCATCCTTCATCCGGTCTCTGCTCAACTCCCTGGTTTCTCCAGGAGACAGCTGCACTTCCAGAGTAGGGGCAGCAGATGACCCTTTACACATGGCCATCTGGTTTAGTTTAGCATTGCCTCTTTTCTACATGGAGTAGCAAAGGTAATGATGAATGTGGGTTTTCATTTTCATGTGTACACTGAGGGAGGTTTTTTTTTGCTATTTCATATTTTTAATGCTTTCTCAGATTTACAACTGAGCATTCCATATGGAACACCTGATTCTGGATCCAGTGACCCTCCCTGGTGAGAGGGCCCCCAGAAGCAGACCTGGAGCAGTTCCCAGGCTTCCACACTGAATAGTTTGAGGGCATCCCACCAAACAGGCTCTTTCACAGCAGAGGACTTTGGGGTTTCTCTGCTCAGAGACAGAGCTAGATGCCTATTTTCTGTCAAAAAAAAAAAAAGGTTAAAAAACCAGAATTTCACACAGTGAAATCTGCAACAAATTGCATTTTTCTAATCTGGACTAGATGGTTATTACTGTAGGCATTGTAGTAGGCTGTTTTTTATTGGATTTTATTAAATTATGGAAAATAATTAAGTGGAAAAGCAGGGGAAAAAAGTGACTCAGTCATCAGGCAGATTTTTTTTTTCTTTCAGCTTGGACAATGTCTGCTATTGCTTTCCACCAGGACACTGTGATGCTTTTTTTTTCTCTAATGAACCTGTATGTCTGAGATGGAGTACAGATTCTGTGGACATTTATTAAGAAAAACACTAGTTTCATATGAGCAGTTTTCAGACCAAGAGGGAATTCATATGTGGAAATCATATATAGGTATGGGGAAACACCTCATAAAAAGAATGACTACATGGTTAGCAACTGTAATTTATGTGCATTTTTTTTAATAAAAAAATGTGTGTTCAGACCAATCTTTTCTCTTTTTTATTGCAGCTCAGCAAGGTAGCCTCAAGTGCAGTTGTTTAACCTTCTGAATTTCTTTTTTTTTTTTTTTTTTTGCAGAAAGCAAGCTAAAGCCAGGACTTTGTGTATTCAGCTATGAAGTTTATTCATATTTGAAAGGTGTAGTAAGGACACCTTTCTTGACTGAAGGAAGCTGAAGGAAGTGTTCATAGAAGTATCACACATAAAGGACTGTGTTAAAAATGAAAACAAGGAGACAAGAGGATGCAAAATGTGAAAAAAACCTAGTTCTGGAATGTGATGGCTGAGCACAGGTAATCCAGATATACTTCCTTATGCCTAGACTCTGCATGTTAGATATATGTTTACATGCACAGATAGAGAGGCTGAAGATTATATGTGTGTCCATAAATGACAGTTTCCTACAGGTCGAGTTTTGTGGAAAACAACTGAATTAAAAATTGTATTCCTTGAAAGGTTTCTCTAACCAAGCCTCTAGATGGGATGTCCTATTTGTCACAAAGTGCCATTTGTGAAGAGAGATCCCCTTTAGCTGTTTAAACTTATGCAGATCCCCTCCTTGCCTCCACATCTGTTTCTGGAAAGTGAGGAATCAGCTGCAGAGCTGATGATACATGAGGTAATGAGGAACTCCAGGGTATGCCTGGGTCTCTGGTAACACAACACTTACAAGGGGAGCTGGCACAATCTCCTTAGCAGGGTTGTTACAAGTCCTCCATAGACTCACTCTTTAATGGAGATTATTAGATGTTGGTGGAAGCCTGATGCAGTTATGGAGCAGAAGGTGAGCAAGTTATTTCCCCACAAAAAGCCTAAACCCAGCATTTATTACTTCCTGTAAGGTCACAGAAACATCACTCATCCATCATTTTGATGAGAACCACTCTCTTTTCATCTTCTTCACCCTCCTGAAATGCTCTGCCCTACACCTCTTTTATACATGTTGTAAATGCTGCCTTCCTGTATGTTTCCCAAGATTTGCAGTATTACTGCTGGCACCTCCTGCAGCATCCAGACCTCTGGGAGTCCCTAGGACAGACTCTGAAGGGAATTCTCTGAGTCAAATAAGTTAGTCAGGGCAAAGGCTGGCATTCAGCTTTTGTTCAGATAATGTCAGGGAGAATTCACCTGGATTATACTGGCTACTTAACAGGAACATACAGGGCATCAGAATTTGACTTTCCAATAAATGAATACTTTCTAAAGTATATTTTCTTGCCAGAATGCTGCATTCTCATGAGTTGGAAGAGCCAGGGGAAAGCAAATTTTCACATCTCCCAGCTACCTGTGATAGCTGGAGCAATTCTCTCTACTTTCTCTCCCCATACCACAAGCCCTCACAAGGCTTTGAAGCCAGACAAATTGAGCGTATAGAATCACAGAACCATTTGGGTTGGAAGGGACCTCTAAAGGCCATCTAGTCCGACCTCCCTGCATATTAAGCAGGGACACCCTCAACTAGATCTGTTTTCTCAGAGCCTTCTCAAGCCTCACCTTGATTATCTCCAGGGATGAGACAATTCAACTACATCCCTGAGCAGCCTGTTCCATTTTTCCACTACCCTCATGGTAAAGAACTTTTTCCTAACATCCAATCTAATCTACTTTTCCCTAATTTAAAACCATTGCCCCTCATCCCATCACTACAGGACCTTGCAAGCAATCCATCTCCAGCCTTTCTGTCGGCCCCCTTCAGAGACTGGAAGGTTGCTACTAGTTCTTCCCTCAGCCTTCTTGTCTCCAGGCTGACCTGGAGAAAAAAGGGACCTGCCAAAAAAATAAACTAATAGAGCAAACAAGTCCATTATTCCCAGTTTTCTAGGAGGCACATTTCAGTCTGTATGTATTAGATTTCCTCAAGAGATGTTTAGCCCAGGTGAAAGAATTCAGGCTCACTGGTTTTCTTGGATTCCTTTCTAACCTTGCCTTGTTTCTTTTTTCCCCACCCCCTTCCCTCTTTCAGGCAGAAGTGCCCACAGCAACCCCCTGTTAGGGATCCAGGAGTAATCCTGCACCACAGAAATGAAGCAAACCTCTGCAACAGCTGCCCAAAGGCCGAGATCAGACGTTCCCAACACCCTGCCCTGCCAGAGGCAGGGGGAAACTCCAGTTTATGCTAATAAGGTGTGGAGGGTGACCAAAAATATTTTGTGAGTTTTCCGGCTTGAAAGGGTAATGAAGCTACCTCTGTCTCAGTATGTTGGCAACAGAGCAAGCTAAACAAGTGGGAAATGTGTTTCAAAGGAGAAGCATAGAGCACAAACTCCCTGGGTTTTGCACTTCCACCGGGGGCTGAGCTTTGCTTCTTTGCACCTTTTTTTTTTTTTTTCCAGGCTGGCTGCTTCCCTTTGCACAAGAAAAAAAAAAACAAAAAAACCCAGGGATGGATGGGGGTGGGCAAGCAGGCTGTTTCTGTGGATTAGCTTCAGGCAGCTCTTGCCAGACTGAAAGTTACCCTGGAAAGCATTTCTTAGTTTATACAGAAATAATGAATTGTTTAATATGAAAAGTAAACCCAGAAAGTTATTCCTGTAAATTTGGTTTCAAATCTACCTATTTATTATCTCTGAGCAAAAGAAACCTCCACACTGCTGAGAACACGGTCAGATTCTTTGGGCTCACTTCAAAAACCTCACTCTTTTTGTCATTCCTCTCTGACCTCCTCCCTGCTAGTCCCAAGATGAAAAGCAAGCCAAAGATCTGCTGAGAAATGGGCTGAGCCTGCTGACCTTTGCAAATCCAATTTCTTCAAAGCAAGAGCTAATCGACGTGTTCCCACGCTGTGTATTGCTGAAACACACGATGCAATTCAAGGAATGAATTCACCATGGTGCAATCTCATTTTGAATCCAGTTTTCTTGCTATGTGTCAGAGGGTGAAGGAGGCAGAGTGTGGTACAAGCTGTAAAAGGCAGTCACACACACATTTCACAAACCACATAAGTCTGCCGTCAAGCTATTTTGTACTTTGGAGGGGTTCTTTCCCTTAAAACTTAGAATAAAAAAAAAGCCACCTGCTTTTACCTTCCTCCCCCTCAATAACAGAGAGGCAAAGTGATTTAAAAGAAAAATTAAGCCACGAGGAGTTGGTACTGAATCGCCTCCAAATAGAAAAAAATAGCTATTAGGGTTTACTATCTAATGTGTAACCGAGGTGCCTGTCCAAAAAAATTTGTGTGTAAAGGAGAAATAGGTGAATGGGACAGTGATACAGGGAGAGCTTTAAATTTAAATTTCAGATTCTCTCACTTTGCATATCAGATTTGGGATGGGTGCTGTTCTGGTCTTACAGCAGTGAGAGCAGAGCAGGTCCCCTCTTTGAGAAGTTATGCAATCTCTGCCAGCTACCACAGGTGTGCGTGCAGGATCTGTGCAGGGAAATGTGTTGGCATTCCTACCCTAAATCCTATAATCTTATTTCAACAGGTGCCTGGAGATTGACCTCCTCCTTCTGTTTTCCAGAAGGAGCTTCTGTTTACTTTCCCGCCTGACCCCAGCCCTGGGCATCCTGATCCACCCAGTGTGAGCAAGCAGCAATGCACTGCACCCTGATTATGTGCCCTGAGAGGTGTGACTTGTGTGATGCTGCCACTTTTTTGTCTGGGGCAAAAAGGAATGAAGACAACTTTTGTTCCTCACCTAACTACTGCTGGGTGTATGTCATGAGTTGTGCATCTCAAGTCCTTTCATAAGCATGGAAGAGAGGAGTTATGTCATTCCCAGTGCTCCTCTCTTGGGAGGGCACCTCTGCAGAGGGGAATCCATGGCATTGCAGACAGCAGCCAAGCTGCTCCACATTTAGGATCTTGCCAGAGACTTCTCGAGGTACTGTGTTATCCAGCCACTTTGGTCATATGGTAGAGCCAGAGATATTGCAACTTAAACAAATAAATAATTTATTTATAGTCTTCATTGCACAAGTGGAATTCCGTGAAGGCTGATGTCATGGAGAATCAGGACCTTGGACTAATGAGCTAAACTGTGCCCTGGCTGTGTAAGCTGAAGACCTTCAGAGGAAGCCTTGGTGCTCCCATTTTCTAGTTGTGCTTAGCAAACCAAATGAAAATATATCATTGATTGCTGAATGAAGCAAGTCTTTTTAATTTAAATTTTATCTCTATAACCATGAATAGTAAATTTAATCCATTCATGCCTGGTTTGTAAAAGAGTTTGCTAACTACCCAGATCTGGAGAACTTTCTTTTCTCAACAAGTATTGCAGTAAGGGAATTGTTTGGTTTTTTTATTACTTTCTCAATATTTGTGTTGCTCTCTTTCCCAAGATGCAATTAGATTTCTCCAGTCTTCTGTATATCAAAGATTTTGGAGAAGAGATTCTATAAACTGGATAGGTAGCAGCTGTTATCAGATGGATTTACTGGTGGAAAGAGGAGAGGGATAATTTTTTTATGTGCTTCCTCCCACAGATGGCATCTTTCAATGTGGCACACACTGTTCCTGTCCTGTGTCAGGGAATATCTGCACAGAGAGAGCCCTTGTCCACAGGATTACACCTGCCTTTGGGTTTCACTGTTGTCTATAACTAACTTTTTCAAATTCCTTCATCATAGCTCTTTTACCTCATCTTCCAGTAGTTTATTAGAGAGAAAAGAATGAGAGAGCAGCTCTAATTTGGTTAGTTAGTATCACTGGTTTTGGTTTTGTTTGCTCCATTGCTGAATATCTGAGGATGCTTTAAGTTAGTTTTATTTCTGTAAAATAAAAAATTGTACTCTGGATTCCAGAAGAGTTGCACAGGACATAAGGAGTTTCAGCTTGAACAAACTGCAGTATCTCTGCAGCACCCTCACATTTAACATGGGTATTCCTCTTTAGTTCCTCATCTTGTAAAAATTCCTTGTGCTCCTCCTTTATATTACTTACTATTTAGGATAGAACTTGGAGTTGTAGTGTTGCAAAGTACTGACTGGTAGAGCAGATTGTGTTCATGTAGAATAACATGGTTTTTGCATAGTCCTATGCCAACAATAACTTGATTCTGTTCAGATAGCATTGAAGCAACTTACAGCTTTGACCAGATTCACAGAAAGTCTTCTCTTTCTTATTTTAGGTTTGACCTACTTGCTTTCATGTTTGTATGTTGTATTTTTAAGAAGCTACTCTCACATTCCTCAAGCTTCAGCAAAGGACAGCATTTGAAACATATATCATCTGCAAAAAATATGTCATATTAATATTCTAAGAATTAAATCTGATTTACAAATTTAAGAGAGGGACTGACATCTGCTCAGTTTAGCCTACCTCTTTCTGAGATAACCTAGACTGATACTTTTGATCCTTTCCTGCTCTACTCTGAGTGGCATCAGAATCCATTGGTATTGCAGGAGAAGAGACTCTGGCTTCACTCCCACCATGAACATCCTCAGACCTTTGCAGAAATGCTCAGATTCTCAGACTTTGAAACTTTTCTGCAAGATGGCAGAAGGTACCTCATCTGGGAGAGCACCACCAGATAGTCCATGTCGATGTCCACTGGGCTGCTGTCAGAAGAATGAATCCTGGATGGAGAAGGTCAGAACAGAAGCCATGTCCAAAAAAAACATCTCTAATGTAATTTTGGCTTGTGGGTTTTTTCATTAGTCTCTAGACCTTTATTATTTCAAACTTTTTTCTTCCCTCTCCTTCATTTGCTTCCTGACTACTGCTGCAAATATTTAAAGCAAAATACCCCCAAAAGAGAAGTGCTTTTAAAAGAGCTACTGAGCTTTTCTGCTAAGCCCAGAATATTTTTTGTTTTCTGCAGAACCACTGGAGAAATGAGAACAGCTCTACCATCTTCAAGATGAAAATCTCCATCTTTAGTGAGCATCTAGAGTGCAATAAAGATCAAACTTCAAAGCCAAAGGTAAAACTACAGAGGAGGCTCACAAGGTAGATGGGTGATTTGCTGCAGGAGCAGGGGAGTAAGGCTTTTCCATTGCTCCTCTTATAGTGGGAATTTGGCACTGTAAACACAGCAAAGAGGTTCTATCACAAAGAAGTCTGAAAAGGTGTCTTTATGTAAAACTGAAGGAGCTGGCAGGACTTAAATTTCAAGAAAAATGCTCTGATAATTGTTTTCCCTTTTGTTCATGTTGTCTGATTATAGTCCAGAACCAAAAACATTTCAGTAGTTTGCAAAGCTGGAAGTGAACCAGGTGATCAAAATACTCACTGAGGGATGGCAAGAAATGTCCTTTTCTTCTTTAGGATGTTGTTGCTTGCCAGCTTATTAAAACTTTGGTTTGACTTGAGGCAAGGTGGCTAATTGAGGAAGAGCCTCAATTTTTCTTTGAAGGAATCAAGTTTGCTGTGTAAAATTCATAGGAGTGAGGAGACAGATGCCTGGTTAATAGTGGAAGGCAGAGTGAAATCTAGATCTCAGTCCCTGTTGTACACATCACCCTTTTTGTCAGGACCCATGCAGGTGTCTGTGACCCCAAGAGTGTGCTCACACTGAAAGATTATTCCTGGCATTTGGGGCTCCCCAGGTCCCGTACTAACACACAGAGAATTAAGGACACTTAGCACTTGTATGTTGGTAAATGTTGGTGAAAGTCACAGCCTCTTAATGATGTGTTGAACCAGACAGTTTCTTGCACCCATAGGAGGTCTTGTTGGTAATCCTATGAAAACAGTAGAAAATTCAGGTATAGTATCTCACAGATTAATGTATCTTTTAAAGTGAGGTCTTTGAGCTTGCTTGTGCTCATGCTTGTACAGATAGTGTATGTCAAGTTAAAGCTATATGGTTTTTTTATTATAATTTTTTTTGCTTCACAAGCTGTTGGAACAGGAGCTAAGTTATCAGTGTGCTATTGATAGACCTTGCAATCATTATTCTTACTACTTCCTTATAATTTATTTGGAGCTCTGCAGTGATAGTAATAAAAATTTTTAACCCCCCACTTCAGCTTGATTGTTTGCCCCAAAGGAAAGATTATTCATGGTGACTTTAATATGTCTTAGCAGTGCTCTGAAGCAGTACAGAAACTGAGAAGTTCATTGCATAGAGCCAGTGGGGGTTTAAAACTCTGTGGCTCTGGAACTCCATTATGAACACATAACAGTATTTTTCCTCTCACAAAGTTGTATCTTCATAAAATCTGTTGAACTGCAACTTGCAGAAGAAGTCTTAAGTACAGGACAAATTAAAGTCGAGTAACCCTGAAAAGGCAAATTGATCTAACCAGAGCTGTATTACTTACAGGAAAGAGAACTGAGATTACTGATAGCTCACTGCACAGAAACAGCATTTACTATTATGGAAAAGTGTATACCATGGATTAACTCTGTCAGTTTTGCACTGGCCTGTTTCTCATTTTACATGGCCAAAGCTTTGATCCATGTTATAATGTAGGTACATACAATCCTGGGAAACTTGCTTCCCCAAGCTAAAGATGCAATAATTCAATCATAGGTACTTGGACATGTGTTTTTTCAACCCAATTTAATTATGTTTCATTGTTTACAGCCCATGGCTTTCTGTGGGTATTACATCCAGAGATAATTTGAGACAAGAACCTTGTTGTAGGCTTAGGTGGAACAAATGTGGGACTTTTGAAAGAAAATGGAAAATTGGTTAGTTGGCACAGTTTAGAACACTCATATTTGAACATCTTTGTGTTTTCTTACTCTGTTAAGGAATTTGTTCTTTTTATGAATTTCTGTCTGTAACGTTGCCGTTCCTGTGCCTGTGAATACATATATTGTCATGTTGTTTTCATGATAGCATTATAGTGATTAGTGACAGATTTTGAGCTCTGCTATATTCCTATAACATCTCAGAATTTCCAGGGACCTCAGAAGGGTTTTCCAGATGTATAGCACCAGCACAATTTTATCCCTTTATATTTTCATTCAGAGCCAATGCCCCTAACCTGGTTATCCACTCCAGTTCTTCAGTGCCGTCTTAACTGTTGCACTCACAATTTCTATGAATTCCAAATACCATCAAATGATGAGAAAGAGGTATAAAGCAAGCTTTTAAAGAAGGAAACAGCTGATAATTCTGACTGATTTCCAGATCTTCTGTATGATTAGTACTCTTTGGGAAAGTTCTGATTTGCAAAATATGGGTATTTTATCTTACTGTCTTCTTGCAGTATTGCCAGAATGCAGTATATTCAGAGACAACCCAAACACATGCTTCAGCAGCCCATGCATGCAGAGAAAGAGTGTAAAGCTGGTTTTCATTTTCTAGAAACAGATCCTAATTACAGTATACCTCCAACTGAATGGCTTTTTATTATTGGTTTGGTGGTTTTGATTTTGACTGGGTTCTTTGGTTTCATGTTTTTGAGGCATGTGTGTCATGTGCTCACAGCAAAAGTCCAAGTTTGAGAATTTTTATTCCAGTGAATTGAATGCTTTTGAAAGCTTTACTGGAAACCATTTTTCTCTGCCTGCTCAAAAATACCACACCTAAAACCCTTTCTGCATGATTTAGGAAAGATCCCTTACAAGATACTACATATTTTTCTGCCCTCACTCAGAACATTCTACTCTAGAAATGAAAAGATGGCCTGTTTAGTCTTAGGCTGACTTTCTAAAACTACGGTGGTTGGCATCTTCAGAAAAAGATGAGCCATTCATCAATGCCTGTTCTTTTCTTGAGCATTAATATATTTTTCTCCTTGCTATCTTTTAATCCTTTTTTTTGTTGTTTTTTTGCATCTAACTATATCTATAAAATTATAGATTAATGATAGATACAGATATAGTAATTTCTGGGGTTTTTGCAGTCCTTTATATTTTGCTCTCTTTCTTTCCCATGGCTTATTTTTTATTCATATTTTATCTTTGTGGCAGGAATGTAAGTACCAACTTACTCGTTTTCCAGATTATTTTTCAAACTAATGATATTTGAATGGCTAGGATATTTTTTTAAGTGTTTTTTGCTAAATCTCTGGTGGTCTACACTCTTCTTGTTTATTTGCATTTGGGCTCCTGTGACACTATTCTGGTAAGATCTGAGATTTCATTTCCAAGAACTAGACTAATTTGTGAAACTGGAGGTGGGTACTCAGTATGACTTCTCAGGTGATAAAATAGCACTCAGTGAAACAGCAAAGAGCACTGAAGAAAGGATTATTTTTCTCCAAGTGTTCAACCCAGGCAGAACCAGAAAGTTTAGAAATTGTGTGGAAAGTCATGCCCACCCAAGAACTGGTTACTGGTCAAGAGTTGCATATGGTTGAGGCAAGGTTCACATCCTGATGCAATGTCATCCTTAGGTGAAGAAGCTCATGTGAATTTGAGCATCTGATAAGCAGATGGTAACACAGTTCACTTGGTTTTAATCTTCTTAAACTCTGCATTTTATAAATAATAATTTTTTCTCCTGCCACAGTAATGCTCTGACAGTACTTCTTATAGAGCTTTAGAGCAACTAATTTTGTTCTTGTTTCTGTAGCCCTTTCTATGATTTCTTCTGAGGATATTGGCACATGTGAAGAACTCTCCATTTGTTGAACTCCAGGGTTATTTCAGTTTTGTATGCTTCAATCAATAATCAGCAATTACCTGGCTAAAGTGATATTTACTGGCAGAAGAACAGTACTTTATAAGTGCATCCAAAACTGAAAAGATGGTTCACAGAAACACTAAACTCTTGGGATATTTAGTAATGTCAGTTTGGGAGTTCCTTTACATGCTTGCATAGGGGGTGGATTACTTTGTGGAACAGGTTCAACTCTCAATCTTACTTAGGTAACTCCTGAGTGATTCTCCTGAGCACAGCTGACTCCACACTCCTCCTCTCTGTTAATTTGGCTACATCTGGAGTTGTTATGCATCCTAGACTGTAGTTTAATTGCAATTGGACCCCACCACCCAAGGTGGTATCTGTGCCTGCACAAAGATCACCAGGAAGAGACTGATTTTGGCCACTTGGATTGCATCCATTTCTCTCGCTTTCATTTAGAAAACCATTTTGAAAAAAAATATGTCAGATCCTCTCAGTTTTGATAGGGATGGTAACCTCATCAACAGCTTTCCTTTATTAATATTTTCTCAGTTAGAAAGTAATTCATGTTTAGTGCTTAGGAAATGTGTAATTCATGAGCTGTCTTGCTCACTGAACAAGCTTCAGGTTTTTTCCTTTCAGAATAGTTTCATATCATTGCCTCCCTAACTGGATGAAGGCAGTGGTGAATAATCACTCTTATAGTGTTTCTGAAATATCAAGGTTGTCTCCCCTTATGGCAGAGAATACCAAACCATCCAATGAGGAAGGAGGCCCTGTGAATAGCCTTGCTGAGTTCCTAATTGTTTGCTCTGGCAGTTCCCAGTGAAGCAGCTGGTTGTCTTTGGAAAGCTATGCTTGTTGTTTTGGGTTTGTACATCATGTGTCTTTAATTTTCAGCACTAGCCACAGGGATAAGTATCACAAATATCTGCTTGAAGGCCTTTTGCCCTTGGGAACCCAATATATACTTGGCAGCCTTTCTGACAGTGGGACTGAGGGAAGAATCAAAGTTGACTCATTGCATTATATCCCCTCAGGGAGGAGAAAGAATAAAAAGGGCAATTGCTGCTTCCTTCAGTTGCCTAAAGCAAGTCTGTTTTGGTTTGTGGGGAATAAACTAGTGCCATTTGCTAAAACAATCTGCCCCCTATATGAACAAAATATTCCATCCAGTACCATACAGCTAATTCTGGGGCTTTGCTTCCTTGCATCCCAGTATGGTGTTGGGTGGCGTTCAGGAATCTGTAACCCTACACATAACCAGAAATGGACTTTCACATCTTCCACTCATCTCCAACAGAACCCACTGTCATGTTCTTCAGCTTAACATAAAGTAAAGTAACATAAAGTAAACTCTAATGAAAATGAGTTTGCAGAGCACTGTGTATGCTCTCAGCTGGAGAGAGGATACAGTATGCTTTATTTATTGTGCTTAAGCTGTTAATGTGTTTTATCTCCTTTTGCATGATTAGGACCAACATAAATGAGCGTCACCCTGTGGCTTTCAGTGAAGGTATGTTTATTGCTCTGTCTGTGCATATAACTTCCCAAATTTTCCCCCCTTCATATGCCATGCTGAAGTGAAACAGTCATTAGTGTGTTGGTAATATCATAATACATAGGGGAAGCCTGAGCCCCAGCCTATGCATTAGCAAAAGATTAAGCAGGGTGCCAGATGAGTTCTGCTTCATTTAGAAATGTTGCTAGGCAGAGCTCCACCAAGTGATGCCAAGATATTTTCTTATCTTATTTTCTTATTTGCAACTGCCAGAAATAATTTTCCTTAATAGAAAAACTTGACGCATTTTGCACATTGCTCTCCCCTATGTAAATCTGGTTGGTTTATGATTTCCATTTTAAAACAGAATTCAACTCTTGTCTTTCTGAAAAGTATCATCCTTTAAGACAGCATTTCCGTTTTTCTGGGAAATTCATTCCTTTTATTTTATAGTCAGCTCAACTCAGCTCAAGAATCTTATGTAAGGTGATAATTATTAACTGAGAAACATAATTTTCTTTCTTAGATTTCAAATTCTGCTTTTTGTCCTGAAATTCAGTGCTTTTCCAGGGAGTGTGCTTTTGAGTTGCTGAGGTATTTGTTATACTACTTAAATACAAAAATGTATTTTAGCTGGGGAAGACTCTCTCAAAGGTGAACGAAAGTATTGGCTTAGCATGGATCTGAACTTTTTCTTTCAGAACACTGCACAGGCTTTTAGTGATACAGAGCCCATGGGAACCAGCTGTTGTCTTGTAGCTGAAAGTAATAGGACTCAAAATGCTTCTTATTATTCCTGATTTGAGAGGTAAGTTGGTATGGACTTTTAAACGTTAAATTTGGAAGATGCTTCTGTATTATATAATTGTATTATTTATGTATTTAGTCACTCTGTCCAACACACAGAATATGGCCTTGATCTGTAAGCAAGATCTTCTCTTTACAGTTGCAGGAGTGTACACCTGGACCTAACTGTACAATTAGCACTTTGTGACAGTGTTTGCTTTGTGACAAATTAAGTTACAAGTTCTTTAGGTTTTGTTAGTGTATGATTCTTCTAATGTCTAATGTCTACTTCCATAGTTTATTGGCACACAAGGACCAAAGCTCCTAAATCACTGTCATTTATTTCATACGGAAGAGCCAGACAGAGGTGTGTGGCACAAGGTAAAGTCCATTTTTTCCTGCTTTCTTACTCCTTCTTTTAGTTCTGCTCACACTGAGGTATGGAAACTGTCTTGCATAGTGTTACACAGACATAGGAATGCATTCTGTGCTTGAGAAAGGGCTAAATGAAGGAAAACAAAACAAGTGTGATGTTAAGAGCAAAGCACAGCAAAAAAGACTTTAGGAGGATTTATAAAAAGTTTAAATTGGTAAAACATGTATGTGGGTGGCTTAGAAAGAGAATAAAGCCTAATTACATTACTGAAGCCTCAACAGGACTCTGAACATAGTTCAGTTGTGCGTTGCAGTTTGCTTTAAAGAAATGTCAAGAATACCCACATCTTTAGAAAAGGGACTTTTTTGTAGTTTAGCATTAGTTTTACCAAACACATGAAGACTGCTTTTTGTTGGACCTTGCATCGTTGTGCTGTAGGGGACTGAGTGTATTACAGGAATGAATGAAAGCAAAACTCCCACCTTCTCCAGACTGGTCTCTGAGCTGGGCTGTGGACATTAGGCACAGCTGAAAGCTGGGGTTTGCTTTGCCATCCTGCACTAAAATGGGTGCTGGGGCACATCCTCTTCTCCAAACTGGGCTGGGAGCCAGTTCCCTGCCTCCCTGCCTTGGCTGAGACTGCCCCTGTGGGGGTCCCTGCCTGCTCACTAATACCAGGAAAAGGGTGTGTGGATGAGAGGGGATGGCTTTGTCCTCTCTCCCTTTGAAGTAGGGGACAGCAGAGAAAAGAGTTCCAGTCATAAATAAGTAGCCTTGCAGCTCCTGGAACAGCATTTCTAGTTGTTCTATATATAGTGTGGATAGCTTAGGTCTGATGCTGCCGTGCCATGAGAGACCCAGACACTGCTCTCTTCTCCCCCTTCCAACCCCTGCTTGCCTTTCTCCTTCCCTGGAGCTTCCTAGAGGTGACCCTGAAAGATCACCACAGTGAACAACCTAGGCTGCTCCTTTACAAAACTCTGTTGCTCCTGAGGCCAACAGAAGAAAAAACATCTGCAAGCTCCTTAGAGCTTTGCAAAACAACATGTTTTATTGAATGATCCTGCTTCTGAAGTCACCACAGCAGACCACATCTCCTCAGCATGACTGTGAGAACACAGTGGTGCTCACAGGGCAATACAGGGAGCAAACCTGGAGCTGCACTGGGCTTTTGGTCCCAGCTTGAATAGGCAGCCTTCCAATTAACTCTCTTCTTCCCATCCCCAAAGCCCAACGCTGCTGGGAATCAGTCCTGCTCCTTCTCCAGGCCGATCTTCTCCCCAAGATTTCCTTACATAAATGCTCAGGGGGCTCCATCAGGACAGGGGAACTCCTTCACTGGCAGATTAGTGTAACATTGTGGGTGGGAAAGTCACGTAAGGCAGCTATAATGGTGAAATTATGAAGACTGATGAGGATTTGAGCTGTTATCTTTCTCATAAATACACATTCTAACTTGCAGAAAAACCACAGTGTTGACTGAAAATATTGTGATCTTTAGGGAAAAAAGTGAGATGTTAGCCAGAAGTGTCATATGCCTTTACGTAGGGTTCACCTAAAAAAAAAAGAAACATCTGACCTTTTTTAAGATGGCTGCCAGCCAACATTTCAGCAATATTTCCTTTATGTTTCTGCTCACACAAAGTGATTTATGTCCTAGTACTCTCTAGCTGGTTCTCACATTGCGATAATGATTTTGATTGTTTGTTTATAGTTTTATCTGAATATTCCTGCCTACCATGTTCTATATCCTGAGCCAGGGCAAGTGTCATTTATAGACACCTGCTGTGCCCATTTAGAGCCAGTCTATTGTTTCTTTTGTGTAGTATATGTAAGCTTTTAGAGGTGAAGAAGGGGAGAAAGAGACCAAACCCTCACCTTACTGACCAAGAAAATGATAATTTTCAACGAAATTATTCTGACAGATGTATAGGGAAGTCAGAATTGGGTCGGGATACTTGGACCAAGTGGAAATATTTTCCATGGGAAGAGTTAACATACTTTCCCACGAAAGAGGTGAAGCCAGAGCTGTGTGCCACTGTCCCAGCAGATGTGAGGCAATCAGACTGCAAGAAGGAGCAGTTGTGCCCAGCTGTGCTGGACAAGGTCATCTGGGAGAGATGCTGCATGAGGAACGTGCTCCTACACAGTGTCACAGAGCAGACTGAGTTCAGAAGTTTCAGCTGAAAGATCTGTTTACATACCAGGCAACTTGTTGTGCACAGTTGAGACTCACATGCTTGTACATCCTTTAGGTGATTTGGCATGGATAACAGAGCAAAGGGAAAACATGTTTTGTTTTTTTTTTTAAAAAAGAAAGGTGGGAAAAAAGAGTAGAGAGTAAAAAGAAGCAGAAGACTTACCCTGGAATCAAAAACCAAAAACATAATGCAATTTTTATCAATATAAATGTAAATATCCATATCAGTGTGATAAATTAAGCTTTCAGTGGAAGAACCTTTTTTTTTTTTTTAAATACTAAGTTCTAACAAATATTTCAATGTCTTGAGAGAAGCTCAAAATGTCCAACATCAGTATGATAAAGTAGTGATGTATGTGGATTGGCTGTTACTTTACTTTCTACCTTGTGAAAACAAGAGGGAGAACAAAGTTAAGGGACAACAAAGAAGAAATTTTAATTTTGCAAAGGAAAAAAAACACGGTATGCAAATGTTTTGGGGTTTTTTTGGTTTGGTTTGTTTTCTGCAGAAAGTACCCTTTCTTTAAATATAGATATTTTTCTTTTCAAACAATATCAGAGAAATTACAGCTGTGAAAGATCTTACTCTCTTATTTAGTCGTAACTCCTACAGATTCATAGGTATCTAGGCCAACGTTCTCTTATGTTCACTGTCTCATCTGACTCATATAAATCAGTTTGTACGATTTCACTCACTTATTCCTTTACCAAGCTTATTACAACATGCTGCTGATGGAAAGGTTATGATCTGATACTTCTTTGACTTATACTAAGAGTCCCAATGACTTTGGAAGAACTAATCACACCCACATTAAGGATGAAAAAGACCACATAAATCTTGCAGTGTATTGATACCAAAAGCATGATAAAACTACTGCTGTCACGCATTCTAGGTGAGGAATTTGCAAGGATTTGGGGCTGGGGATGTGTGGGTCCTGAAGGTAAAGGCATGGTCCTTTCCTTCATCCCACTCTGCACGTGTTTGGAGCCAGTGGCTCCCACCCAGCACAGACTTTCTTCCACTCACTTGCACGGTGAGAAAAAGAGACCTTGACCAGTGCTTGGCTAGCAGGACCAGGAGAACCACACTAGGCACAAGTATTGCCTTGAAATACCCCATCTATTCTCTGCAGAAGACAAAAAAGCCCCAGGCAGCCCCTCAGTCTGCCTCTAGGCAGGTCTCAGAGGGTCCTCGTGGGCTCTCACACAGAACAGGGCAATGTGAAGTGTGTGCCACAGGGTGCCATCCGTCCCAGTGATGCTGCTCTGTCACTTGGGCCTACACAGGGAATTCACAGACCCCCAGAGCATCCATCACAAGTGCACGTGCACTAAGACAGTGAATCTGAACCTTGCTCTGCAAGAACCTGATATGGGACAGTTCTGGGTCTTGTACTTCTTTCTGAGATGGTGTTCATGCTTCACTGTGCTTCATGCCATATTTTGTATTTTACAGTGGCTGGCTAGGTGCTCACACAGGTTCACCATTAGTGGCTACAATTGCACAAACATGCAACAAAAAGGGCTAAGGACGTGTTTTGCTCCAGAAAGTCAGAAAAAGTCCTGGGAGGAGAACAAAGTAGTTACTGAATTCCTTGGCTGATGGTAGTTCAGTGAATCTTCATTTGACACGGTGAAAAATTTGACAGGAAAAATAAATAATTCACAAAGGACTCCTCAGGAGTAGCCCAAAGGTACCAGCCAGATTATTTTAAAAGACTGTGGGCTAAGCCCATCTGTTGCTGAGTCTACTGCAGCTTTGCTTTTATTCTTGTCCATTTAGCATCCTCAGTTTTATTGCAAATATTTCACCACACATTGGGCACACATCATGGTGGAGGAAAGAAGAGGTGTTTTTCTTAACAACTACAATCCTTCAGCTTCCAGAAAGCTATAAATACCTTCATTTTTGCAAAATTGCTCCATGCAAATCCCTCAATATACTACTGAAGCCAGGGATGCTCACTGGTTCCCTGAAGAACCAGCAGCATCAAGGAGCAACCCAACCTACAGCAGTCAAACACTTTATCCCATTGAATTAATTTTAGCAATGCAGCCCATGAACATTTTTGAAGGCATAGAGAATACTGGGAGTTTCCACTCCCAGAACAGAAGTTTTCGATGGAGGTAAATAGCATTCACATTTCTATAAACTCCAAAAATGCCTTTCCAAACAGAGGTGCTTTGTATTACACCATTCCTGTTGGCTGTTTGGGTTTTTTTCATTAGATGTATGAACTTCTTGCCTTAGTAATAAAAGGTCAGGCCCTATTGTGCCTCTTTTATGATACTGACTAGCACAAGTCATGTATACAAACCCAGGAAGTATTTATTTATGTGGAATACATACTTAAACAGGGGACTACAAATCATTTAAAGATGCCTATGATATGAATCATACCACAATTTCACGGATAAGTGGAAACATTATGCAACTTATTGAGTTTTTAAAGCACTAACGAATGTGAACCATACAACAGACTTGAGCTGGACCTTTTCACCCTGTCTAATATATGCTGTGGCTATTTAATATTCCTCACCAGGAAGTAATGATGGCATACAAATCAGCAATATATTAGGCACTGGAGCCATGAACCTAGGGAGAGCATAAACTAAACTGATTTTCAATTTTGGTACATTACAAAAAGGACTATTATTATGGGGTTAGAGATGTCAAAGTTGGTGACCTGCTATAATGAAGTATTCCCTGCCACACAG
Organism: Heliangelus exortis; assembly: GCF_036169615.1. Lineage (NCBI taxonomy): Eukaryota > Metazoa > Chordata > Aves > Apodiformes > Trochilidae > Heliangelus > Heliangelus exortis. The sequence goes on along the minus strand of NC_092424.1, from coordinate 19,573,963 downwards.
TCAAGCATGAAAAGTAATTGGAGATGGTATTAACTTTTAGAGGCTTAGGGGGGTTTCCCTCCAAAATTAAATATTCTTTTGCACACCCTTTTTATTAAATTAAAAATAGGGTTTTTTTATAAAGTACCGTGAAAAAATTATGTTCCTGCAAAATCTGCAGTTGATGGAGAAATGTGTGTTTAGAAATGAGGCCGCATCTTAATGCCTGATGAAAAGCAAGTTGCTACCTGCCAGCTAGGAATTACATTAAAATATCACAGCAGGATGTGACCAGTTTTAGGGCATGAAATCTTGAAAGGACACAGATAATGTCCCCTTTGAAAACAATTCCTGAACTTTACAGTTTCTGCTAAACTTTAATAAACAGAGTAAAGTGCTTTATGTCTAAACAGCAATTGTAAAAGTTGTTACTTCTTAGCTGCAACATTTACCTCTGAAAAAAACACCACTAAAATGTAAAAAGATCTTTCAGTTTGTCCATCACAGAAAAGGGGTCAGCATTTTGTCTTGGGAGTGGTGTATTAGTTCTGTGAATCCCATACTCCATGTATTCGTTCTGGCTCTGCATCCTGACAGACTGCCCTGGCTTTGACCAAGTTATTCCTGATTTCCTCTGGCACAAGCATTGAGTGAGCTGGCACAGCATCACTACCCAGGAATTAGACTGCAGAGGGCACTCCTATATAAGAAGGAATTGCAGTCTCCAGGCTCACTTACTTGTAGCCTCGATGATTCATTGCTATTTTTCTTCTTTAATAATTAATGACACTATGATTACACTAAAAGGAAAATCTTATTATTCTTGACAATTGGTTTTGTTATGATTATTTAATCCCCCCCCCCTGCCCAAGTTTATACAATTACAATCTCTGTCAGTGCTCATGTCATGTTTGGGTCATCAGCTTCAAAAATTAAATGTACACAGAGGGGCGACCTATTAATATACTGTCACTAGGCATAATTTGAGTGAAGTAGCACTGGGAGTGCAGGGATGAGGATGAGGATGGCTTTTCCTGTGTGCCTGGGAAGTCAGAGTTATTCTGGATGAGGCAGAATCTGTAGATTCATATGAAATGTAGGGTCATATGAAAGCCACCTTCCCTTTTCTCTTGTCCCATCTCTGGAAAGGTTTGTTGGAAGCATTATTCTGGTCTGCATTTCAGTTCTGAAAGTCAGGAAATATGCAGCTTCTCAAACAACAGGTCCTGAGCCTTATGGGGTAGATTTTTGCCCTCTGAGCTGCTTTTCAGGACATGGGGCTGGAAGAACAGTTTACAGCTAAATGTGGTCAGAAATCTGCAGTTTGCTGGCACCACAGAAGCAGGGGGTGCAGAGCATGCAGCAGAGGCAGGGAGATGGACTGGGGGCTTTCTGAATAGCAGGCAGTGGGGTTAAGGCTGCCTTAATGCAAAGTGCTCCCTGGATCTGCCACGTTAGGCCACTGAAACCCTGAGATGCCTCAAAATTAAGAAGAAGCAAGTACACTTTATGGCTACTTTAGCCTTTCCCCTTCCTTTTCTATGAATTAGAGGTGAAGCCTGTAATTGTATCATCTAGCATCCCAACCTTAAGGCTGAAGAGCTTGAAGCCAACAGAATTAATTCTGGAAGCTCAGCTGGAGCCTCTGCAGCTCTTAGGCTGCAGTTTAAATGCACTTCCAATGTTTAGCTTTGTTTAATGAGAACAAGTCCACACTAATTTTGGCTTCTGCATGGGATGCAGCTCATGTATCGTCCAACTGACAACAGAAGGGTCATTTCATTTCCTGTGGGTAGTGGAAAGTGATCTGCCTTTTCACACATACTTCTGGAAACTTGTCACAGGGAAAGTGTAGGATGTGCAAATCCAAATGCTGTGCAAAAGAGCTGACTGAGCAAGGGCATTGGGACCTGGCTGTTGGAGCAGCAAAGACACTTCCATAGCCCAGCACTAAACCATGTTTATTTTCACATGCAGGACCCCACATTTCAAGTGAGATATTTGCTGAGTAAAATGCATGCATTTCATATTTCATTACCACATGCTGTATATCTCATACAGTGGTTAAGAAATGAAGGAGTGTGGAAAGGACAGTTATTTGGGGCAGCTGTAACCATAAAGATCCCACTGAACAGTATTTTCCCTTGTTCCAAACTGTTATCTCACCAGATAAAAACATAGAGCTTTATGATTAAACTAATTGTGTTGGACGAGCCAGTCTGCAGCCCTAGAAGCTTAGATTTTCAAATGTGTTGAGCACTGGCAGCTGCAACTAAAGTCAGTGGGGGTAGTTTAAGTGCAATTAAATGCAAAATTCTCAAAAAGTTCAGGCTAGAGGCCATCTTTAAAACAGGAGCAGAGATGCTGCCTTGCCTCGCAGGGGTGCAGTGAACATTTGTGGCAGAGCTAGGTAAAATAGTAAGAAGTTACAGTGAAAGTCTCTTTAAAAATATCTTTTTTTACAGACAAGGCTTTGCCTATAAATGTTAAAATAAGGCCTTGAGCCTCAGACTGAATGATGAGGAAACAAGCATATGTAGCCTGAATGGATATTGGATCATGTCCCCTCCAGTCCAAAGTAAGTTACCAGTCATAATAGGTACTGCACATGGGCTGAGTTTGTGTTGTGCAAGCAGATCTAATTCTAGTATTCCCTAGAGCATTCACCCTAAATGAGAGATACAGTATTTTTAAAAATATGTCATACCTTTATAAACATAGGTAATATGCAGAAGCAATGTGTATTTGAGTAGGAAAACTTGACAGATAGTCCAGTGAAGGGAGGAGAAGATGATTAAGGCACTGGTGCATCTGACATGCAAGTAGAGACAGAGAGGTGTGATTTGAGCCTGGAGAAAAGGAGAAGGCTCAGGGATGGATTCTCAATGGCTCCACACAAATATAAAGAAGACTCAGCCAGGCTCTTCTCAGTGGTATCCATTGGAAAGATATGAGGCAATGGGTACAAATTGAAATACAGGAGATTCCTTTAAGAAAAAATGTAAAAAAAACCCGTATTTACTGTGAGGGTGATCAAACACTGGAACAAGTTGTCTGGTGAGACTGTGGAATGTCTGTCCCTGGAGACATTAAAACTGGACAAGAACCTGATGAACCTGGTCTTGTTAATTCTGCATTTAGCAGAAGTTTGGAATAGATGAACTCTAGAAGTGCCTTCCTACCTCAACAATGTTGTGATTAGCAAGACAATATTCTTTTCCAATTTCTCTTTCTTTTTTTCACTCTCCTTGCAGTAGAATAGATTAGTTTGTATCCTGTTCTAGTTTGGGGGTTCTGCTTTTTTTTTTTTTTTTCTCCTCCTTTATCAACTGTATCTTTTCCTTCTGTGGATGCTACTCTCTCATACTATAGTTTATTGTGTTCTTCTAGGTCTTCTGAAGTTAATCTCCATTTATTCTTCTGTGAGTGAAACTTCACTCACAGAAGAATAATTAACATCACTGAGTGCCCCACTGGGAAATAAAAAGTGAACAAAATGTATGTTTTGAAATGTTGTAATGCAAATGCTTGTAATAGATAAAGACCAATTTGCCTGTAATCTGAAGAAGTGACCAAAAATGAGAGCTGACAAGTTAATAATAGTTGTAAGGTGAAATTGTTATATAAGAACAGAAATTTGTAATGTATTTCATTTTGGGGTGGTTCTAGGGAAATAAAAATACCAAAGTTGAATAACCATAATAACAATAATTAGAATTAGCAGTAAATATTGCCCTGCAGCCTCTTGTTACAGCTGAGACATTTTTGTAATGTTTTAGATGCAATGACACAATGATTTATATGCTTCTGTTCCTAAACATTAGAGAAAAACTATATTCTATTGCCTTAACATATTTCCTGCCATTCCATGAATGATTGTGCTTGACCTGCTCACTTTACAGTCCCTTTTTGATAGGTTTTCAAATACATATTTAACTATATAGTGACTGACATGACATAAATTCAGCAGCATGCCTTGCCAACATTTTTAAATACTGGTGCATAGCATATGGAAATGTAGCAAGCCATATAAGTGATTAACACAGTTACTATTAGCAGGCTAGAAGATAACTACAGAATGATCCACAATGCTTTGTTACTATAATAGCTACTCATATTTAGATTGCAGTAACATTCAAAAATTGTTCAGCACAACTGTAAGAAAACAGTCTTTAAAACTTCAAAGACAAGCACAGATAAGACTGTGTCACTTACTTATTATAGACATACAAATTATGGAAGATCCTCAGAACAGATATCTTTTTTTCTTCCACAGTTTCTGCTTTTTTTCCTCTTTAAAATTAACTTAACATTAACATAACTGCTTCTTCTAGTTGGCCTTCACTGATGTTTCTTGCTTTGTTTTTTAGGACACTGGAAAATACAACTGACTGTTATATTTATATCATGTGAGTATGCAATAACTGCTATTAGATCACCTTTTTTTTTTTTTTTTTTTTGCTAATTAAAAATTCTAAGTAGAATGGCTCTTCTGTACCTTATCTGTTCAGTTTCAGCAATGCCTTAAGCATTTAGGTTTTTTAATAGTGATAGTCAGGCTGATTGTTAGGCTTGTTTTCTTGCACATCTTATTTTCATCATAAAGATACTGATGGGCAAGCAAAAGATCACCTTTTTTCCTACCAGAATCTAGTCTGTAGTGGGCTGTAGTTTTCTACTGAGTTTGGATATTTTTTTGTTCAGGAAGAGGGAGGTGGAGTTCAACACGTGATTATAATATTTTAACATTCCTTAAGAGTGCTGGGTAATTTGCTCACTGTGTTCTTTACTTCTTTCCTACTCTGAGAAGCCTGGGAAAATTGTAAGTTCTCTTAGTTACTCTGTGTTTAGTGGGATTTGCTTGAGTCCTGCAATATGCAAAAAAAACTTGTAACAATAATAAATCTGATAATATACCTGCTGATTGGGGTGCTTCATTATGTTATTATGCCACTTCTTATGTCTGTTGACCAGAGTAGTACCTGTTGAATAAGATGAGAAGGTGCAAGTGCAAAGGTTTTCTTAAGTGCCTTGGAGGTGAGAGACAAAAGGGGACCCTGGCAGCAGAAAAGAAAGTTGGAAAGATCCCTTAAGCCCCAGCAAAAAGAACAGGAAACTTGAAGTTGTATTTTCTTCCTTTGAAGAAACAAGTCTTCAAGATCTTGCTTTTCCTAATATCCTGAGTTATGGTAAAGATTATTGGTTTTGGTTAAAGCCCACAGGTGAAGACTTGTAGTAGTAACTGAGGTGCTTTGCCAACTCCTTTCTGTGCCATACATGACAACTCAAAACAGGACCAAAATAACCAATTTAGAAACAGCAGTTAAAGAACCCAAAAGAGAGTTTCCATCAAACCTAAGTTATTTTTATGTTCAGCTGGGGGTGTTTGAGAGATTTATGAAATCCAGACAGAGAAATTAACATTTCTGGATAATCCTAGAACAAATGATGAGGAGTGGGTTCATGCTGCTTTGTATAACATTTTCCTCTATACAAATATTTTCCATTCAGTTTTGTGGGACATTTATAACCCAAAGGATTCATGCAAATCTCTAGAGCATTGTTGTAACAATATAGAGGGAAATGGCACAGAGCAGAATGATAATTGCTTACCATGAAGCATGGATTAAAATGCAGTCAATGCCTTTGCTTCCTTACAACTTTTGAATAAAGGCTTCATAATGCCATGAGGTTCATATAGTACAGGAAAAATTGAATTCAATGTTTCCATCTCTTCTCCTAGTACTTTTTAAATTCAAATGAGCTATATTGAGAATGTTAAACCAAAAATCACATGAGTTATATATCTCTATCAGAAGTATTTATCCATCTAGGTGATGCTGGGGGACACACAGAGAAAAATATTTTCATCACCATCATCATTTGTACTGCAAACACTCTGGACACAATGGCTGAACGAAGGGCCTCAGGCACTGTGTAATCACATAAAAAAAAGCTAGTTCTTATTCAACATTTTGTGTTTAAAGTGCATACATCAGACAGCAAGGAGAGGGAAGAGGAACACGAGCCTGCAACTGGAAAGGAGGGAAGAAAAGCTGAGTTCTTGGCTCAGAACGTTGCACCAACAGCAGGAACTGCTCTCCTCAAAATCTCAGCCAACATTTCACCAGAATTCTCTTCAGTAAAAAAGAGAACAGGGAGACAGATAAATTGGCTAACTTTTTATCTTCTTCAGTGAGAGGTTTAACTCAGTTTCAATTTGAAGTTCAGCTGAAGGTTGAGTCTTGTCTTACTTTATCTAAATGAGTTCATCTGTCTCGTATCATGGCCTTACTTTGTTATGCATTTCAGCCTTCTGGTCTTTTTCATGAGAGGCAGTAAATACTGGCTCTTTTCAACAGCTGAAATGTCAGGACGTGATCGTTTTGGATGTGCAAGATGAAATCTGTGTAATGCTGCATTTCTTTCTCAGTGATCTCTGGAATGAAAGTGCAGTCCGTAGAGCTGAAAGTGATGTCCAGGGTCATTGAGTACTGTGCAGTGAGTTCAGCCCAGTTCACAAGCACTCCATATTATAATCTCTTTCACATGCCCACAGACTGCTGGGGGGTTTTTGGATTTGTGTTTTCTTTTGGGTTTGTTTTTTCCTTCAAAGTTTGAGCACTTACTCACAGACAGACACTAAATTTGGAGGCAAGATCTTGCTCCTTGGTGGGGGTGTTGTTGCTGAATTCTGCCACCCACAACAGTGGGTGAGATGAGATCCTGACTCCATGACTATCCCCCATCTCCAGGATAGTGTCCACCTTAACATCTCATTTTCCCCATCTGTCCCCAGGAACAAAAAAACTTAAAATGCTTTCAAATCCGCTGGTAAACAGCTTTGTAAAAGAGCTGCATTCAATCTGAGGCAAGACAGAGCAATCCAGGCAGCTTCAACTTCTGTTATTTGTGAGTACTTCACCATAAATTAAAAATAATCTAGATCCTGTCTTACTTTTTTTATGATCAGCAGTTTAAGTTGAAAAGGTCACTTCTTTCTCTGCTAGCTCAAGTTCTGTGTTTTTAAGTAGTTTCAGGATATATCATGTCATAGAATGTCAGACACTATGTTCCTTCACACTTTTTAAATCACTGCTTCTTTTTCTTAAGTTAGTAAAATTTTGTTAGAAACCCATTCAGGCTTGTTTTTTATTAAAAAAAAAAAAAATGTGGCCTGTGTTTTACAAAGCATTTCCTCATCCAGAGTTTATTGACATCTATCAGATCAAGTTTTAGACAAACAGTTGTGTTTTTTTTTTTTTAATGGGAAAATATCATCCCTTAGATTTGATCTACAGATTCTCTTTTTGGTAAAAACTAAGAAACGATTTTCAGCATCAGATCTTTTTGGAAGACAATCAGGCTTTTTTGAACAGAATAGAATAATGACATAACCTTCATTATAACATCTCAAATGCTACAATATAATACATTTGTTTAAGTCTGGGAGAAGGAAACCAAACCAATTTATTATAGCCTGTTGATTCACACTCACATGCTGTGCAGTTCGTGTGAAGGTCCCATTTACTTTTTCACATGAACTGCCACAGCATGGTTTAAATAGAGATTTCTCTAGCAGTGGTGTTAAGGTTGCTCATTAACATCATTTCTGGAGTCACTGGGCCAAGTATATCCCTAGTGCAATTCCACTGATCTCAGTGGGGTTATCCTTGAGATATATTTGGTCCATTGTTTCTACAGAATCTCTTTGTTCTTTTTTGATCTCTTTAAGAATTTTGTTACTTTGAACATTTCTCACATTGCAAGTCATCACGCTGAAAAATTTTCAACATTTAAAAGTAATTTCTCAGATATTTCTACCTATCTGTATACTGAAATAAGACCTTCTTTCCAATAACATTGCTATCTATGATTTTATTTTATAATCTATACATATAACCTGTTTTACAGGAATATCAATAAACACATGCTGAGTCCCAGGTCAATATTTTCTCACTCTGAAAACTCTGAGCTTGTCTGGAGTTCTGTATCAATACCAAGTTACCAAACTGTTGTCTTCATTAGTTGTTTTCTTTTATTTGTTTGCTGGGTGTGTTAGGGTTTTTTTTTTTTTTGGTTGGTTGGTTGGTTTTGGTTTTTTGTTTGTTTAGTTTGGTTTGGGGGGTTTTTTGTGTGTGTTTGTAATTTCTGTTCGGAAAAAATTATGTAATGCTAAAAAAAAGGATAAAATCAACTAATACATAAAATTTCACACAAGCTAATTTTGTAGTTAATGAGCATTCTGTACCTTATGAATATACAAGTGATTTACATGACTTAAGTTTTTTTGTTCAGGAGAATGAAAGGTCTGGTTAGGGAAGACAGCATTCCAAAATGAAATCCTCCCTGTGATAAATGATTTGGTATATGGAAAACACATGCCATTCTCAAAACACCATCTCGTATTCCTTCTGTGTTTTACTGCAGTTTTGCACAGGCATTTGGTGGCCTTACTAGTTTATATTAATTTTTCCAGCAAATTATGAACTCAGCACACGAGCCTCTGTATTTGCCTTTGCATTCAAAGACTGTCTCTGTCAGATATAACAAAGATAATACATAGAAAACAAATCTTTTTTTCACCAAATCCATCATTAGCAAAGGAAAGTGACTTGCACTGGGACCCCTGGTTCCTGGACCTCATACTTATCATGCTGTCAGATCTTTTTGTTCTCCAAACTCTTAAAATAATTAAGTCCTAATGTGAGTCTGCATTCTGCAGGGAACAGCCTATAGGCTCCAGAGGAATTAAGGCACTGCTGCTTGCAGAAGTAGCATTTGGGTCAGATGACAGCAAACAGGGATGGAAATGCAGGCATGTAGAGCTTAGCTGCCAGCACTACCTTTGCTTTATGCACACACAAATCCATTCAGAAAAGTGCAGCAAGAGAAGTGCACCTGTGAGCTGCGTTATTTACTCACTTACAGGACTGTGATTTTGTGATTTTTTTTTTTTTTCCAAAACTTCCAGTCCCTTTGAGCATGTTGTTAACATTGAAGGCAGAAATGATACTGCATCTAAATAAGGATGTGAAAAACTCTTGTTTAAAGCTACTCAGAAGCAAAGGTTGTATTCAAACTGCACACAGAGGATTGGTTTATGTTTATAGAGGTTTATATGTGAGACAGAATGGAAAAATGTAATGTTTCTAACAACTCTCTCAAAATCCTAAAGACCACTTTCAGATGAATTAGGTGCTGGTAAGTACAGTGACTATGTAGGCAAACATTAGCAGCCAAGCTTCAGTCAGTAACAGCCCTGCATGTTATATTATGTGTTAAGAAAGTGAATGTTAGTTAGAAACCTGGGGTTATCCCTGTGCTCTTTTCAAGAGTGCAGTGTGATCATTTATCTACAAAACACTAGAGCTCAGATAAGGAGCTGAAGGTCTTGTCTGAAAGCTGGTGCCTTCAGGCAACACCTGGTACATCTCTGAAGTGTTTGTACTATTGTTCCGCTCCAACCTCACTATGTTATTCATCTCT